>NC_053037.3:601707966-602025466 GCF_002575655.3 Aegilops tauschii subsp. strangulata
GTCTTTGCCGTCATCATAGCCCGCCTGCCTCGGCGCCTGTCTCCTCCTCTCACGCGCCGAGCACAAACGCGAGAGGGTGTGGACCGGGGGACATAGCCCAGCCAGCAGAAGCGCTGGAGTAGGTCACGGTCCGGAACATTTTGTGCTCTTCGGATTTTAGCAGAAGACTAGCAAACAGCCCGTGGGTTGCAACGGGAGACAAAAAATGCCTCGATCTTGATAAAAATGGTTCAAGACCCCACACAGGTACACGCCCGCCATTTCAACAAGACGAAGAAGCACCAATACCATAGACCATGAATATGGAATATTACTAAAGCTTATTTTTCCGAATTCAAGTTTAGTAGTGCCAAACATAGTTACAAAGACATGCATTGTTTTGTGCATTGATCGATAGCTATAGAGTATCTACTGTTAGTATGGATTTTCTAGCTTGAAGTTGTACCCTTATGCATAGAATAAGAGATTTTTACTATGCAAAATCTCATTTCATGACATTTATAACAACATTTTAAAATTTAAAACCTTATCTTGCAGCAATAATTTAAAATTGATTGATGAATATCAAGAGGCTAAAAATTCTTTTTGGTGACCCGATATTCAAATTTTTTATTTGAATTATTCAAATCTCATTGTTAGTTTATTTATTTTTCTATTACGAAGTCTTCATTTTTTTACATGATGTTCCTTGCTCATTGTACACGAAATATGACTATGTTTGTGGTAAAAAGAAAACAAAACCTCAAATGTGTAGTTTTTTTTCCATGTAGAGCATACTTGTTCTGATTGATTGCACCTAATTTTATTTTTCGGATAGATGTTTTGATTCGTTGCACCTATTTTTTCTGGGTAAAATTACACATTTGAGTTTATGTTTTCTTTTTGACACAAACATAGTCATATTGCATAAATAAAAATACTCAAATGTGTGGTTAATTTTCGCATATGCATGAGGTAATTTTGTGAGTATCTCTGAGTTTTATACATATTTTTTGTTATCGGCTCAGCTCCCATCCCCATCAGCATATGTTCCTGGATTAAGAACATTTAAATTAATTGGGGGGGGGGGGGGGGGGGGGGGTTTCCTGACTTGAAAACTCTTTTTCAAACTCACTGTTTATCACCCGCAAAAAAAACTCACTGTTTATCTCTAAATGGAAAAAGAAAATAAAAAGTTAGCACAGAAAGAGGAGCAACGTACTTGCGTAGCCGGCCTAGTAGCCGAAGGAAAAGTGTGGCCCATCTACCATTAACCCAAGATATTCATGCCTATCCCCAATCTTCTGATTCTAAAAAAAAAAACATATCCCCAATCTTCTCTTCTATCGATCTGCGACGCCGCCACCCCCGATCTGTTCGGGCCCCTGCTCCAGCCGCCTCCCCCTTCCTTTCTTCCCTCCCCTCGAGCCTACACCAATCCTTCGGGGAGGCGGCCGGCGAGCTCCTCCTCCGCGCCCCCCGCTTCCTTTCTTCCCTCCCCCCGAGCGAGCCCTACCAAGCCCCGCCCTGGACGAGGGCAGCAGCTCGTCCACCTCGTTGCTTGATGTGAAGCGGCCGGCCGCCGGAGATTCTAACCCCGGTCTCCTCTCTCTTCTCTGCTGAAATCTACCCCTGCCATGTCCGGGCCGCGACCTCCTTCTCTCTCTTCTCTTGATGTGAAGCGGCCGGCCGCCGGAGATTCTAACCCCGGTCTCCTCTCTCTTCTCTGCTGAAATCTACCCCTGCCATGTCCAGGCCTCGACCTCCTTCTCTCTCTTCTCTTGATGTGAAGCGGCCGGCGCCGGAGATTCTAACCCCGGTCTCCTCTCTCTTCTCTGCTGAAATCTACCCCTGCCATGTCCAGGCCTCGACCTCCTTCTCTCTCTTCCCTGCTGGAAGCTGCCCCTGCCGGCCATGTCCAGCCTCGAACTCCTGCCGGCCATGTCCAGCCTCGAACTCCTTTGGAAGTGCCTTCCATTGGACGTGCTCGACCTCAGCGGCGGCGTCGACTGCTTCTCCTCGAGGATGGGTTTCTCTCCCAATAGTTCCTTCTCTGACCAACTCCTTCGAGGCTTTCCAGGGCGCTTGTTGTCTTCAACTCGCGACCGTATTTGAACTGATGGGATTGTATATAAAAGAACGATGTGGGAGAGGATGGACGAACCGAACTGGGGTCCAAGAGGATGGACGCACGGGGCTGAGGCCCAGGTGGGGGTACCGACAGACGAGAAACACATTAGCACAGCAACGGACGAAAACAAATTAACGTCGGGTGAACCAAAATTACGGACGAAAATTAAGGGGTAAGAAGCAATAGCCCTGTTATTAGTAGGTATAGATATAGACATAGAATCCGATCCCGCTGAATGAATACCGTGACAACTTTCAGCGTATCACACGGTATCGGGCTGTATGTGTTCACCGCTAAAAAATGGCTGTATTTTTTTATTCGTCGAAAAATAAAAGACGGTGTTCGCACGTTGTCTTGTCCCTAAGAGTTCCTTCATATTTTCACCAAAAAAGAGTCCCTTCTCAATAATAAATGAAAAATTGTTTATGTAATTACTAAGGGTCTGTTTGGCTTATGACTAACTTTGACACGACCGAACTTAGACAAACTGTGGCTGCCACAACAGGCGTAGCTAACAAAATGGCTACCACAAGTGGCAAGATTGATATATGGAGGCAAACCACAAGCATGATCATGAACCAAACACATGCCTAAAATGTTGTGACACGACTAAGGTTAGATTTGGCAACTTTGGGCCGCAAACCAAATAGGCTCTAATTACCACAGGTGCCAAGTGATATGAGACTCACAAAAAAAGGGTTCAAAATGTACTACCACTGCCTTTCCGAGAGCGTCTACGTCTCGGTTTATTGTGAGGTGATAGCTCCCACCACTACGTCGCAGCTTCTATTATCATCCTCATCTTCAGGTGGATTTAGAAATATTGCAATGGCTGCATTTTCAATGGTGACAGGCCATCCGTGCTGCGTCTCGCCGACATCATAAAACACGACGCTCGTGCGTGGGATCACGCTGGAGCCACGGGGCTAGGACAATTAATCCCAGAGACAAAATATATGTTTTTTGGGGGGTAGTGCATCCCCTTTTCATCTGCACTATTGCCATTTCCACTCACGTTGGCCCTCATGTTTGTGCTTGTGTGATGTCCTTTGTACCCGCTACAATATATTTCCTCTATCAATGCAGTGATACGCTATGCTTTCGCATATTCATAGAAAAAAATGCTTGCTACGAGGCGGCATGGCTACAGAACTCTGTCTCACATTTAGTGATCCCCGAAACGGGCCGGCCCAACAAGTGGTTTTCATGCACGTGCAGGTAGCACAATTCTTTTTTTTCATGGTTCGACATGCTTTTGTTTTGGTTATCCTTTTTGTTTGTTTTTTTGGTTTTCGTATTGCTTCTTTTTCTTTTTTCTTCTATACAGTTCTTTACTGGTTTTCTCCAGTTTTTTTGGCCTTTCCTTTTTATTTATTTTTCTGATTTTTTTAAAACAAATGATGAGTTTTCAATGCATGCTGGACATTTCTCGTATAAACTCACAACCTTTTTTTGATACATGTTGTACACTTTTTAGATACATGTTTGGAATATATTTTTAATATTTCCTAAACACTTTGCAAATACACGTTGAACATCGATTTGAGTGATACAAAAATACAGTTTTGAACTATGCGTTTTTTACATTGTATTAAATTTGGAAAAATGTCGTGCACATAGTTTTTAAATGGGTGAACGTTTTTCAAATATCATATACATTTCTTTAAATGGTACAAAATTGTGTTTTTGAATTACACATATTTAATATTTTCTAAGTGTCACGAGCATTATTTGAAACGAGTCACATTTTGTAAATGTGCCGTATAATTTTAGAAATGGTATAAACTTGTTTTCTGAATTACGTAATTTTTTTGCACATATTACCATATTTCAAAAGTGCCTCAAACATTTCTTGAAATACAAGAACATTTTTTAATTTCACGTACAACTATTTTGAATGGTAGAACCATTTTTTTAAAGCTGGGCAAACATTTCTGAAATAGGCGATGATAATTTTACTTTTTGTAATTTTAAATTGTTAAAAAAGAAAAATAAGGTGCACCACATCAGCGAGACGAACCACATCCACATGGTTAGGCGAGCTACATTATCACCTAAACGAGACATAATCGTGCCCCCCGCAAGACACAGGAAGGAGGGACCTCATATTCCGCGCTCGGGCGCTCGAATGGAAAGAACATTATTTGGCCCTTCTCCTAGTACAACACTAAATAAGTTAGTATTCACCCAGTATTAATTATGAGAAACGAAATTCACAAAAAACCATGAATTTTTGAAAAACTTTGAAATGGTTCGTCAAAAATGAGAAATGTTCGTCGACTTTGAAAAAAAGTTGAACCAGCTTGAAAAATAATTCATAGATTTTGGAATAAGTTCAAGGAAGTTTGAAAAATATATCATGATTTGAAAGTTTAATTTTATTAAAACATTTCTTCAATTTGAAAAAAGTGCGTCTATTTTAAATTTTTCACCGATTTTGAAACAATTTCATCAAATTTTAACGAAAATTCATTAAATTTGGAAAAAGTTCATGGATTTCGAAAAAAATTCATCAAATCTTAAAAAAAGTTCAACGAATTTGAATAAAATATAAAAATATGGAAAATTTCATTGATTTTGAAAAAAAGGGTTCATCAAAATTTGAGAAATGTTCATCTTTTTTGAAGAATAATTTCGTGAAAAAGACATGGGGAAAAATAAATGTAAATAAAAAAATAAAAATGGTCCAGGAAAAATCAACAGGAAGAAAACTGGCTGGGAAGCTTCCTAAAGCCGGGATTTCCGCGAATTGAAGAAAGAATAATTGGGTAAAATGAAGTATTTATCACAAGTGATGATATAGGTCTAGTAGTTAGTGTGTGTTCCCTCCGATGGAAGAGGTCTCGAGTTCGAATTCAGCTCTCGTACACCTTTTGGACTAGGCCGGCCCATACTGCATCAATAGAAGGGTAGGGGTGTGCGCCCGTTTGCACTGATGCCTGTAATGTGCGCAACGCGCGCCATATACAAAATGCCCAGGGTGGACTCGGCTGTAGCGACGTGGTAGTGGACCGACCCATTAGTTTCTATGAACGTTAGTTTTCTTCGTTCGGGTCATTTCTTTCTTTTTTTCTATTTTTTTTATTACAGATAAAAGATTTCAAATGTACACATTTCAAAAATTATTTCACTTAAAATTTGTAAAACATCGCGTGCACCGATTAACGAGCGCTATGAGCAGCATATAGGAAATGCCCAGGAAGAACTCGGCTCTAGCGGCGTGGTAGTAGAACACCCCATTAGTTTCTATGAACATTGGTTTTGTTTGTTCGGGTCGTTTCTTTCTTTTTTCTCGATTTTTGCATTTTTTACAGATAAAATCATTTTAAATGTGCAAATTTCAAAAACGTTTTCACTGAAGTTTTTAAAAAACATAGCGTATTTGAATTGTTTTTACCGCCACAGAATTTTGTTTTTTTTGCGTAATTAGAATGTTCATATCATTAAAAAGAATGTACTAAAACTTCAAAAATGTACACGGATGCCAAAAAATGTACAAGACATTATAAAAAAGTGTATATAAATTTAGTTTCGGTTTCAGAATTTTCAAATATTTGAGACCTTTTACAAAAATGTTTGTGACATTTAATAATGTTTATACGTTTCAAAAAATATTAGTACAATGTAAGAATTTTTCTCATATTTTTTAGAAATGTTTCATTTCAATAAAAACGAACGTGCATTTGAAAAAGATGTTTAACGTGTGTTTCAAAAAAGATTTACAGACATGTATTAAAAAAATTGTCAACGTGTATCAAAATTATGTCGCACATGAATATAGAAAATATACTACATGTATTAAATAATGTTCACATGTATTTTAACAAAATTAAAAATAAAGCGAAAAAATATGAAGATTACAGTTTAAACCGATGCAATAAATTATATAGATACAAATAATAAGTGAAAACAACAACACAAATGGTTCTAAGATCGGTCCGAACCGGTCAATAGAAACTTGCCAAAACCGCTTCAAAAAGCAAAAGTATTAGGCCAGCCCGCTTTCCTCACCCCACAGGCGAGATGGAGCTAGATCTCACAATAAGTGGGACATTGCGCCCGTCCTATTTGGCAGTTGCTGATATGTATTGGTTTTTTTTTTGAGGGGTATGTATCGGTTTTAGTGACGCCTGCGACGCTTCACTCATGTCTACCTCATGTTGGGCTGGCCGACAAGCTTCGTACAACTGGGCGGCTAGTTCTAGGAAACAAATGCTCAATCGGCTATGTGTTCTTCTAAATACCTAGACAAGACAGTGGTATTATTTTGGTCAGTTTTATATTATTTTATAAAAATCATGAATTTCAAGAATGTTCGCTTATTTAAAATATCATTTGCTAATTCAGGAAAAGTTTGAAGTTTAGAAAAGGTTCACAATATTGAAATATCCTTGCGAATTAAAAAAAAGTTCATGAATTGAATTTTCTTCATGATTTGAAAATTTGGACGTGAATTTGGAAAAGTTTGCATATCCAAAAAAATCATGAAATTAAATAAAGGCTCATGAAAATTGAAATAGGTTCATGAATCTTCAAATGGTTTAAGATTTTCAAAAAAGTTCACAAATTTGAAAAAAGTATATTTAAATTTGAAAAATAAAAGAAGGGAAACAAAAATTCACCAAAAAAGAAAAAAGGGCCGGTCGAAAGATTCTAGAAGGTTCACAAAATTGTTCGGAAGCTTCCAGAAGCTTCATAAATCCATTTTGAAAAATCACATGGGAAAACTGGGGAAAAACTGCCGTTTATCCAGCCATACGTTAATTAAACCAAAAATAATAGATCTAGGCCACAACCCGCATCCTCTACATAACATTTGGAGTATTTTGCTTGTATCCAAAATGAACTGTCCACTTTAGTCGGTCACAATTCAAAAGGCTTTGTTTCTTTAAGTTTTAGGCAACAAATTCTTGTAGGAAAAAAAAACCACAAGCTGAAGCTATTTGGAATCAGCTTTGCCAATAAAGCGAATCCATAGATGATTCAAATTCAATCAAACTTGAAACAAACAGGGCCAAATTACTGTCCACATTTTGACTTATATACACATCGGCATATGTGTGTTTTGAAGGAAATATGCCCTAGAGGCAATAATAAAGTTATTATTTATTTCCTCATATCATGATAAATGTTTATTATTCATGCTAGAATTGTATTAACCGGAAACATAATACATCTGTGAATACATAGAGAAACATAGTGTCACTAGTATGCCTCTACTTGAGTAGCTCGTTGATCAAAGATGGTTGAGTTTCCTAGCCATAGACATGAGTTGTCATTTGATTAACGGGATCACGTCATTAGGAGAATGATGTGATTGACTTGACCCATTCCGTTAGCTTAGCACTTGATCGTTTAGTTTACTGCTATTGCTTTTCCATGACTTATACATGTTCCTATGACTATGAGATTATGCAACTCCCGAATACTGGAGGAACACTTTGTGTGCTACCAAACGTCACAACGTAACTGAGTAATTATAAAGGTGCTCTACAGGTGTAGTTGGCATAGATCGAGATTAGGATTTGTCACTCCGATTGTCGGAGAGGTATCTCTGGGCCCTCTCGGTAATGCACATCACTATAAGCCTTGCAAGCAATGTGACTAATGAGTTAGTTGCGGGATGATGTATTACGGAACGAGTAAAGAGACTTGCCGGTAACGAGACTGAGCTAGGTATTGAGATACCGACGATCGAATCTCGGGCAAGTAACATACCGATGACAAAGGGAACAACGTATGTTGTTATGCGGTTTGACCGATAAAGATCTTCGTAGAATATGTAGGAACCAATATGAGCATCTAGGTTCCGCTATTGGTTATTGACCGTAGACGTGTCTCGGTCATGTCTACATAGTTCTCGAACCCGTAGGGTCCGCACGCTTAAAGTTCTGTGACGATCGGTATTATGATTTTATATGTTTTGATGTACCGAAGGTAGTTCGGAGTCCCGGATATGATCACGGACATGACGAGGAGTCTCGAAATGGTCGAGACGTAAAGATCGATATATTGGACGACTATGTTTGGATACCGGAAGTGTTTCGGGAGGTTTCGGTCATATACCGGAGTACCGGGGGGGTCACCGGAACCCCCCGGGGAGTGTAATGGGCCTATTGGGCCTTAGTGGAGAAGAGAAGGGGCGGCCAGGGCAGGCCGCGCGCCCCTCCCCCTCTAGTCCGAATTGGACAAGGAGGGAGGGGCGGCGCCCCCCTTTCCTTCCTCCTCTCTCCTTCCCTTCCCACTTCTCCTACTCCTACTAGGAAAGAAGGAGTCCTACTCCCGGTGGGAGTAGGAATCCCCCCTTGGCGCGCCCTCCTCCTTGGCCGGCCGCCTCCCCCCTAGCTCCTTTATATACGGGGGCAGGGGGCACCCCAAGATACAACAATTGATCATTGATCTCTTAGCCGTGTGCGGTGCCCCCCTCCACCATAATCCACCTCGGTCATATCGTAGCAGTGCTTAGGCGAAGACCTGTGTCGGTAACTTCATCAACATCGTCATCACGCTGTCGTGCTGACGAAACTCTCCCTCGAGCTCTACTGGATCGTGAGTTCGCGGGACGTCACCGAGCTGAACGTGTGCTGAACACGGAGGTGCCGTACGTTCGGTACTGAGGACCGGTCGATCGTGAAGACGTACGACTACACAACCGCGTTGTCATAACGCTTTCGCTTATGGTCTACGAGGGTACGTGGACGACACTCTCCCCTCTCGTTGCTATGCATCACCATGATCTTGCGTGTGCGTAGGAATTTTTTTGAAAATTACGACGTTCCCCAACAGTGGCATCCGAGCCAGGTTTATGTGTAGATGTTATATGCACGAGTAGAACACAAGTGAGTTGTGGGCGATACTAGTCATACTGCTTACCAGCATGTCATACTTTGGTTCGGCGGTATTGTTGGATGAAGCGGCCCGGACCGACATTACGCGTACGCTTACGCGAGACTGGTTCTACCGACGTGCTTCGCACACAGGTGGCTGGCGGGTGTCAGTTTCTCCAACTTTAGTTGAACCGAGTGTGACTACGCCCGGTCCTTGTTGAAGGTTAAAACAACACTAACTTGACGAACTATCGTTGTGGTTTTGATGTGTAGGTAAGAAGGGTTCTTGCTCAGCCCGTAGCAGCCACGTAAAACTTGCAACAACAAAGTAGAGGACGTCTAACTTGTTTTTGCAAGGCATGTTTTGATGTGATATGGTCAAGACATGATGCTAAATTTTATTGTATGAGATGATCATGTTTTGTAACAAAGTTATCGGCAACTGGCATGAGCCATATGGTTGTCACTTTATTGTATGCAATGCAATCACCCTGTAATTGTTTTTTACTTTATCACTAAGCGGTAGCAATAGTCGTAGAAACAATAGTTGGCGAGACGACAACGATGCTACGATGGAGATCAAGGTGTCGTGCTGGTGACGATGGTGATCATGACGGTGCTTTGGAGATGGGGATCAAAGGCACAAGTTGATGATGGCCATATCATATTACTTATATTGATTGCATGTGATGTTTATCCTTTATGCATCTTATTCTGCTTTGATTGACGGTAGTATTATAAGATGATCTCTCACTAAATTTCAAGGTATAAGTGTTCTCCCTGAGTATGCACCGTTGCGAAAGTTCGTCGTGCCGAGACACCACGTGATGATCGGGTGTGATAAGCTCTACGTTCAAATACAACGGGTGTAAGCTAGTTTTGCACACGCAGAATACTCGGGTTAAACTTGACGAGCCTAGCATATGCAGATATGGCCTCGGAACACTGAGACCGAAAGGTCGAGCGTGAATCATATAGTAGATATGATCAACATAGTGATGTTCACCATTGAAAACTACTCCATCTCACGTGATGATCGAACATGGTTTAGTTGATATGGATCACATGATCACTTAGATGATTAGAGGGATGTCTATCTAAGTGGGAGTTCTTAAGTAATATGATTAATTGAACTTTAATTTATCATGAACTTAGTACCTGATAGTATTTTGCTTGTCTATGTTGTTGTAGATAGATGGCCCGTGCTGTTGTTCCGTTGAATTTTAATGCGTTTCTTGAGAAAGCAAAGTTGAAAGATGATGGTAGCAATTACACGGACTGGGTCCGTAACTTGAGGATTATCCTCATTGCTGCACAGAAGAACTATGTCCTGGAAGCACCACTGGGTGCCAGGCCTGCTGCAGATGCAACTGACGACGTTAAGAACGTGGCAGAGCAAAGCTGATGACTACTCGATAGTTCAGTGTGCCATGCTTTATGGCTTAGAACCGGGACTTCAACGACATTTTGAACGTCATGGAGCATATGAGATGTTCCAGGAGTTGAAGTTAATATTTCAAGCAAATGCCCGGATTGAGAGATATGAAGTCTCCAATAAGTTCTACAGCTGTAAGATGGAGGAGAATAGTTCTGTCAATGAACATATACTCAAAATGTCTGGGTATAATAACCACTTAATTCAACTGGGAGTTAATCTTCCGGATGATAGTGTCATTGACAGAATTCTTCAATCACTGCCACCAAGCTACAAGAGCTTTGTGATGAACTATAATATGCAAGGGATGGATAAGACAATTTCCAAGCTCTTCGAGATGCTAAAGGCTGCGGAGGTAGAAATCAAGAAGGAGCATCAAGTGTTGATGGTCAACAAGACCACCAGTTTCAAGAAAAGGGGTAAAGGGAAGAAGAAGGGGAATTTCAAGAAGAACAGCAAACAAGTTGCTGCTCAGGAGAAGAAACCCAAGTCTGGACCTAAGCCTGAGACTGAATGCTTCTACTGCAAAGGGACTGGTCACTGGAAGCGGAACTGCCCCAAGTATTTGGCGGATAAGAAGGATGGCAAGGTGAACAAAGGTATATGTGATATACATGTTATTGATGTGTACCTTACTAATTCTCGCAGTAGCACCTGGGTATTTGATACTGGTTCTGTTGCTAATATTTGCAACTCGAAACAGGGATTACGAATTAAGCGAAGATTGGCTAAGGACGAGGTGACGATGCGCGTGGGAAATGGTTCTAAAGTCAATGTGATCGCGGTCGGCACGCTACCTCTACATCTACCTTCAGGATTAGTTTTAGACCTGAATAATTGTTATTTGGTGCCAGCGTTGAGCATGAACATTATATCTGGATCTTGTTTGATGCGAGACGGTTATTCATTTAAATCAGAGAATAATGGTTGTTCTATTTATATGAGTAATATCTTTTATGGTCATGCACCCTTGAAGAGTGGTCTATTTATATTAAATCTCGATAGTAGTGATACACATATTCATAATATTGAAGCCAAAAGATGCAGAGTTGATAATGATAGTGCAACTTATTTGTGGCACTGCCGTTTAGGTCATATTGGTGTAAAGCGCATGAAGAAAATCCATACTGATGGACTTTTGGAATCACTTGATTATGAATCACTTGGTACTTGCGAACCATGCCTCATGGGCAAGATGACTAAAACGCCGTTCTCCGGAACAATGGAGCGAGCAACAGATTTGTTGGAGATCATACATACTGATGTTTGTGAATGTTGAGGCTCGCGGGTATCGTTATTTTCTCACCTTCACAGATGATTTGAGCAGATATGGGTATAAATACTTAATGAAACATAAGTCTGAAACATTTGAAAAGTTCAAAGAATTTCAGAGTGAAGTGGAAAATCATCGTAACAAGAAAATAAAGTTTCTACGATCTGATCGTGGAGAAGAATATTTGAGTTACGAGTTTAGTCTTCATTTGAAACAATGCGGAATAGTTTCTCAACTCACGCCACCCGGAACACCACAGCGTAATGGTGTGTCCGAACGTCGTAATCGTACTTTACTAGATATGGTGCGATCTATGATGTCTCTTACTGATTTACCGCTGTCGTTTTGGGGTTATGCTTTAGAGACGGCTGCATTCACGTTAAATAGGGCACCATCAAAATCCGTGGTTTAGCAAGAAACCAAAGTTGTCATTTCTGAAAATTTGGGGCTGCGATGCTTATGTGAAAAAGCTTCAACCTGATAAGCTCGAACCCAAATCGGAGAAATGTGTCTTCATAGGATACCCAAAGGAGACTGTTGGGTACAACTTCTATCACAGATCCGAAGGCAAAACATTTTTTTGCTAAAAATGGATCCTTTCTAGAGAAGGAGTTTCTCTCGAAAGAAGTGAGTGGGAGGAAAGTAGAACTTGATGAGGTAACTGTACCTACTCCCTTATTGGAAAGTAGTTCATCACAGAAACCGGTTCCTGTGACACCTACACCAATTAGTGAGGAAGCTAATGATGTTGATCATGCAACTTCAGATCAAGTTACTACCGAACCTTGTAGGTCAACCAGAGTGAGATCCGCACCAGAGTGGTACGGTAATCCTATTCTGGAGGTCATGTTACTTGACCAAGGCGAACCTACAAACTATGAAGAAGCGATGGTGAGCCCAGATTCCGCAAAATGGCTTGAGGCCATGAAATCTGAGATGGGATCCATGTATGAGAACAAAGTGTGGAGTTTGGTTGACTTGCCCGATGATCGGTAAGCCATAGAGAATAAATGGATCTTCAAGAAGAAGATTGACGCTGACGGTAATGTTACTGTCTACAAAGCTCGACTTGTTGCGAAAGGTTTTCGACAAGTTCAAGGGGTTGACTACGATGAGACTTTCTCACCCGTAGCGATGCTTAAGTCTGTCCGAATCATGTTA
Organism: Aegilops tauschii subsp. strangulata; assembly: GCF_002575655.3. Classification (NCBI taxonomy): domain Eukaryota; kingdom Viridiplantae; phylum Streptophyta; class Magnoliopsida; order Poales; family Poaceae; genus Aegilops; species Aegilops tauschii. The sequence goes on from NC_053037.3 coordinate 601,720,773, forward strand.
GCAATTACCACATTTTATGATTATGAAATTTGGCAAATGGATGTAAAAACTGCATTCCAGAATGGATATCCGGAAGAAGAGTTGTATATGATGCAACCAGAAGGTTTTGTCGATCCAAAGGGAGCTAACAAAGTGTGCAAGCTCCAGCGATCCATTTATGGACTGGTGCAAGCCTCTCGGAGTTGGAATAAATGTTTTGATAGTGTGATCAAAGCATATGGTTTTATACAGACTTTTGGAGAAGCCTGTATTTACAAGAAAGTGAGTGGGAGCTCTGTAGCATTTCTATTATATGTGGATGACATATTGCTGATTGGAAATGATATAGAATTTCTGGATAGCATAAAAGGATACTTGAACAAGAGTTTTTCAATGAAAGACCTCGGTGAAGCTGCTTATATATTGGGCATCAAGATCTATAGAGATAGATCGAGACGCTTAATTGGACTTTCACAAAGCACATACCTTGATAAAGTTTTGAAGAAGTTCAAAATGGATCAAGCAAAGAAAGGGTTCTTGCCTGTGTTACAAGGTGTGAAGTTGAGTCAGACTCAATGCCCGACCACTACAGAAGATAGAGAGAAAATGAACGGTGTTCCCTATGCTTCAGTGATACGTCTCCGTCGTATCTACTTTTCCAAACACTTTTGCCCTTGTTTTGGACTCTAACTTGCATGATTTGAATGGAACTAACCCGGACTGACGCAATTTTCAACAGAATTGCCATGGTGTTATTTATGTGCAGAAACAAAAGTTCTCGGAATGACCTGAAACTCCATGGAACTTATTTTTGGAAAATATTAAAAATACTGGTGAAAGAATCAAGGCCAGGGGGGCCACACCCTTGCCACGAGGGTGGGGGCGCGCCCCCTGCCTCGTGGGCCCCCTGGAGCTCCATCGACCTCCACTCCAACTCCATATATTCGTGTTCGGGGAGAAAAAATCAGAGAGAAAGATTCATCGCGTTTTACGATACGGAGCCGCCGCGAAGCCCTAAACTCTCTCGGGAGGCCTGATCTGGAGTCCGTTCGGGGATCCGGAGAGGGGAATCCGTCGCCGTCGTCATCATCAACCATCCTCCATCACCAATTTCATGATGCTCACCGCCGTGCGTGAGTAATTCCATCATAGGCTTGCTGGACGGTGATGGGTTGGATGAGATTTATCATGTAATCGAGTTAGATTTGTTAGGGTTTGATCCCTAGTATCCACTATGTTCTGAGATTGATGTTGCTATGACTTTGCTATGCTTAATGCTTGTCACCAGGGACCGAGTGCCATGATTTCAGATCTGAACCTATTATGTTTTCATGAATATATGTGAGTTCTTGATCCTATCTTGCAAGTCTGTAGTCACCTACTATGTGTTATGATCCGGCAACCCCGAAGTGACAATAATCGGGACCACTCCCGGTGATGACCGTAGTTTGAGGAGTTCATGTATTCACTATGCGTTAATGCTTTGGTCCGGTACTCTATTAAAAGGAGGCCTTAATATCCCTTAGTTTCCACTATGACCCCGCTGCCACGGGAGGGTAGGACAAAAGATGTCATGCAAGTTCTTTTCCATAAGCACGTATGACTATATTCGGAATATATGCCTACATTACATTGATGAATTGGAGCTAGTTCTATGTCACCCTATGTTATGATTGTTACATGATGAACCGCATCCGGCGTAATTCTCCATCACCGATCCAATGGCTACGAGCTTTTCACATATTGTTCTTCGCTTATTTACTTTTCCGTTGCTACTGTTACAATCACTACAAAACCCAAAAATATTACTTTTGTTACCGTTACCGTTACTTCCATACTACTTTGCTACTAAATACTTTGCTGCAGATATTAAGTTATCCAGGTGTGGCTGAATTGACAACTCAGTTGCTAATACTTGAGAATATTCTTTGGCTCCCCTTGTGTCGAATCAATAAATTTGGGTTGAATACTCTACCCTCGAAAACTGTTGCGATCCCCTATACTTGTGGGTTATCAAGACTATTTTCTGGCGCCGTTGCTGGGGAGCATAGTTCTATTCTTTGAGTCACTTGGGATTTATATCTGCTGGTCACTATGAAGAACTTGAAAGACGAGAAAACAAAAATTTATCCCTCAGCTACGAGGGGAGGTAAGGAACTGCCATCTAGCTCTGCACTTGATTCACCTTCTGTTTTGAGTAAGCTTGCGACACCTAAACCTGCTTTTGCTATTAATTCTGATATGTCGCATGTTATTGATGATGCCACTTCTGCTATGCTTGATACTTATGATGAAACTACTTCTATGCTTGATACTACTGTGCCACTTGGTGAATTTCTTGATGAACAACTTGCTAGGGCTAGAGAGAATGAAATTATTGAAACTGATAATATTGATGAAAGTGATGATGAAGGCTCTCCCAATAAATATGAATTACCTGTTGTGCCTGAGGGCTATGTTCTGGATGAAGAAACTAAAAGAGACTTTCTTGCTTGGAATGATAGAAGTGATCTTAAGAAATTATTAGCTAAGCTTAAACAAAAAACTCTGAATGCTAGAATGAAATATGATCCTGCTTATGCTACTTCACCTATCTTCGTTACTGATAAGGATTATGAATTCTCTGTTGATCCTGATATAATTACTTTGGTTGAGTCTGATCCTTTCTATGGCTACGAATCTGAAACTGTTGCGGCACATCTTACTAAATAAAATGATATAGCCACCCTGTTCACTAATGATGAGAGAACTCGCTACTTCTATATCCTTAAAATATTTCCGTTCTCATTAAAGGGTGATGCTAAGATATGGTTTAATTCTCTTGATCCTGGTTGTGTGCGTAGTCCCCAGGATATGATTTATTACTTTTCTGCTAAATATTTCCCTGCTCGTAAGAAACAAGCTGCCTTAAGGGATATATATATAATTTTGTGCAAATTGAAGAAGAGAGTCTCCCACAAGCTTGGGGGAGGCTTCTCCAATTACTTAATGCTTTTCCTGATCATCCTCTTAAGAAAAATGAAATACTTGATATCTTTTATAATGGACTAACCGATGCTTCCAGAGATTACTTGGATAGTTGTGCTGGTTCTGTTTTCAGGGAAAGAACACCGGATGAAGCTAAAATTCTATTGAATAATATGTTGACAAATGAAAATAATTGGACACTTCCTGAGCCAGCTCCTGAGCCTATTTCTAAACCAACTCCGAAGAAAAGAGGTGTTCTATTTCTCAGTCCTGAAGATGTGCAAGAGGCAAAGAAATCTATGAAAGAGAAAGGTATTAAAGCTGAAGATGTTAAGAATTTACCTCCTATTGAGGAAATACATGGTCTTAATTTACCACCTGTTGAAGAAATATATGATCTTAATCCATCACCTATTGAAGAAACTCATGGTCTTGATAACCCGACACGGGTAGTAAAGGTAAATTCTCTCTATAGATTTGATGAAGGTGATATTCCTCGTTATAAGTCTGCTAGACAATGCTTAGATGAGTTTGACAATTTTATTGTTAAACAAGAAAACTTCAATGCTTATATTGGTAGAAAATTGAAATATAATTCTGATACGCTTGAACACTTGGGTGATTATATGTCTAGAGTTAAAGGTGAACTCAAACTCATTAGTAAACATGCTTCTATGGTTACCACTTAAGTAGAACAAGTACTTAAAGCTCAGAATGATTAGCTCAATGAATTGAATAGTAAGAATAATGATTATGCTGTTAGAGTGGCTACTAGAACTGGTAAAATGACTCAGGAACCTTTGTATCCTGAAGGCCATCCTAAGAGAATTGAGCAGGATTCTCAGAGAAATGATATTGATGCACCTAGTTCTTCTAAAAAGAAGAAGAAGAAAAATGATAGGACTTTGCATGCTTCTAGTGAGCCTATTACTGAAACACCTGAGAATCCGAATGATATTTCTATTTATGATGCTGAAACACAATCTGGTAATGAACATGAACCTAGTGATAATATTAATGATGATGTTCATGTTGATGCTCAACCTAGCAATGACAATGATGTAGAAATTGAACCTGTTGTTGATCTTGATAACCCACAACCAAAGAATCAACGTTATGATAAGAGAGACTTTGTTGCTAGGAAGCACGGTAAAGAAAGGGAACCATGGGTTTAGAAACCCATGCCTTTTCCTCCCAAACCATCCATGAAAAAGGATGATGAGGATTTTGAGCGCTTTGCTAAAATGATTAGACCTATCTTCTTGCGTATGCGTTTAACTGATATGCTCAAAATGAATCCTTATGCTAAGTATATGAAAGAAATTGTTACAAATAAAAGAAACATACCGGAAGCTGAAATTTCCACCATGCTTGCTAATTATACTTTTAAGGGTGGAATACCAAAGAAGTTAGGAGATCCAGGAGTACCCACTATACCATGCTCCATTAAAAGAAACTATGTTAAAACTGCTTTATGTGATCTTGGAGCCGGTGTTAGTGTTATGCCTCTCTCTTTATATCGTAGACTTGATTTGAATAAGTTGACACCTACTGAAATATCTTTGCAAATGGCTGATAAAACAACCGCTATACCTGTCGGCATTTGTGAGGATGTGCCTGTTGTGGTTGCAAATGTTACTATTTTGACAGACTTTGTTATTCTTGATATTCCCGAGGACAATAGTATGTCTATTATTCTTGGAAGACACTTTTTGAATACTGCAGGGGCTGTTATTGATTGCAACAAAGGCAATGCCACTTTTCATGTTAATGGTAATGAGCATACGGTACACTTTCCGAGGAAACAACCTCAAGTTCATAGTATCAACTCTATTAGAAAAATTCCATCGATTATTTTTGGAGGTTTTGAATTTCCTCTTCCTACTGTCAAAAAGAGATATGATATTCTTATTATTGGGGATGTGCATATCCCCGTTGAGGTAACATAGTGTTATTCGAAATTTCTCCGGTTCCATGTTAGTCGGAACGAGTTTGTTAACAAGACTTGATCAACCTTGTTAGTGGATTCCTTTTGATGAGCATGAGATGGATGAAATTAGAAGCACAACCTTCTGTACCCTCTCTCTACTTTCTGTTATTTAGTTGAAATAAAGTAAAAATAGCATTTGACTGTCTGTTTTCTGAATTATCCGTGCAATATAAAAATACCCCAAAAATAAAAGTTCTCCAAATGCCCTGCCAATTTAATATGATTTTTTCTGGAATATTTGAGAATATCTGGCACTGAGAACACAGCAGGGGGGAAACTAGCTTGATAATAATTCCCATGTGTCCTCGGGAGCGCTTTTCTCTATATAAGAGTTTGTCCAGGCTTGTCCTTTGCTACAAAAAGGATTGGGCCACCTTGCTGCACTTTATTTACTTTTGTTACTTGTTGCTCGTTACAAATTATCTTATCACAAAACTATCGGTTACCTATAATTTCAGTGCCTGCAGAGAATACCTTGCTGAAAACCGCTTATCATTTCCTTCTGCTCCTCGTTGGGTTCGACACTCTTACTTATCGAAAGGACTACGATAGATCCCTTATACTTGTGGGTCATCAAGACTCTTTCCTGGAACCGTTGCCGGGGAGTGAAGCGCCTTTGGTAGGTGGAATTTGGTAAGGAATAATTTATATAGTGTGCTGAAATTTACTGTCACTTGTTACTATGGAAAGTAATCCTCTGAGGGGCTTGTTCGGGGTATCTTCACCCCGACCAGTAGAGCAAAGAGTTGCTCCTCAACCTACTAAACCTACTGAAAAGGAAAATGTCTACTTTGAAATTCCTTCGGGTATGGTAGAAAAACTGCTAGCTAATCCTTTTGGAGGAGATGGAACATTACTTCCTGATGAGCACCTAATATATGTGGATGAAGTTTGTGGATTATTTAAGCTTGCAGGTATGCCCGATGATGTTATCAAGAAGAAGGTCTTCCCTTTATCTTTGAAGGGAGATGCATTGACATGGTATAGGCTATGTGATGATATGGGATCATGGAACTACAAACGATTGAAATTGGAATTTCATCAGAAGTTTTATCCTATGCATCTTGTTCATCGTGATCGTAATTATATATATAATTTTTGGCCTCGCGAAGGAGAAAGCATCGCTCAAGCTTGGGGGAGGCTTAAATCAATTTTATATTCATGCCCCAATCATGTGCTCTCAAGAGAAATCATTATTCAAAATTTTTATGCTCGGCTTTCTGACAACAATCGCACCATGCTCGATACTTCTTGTGCTGGCTCTTTTATGATGAAGACTATTGAATTCAAATGGGATTTATTGGAAAGAATTAAACGCAACTCTGAAGATTGGGATCTCAATGAAGGTAAGGAGTCAGGTATGACACCTAAGTTTGATTGTGTTAAATCTTTTATGGATACCGATGTTTTCCGTAAATTTAGCACTAAATATGGACTTGACTCTGAGATAGTAGCTTCTTTCTGTGAATCTTTTGCTACTCATGTTGATCTCCCTAATGAGAAGTGGTTTAAATATCATCCTCCCATAGAAGTAAAAGTAGTTTCACCTATTAAAGTTGAAGAAAAGACTATCACTTATAATGATCCTATTGTTCCTACTGCGTATGTTGAAAAACCACCTTTCCCTGTTAGAATAAAGGATCATGCTAAAGCTTCAACTGTGGTTCTTAAAAGCAATATTAGAACTTATACACCTCCTGAGCAAGTTAAAGTTGAAACTAATATTGCTATTGTTAAAGATCTCTTGGCTGATAATATTGATGTGCATGTTATTTATTTCTATGATGAAACTGCTAGAATTGCTAAACCTTGTGCTAAAGATAAACATAGACCTGTGGTAGGCATGCCTGTTATTTCTGTTAAAATAGGAGATCATTGTTATCATGGCTTGTGTGATATGGGTGCTAGTGCTAGTGCAATACCTATTGACTTATACAAAGAAATTATGCATGATATTGCACATACTGAGTTAGAAGAAATTGATGTCATAATTAAACTTGCCAATAGAGATACTATATCACCAATTGGAATTGTTAGAGATGTTGAAGTCTTATGTGGGAAAACTAAATATCCGGCTGATTTTCTCGTTCTTGGTTCCCCACAAGATAGCTTTTGTCCCATTATATTTGGTAGACCCTTCTTAAACACTGTTAATGCTAGGATAGACCGCGAAAAGGATGTTGTTACTATTGGTTTAGGTGATATGTCTCATGAGTTCAGCTTCTCTAAATTTCGTAGACAACACCGTGAAGAGGAACTGCCTAGTAAAGATGAAATTATTGGTCTTGCTTCTATTGCCGTACCTCCTAGTGATCCTTTAGAACAATATTTGCTAGACCATGAAAATGATATGTTTATGAATGAAAGAAGGGAAATAGATGAAGTGTTCTTTAAACAGGGACCTATTCTGAAACACAACTTGCCTGTTGAAATCCTAGGGGATCCTCCTCCACCCAAGGGTGATCCCGTGTTTGAGCTTAAACCATTGCCTGATACCCTTAAATATGCTTATCTTGATGAAAAGAAGATATATCCTGTTATTATTAGTGCTAACCTTTCAGAGAAGGAGGAAGAAAATTTATTGAAAACTCTGAAGAAGCACCGTGCTGCTATTGGGTATACTCTTGATGATCTTAAGGGCATTAGTCCCACTCTATGCCAACACAAAATAAATTTGGAGAAAGATGCCAAACCAGTTATTGATCATCAACGACGGCTGAATCCTAAAATGAAAGAGGTGGTAAGAAAGGAAATACTAAAGCTCCTTGAGGCAGGTATAATCTATCCCATTGCTGATACTCAGTGGGTAAGTCCTGTCCATTGTGTTCCTAAGAAGGGACGTATTACTGTCGTTCCTAATGATAAAGATGAATTGATTCCGCAAAGAATTATTACAGGTTATAGGATGGTAATTGATTTCCACAAATTAAATAAAGCTACTAAAAAAGATCATTACCCCTTACCTTTTATTGATCAAATGCTAGAAAGATTATCCAAACATACACATTTCTGCTTTCTAGATGGTTATTCTGGTTTCTCTCAAATACCTGTGTCAGCTGATGATCAAGCTAAGACCACTTTTACTTGCCCTTTCGGTACTTTTGCTTATAGACGTATGCCTTTTGGTTTATGTAATGCACCTGCTACCTTTCAGAGATGCATGATGGCTATATTCTCTGACTTTTGTGAAAAGATTTGTGAGGTTTTCATGGACGATTTCTCCATTTATGGATCCTCTTTTGATGATTGCTTAAGCAACCTTGATCGAGTTTTGCAGAGATGTGAAGAAACTAACCTTGTCTTGAATTGGGATAGGTGCCACTTTATGGTTAATGAAGGTATTGTCTTGGGGCATAAAATTTCTGAAAGGGGCATTGAAGTTGATAAAGCTAAAGTTGATGCTATTGAAAAGATGCCGTGTCCCAAGGACATCAAAGGTATAAGAAGTTTTCTTGGTCATGCCGGTTTTTATAGGAGGTTCATTAAGGACTTCTCAAAAATTTCTCGGCCTCTGACTAATCTATTACAAAAAGATATACCATTTGTCTTTGATGATGATTGTGTAGAAGCATTTGAAATACTTAAGAAAGCATTGATTTCTGCACCTATTGTCCAGCCACCTGATTGGAATTTACCCTTTGAAATTATGTGTGATGCTAGTGATTATGCTGTAGGTGCTGTTCTAGGGCAAAGAGTTGATAAAAAATTAAATGTTATTCAATATGCTAGTAAAACTCTAGACAATGCCCAGAGAAATTATGCTACTACTGAAAAAGAATTCTTAGCAGTTGTATTTGCTTGTGATAAGTTCAGACCTTATATTGTTGATTCTAAAGTAACTATTCACACGGATCATGCTGCTATTAAATATCTTATGGAAAAGAAAGATGCTAAACCTAGACTTATTAGATGGGTTCTCTTGCTACAAGAATTTGATTTGCATATTATTGATAGAAAGGGAGCTGAGAACCCCGTTGCAGATAACTTGTCTAGGTTAGAAAATGTTCTTGATGACCCACTACCTATTGATGATAGCTTTCCTGATGAACAATTAAATGTCATAAATGCTTCTCATACTGCTCCATGGTATGCTGATTATGCTAATTACATTGTTGCTAAATTCATACCACCTAGTTTCACATACCAGCGAAAGAAAAAGTTTTTCTATGATTTAAGACATTACTTTTGGGATGACCCACATCTTTATAAAGAAGGAGTAGATGGTGTTATTAGACGTTGTGTACCTGAGCATGAACAGGAACAGATCCTACGCAAGTGTCACTCCGAGGCTTATGGAGGACACCACGCTGGAGATAGAACTGCACATAAGGTATTGCAATCCGGTTTTTATTGGCCTACTCTCTTCAAGGATGCCCGTAAGTTTGTCTTATCTTGTGATGAATGTCAAAGAATTGGTAATATTAGTAGACGTCAAGAAATGCCTATGAATTATTCACTTGTTATTGAACCATTTGATGTTTGGGGCTTTGATTATATGGGACCGTTTCCTGCCTCTAATGGATATACACATATTTTAGTTGCTGTTGATTACATTACTAAGTGGGTAGAAGCTATTCCAACTAGTAGTGCTGATCATAACACCTCTATTAAGATGCTTAAAGAAGTTATTTTTCCGAGGTTTGGAGTCCCTAGATATTTAATGACTGATGGTGGTTCACATTTTATTCATGGTGCCTTTCGTAAAATGCTTGCTAAGTATGACGTTAATCATAGAATTGCATCTCCATATCACCCACATGAAGGAAATATGCCCTAGAGGCAATAATAAAGTTATTATTTATTTCCTTATAACATGATAAATGTTTATTATTCATGCTAGAATTGTATTAACCGAAAACTTAGTACATGTGTGAATACATAGACAAACATAGTGTCACTAGTATGCCTCTACTTGACTAGCTCGTTAATCGAAGATGGTTGAGTTTCCTAGCCATGGACATGAGTTGTCATTTGATTAACGGGATCACATCATTAGGAGAATGATGTGATTGACTTGACCCATTCCGTTAGCTTAGCACTTGATCGTTTAGTATGTTGCTATTGATTTCTTCATGACTTATACATGTTCCTATGACTATGAGATTATGCAACTCCCGTTTACCGGAGGAACACTTTGTGTGCTACCAAACGTCACAACGTAACTGGGTGATTATAAAGGTGCTCTACAGGTGTCTCCGAAGGTACTTGTTGGGTTGGTGTATTTCGAGATTAGGATTTGTCACTCCGATTGTCGGAGAGGTATCTCTGGGCCCACTCAGTAATGCACATCACTATAAGCCTTGCAAGCATTGTAACTAATGAGTTAGTTATGGGATGATGTGTTACGGAACGAGTAAAGAGACTTGCCGGTAACGAGATTGAACTAGGTATTGAGATACCGACGATCAAATCTCGGGCAACTAACATACTGATGACAAAGGGAATAACGTATGTTGTTATGCGGTTTGACCGATAAAGATCTTCGTTGAATATGTGGGAGCCAATATGAGCATCCAGGTTCCACTATTGGTTATTGGCCGGAGACATGTCTCGGTCATGTCTACATAGTTCTCGAACCCGTAGGGTCCACACGCTTAAAGTTTCGGTGACGATTGTATTATGCATTTATGTGATTTGATGTACCTAAAGTAGTTCGGAGTCCCGGATGAGATCGGGGACATGACGAGGAGTCTCGAAATGGTCAAGACGTAAAGATCGATATATTTGACGACTATATTCGGACATCGGAAAGGTTCCGAGTGATTCAGGTATTTTTCGGTGTACCGGGGAGTTACGGGAATTCACCGGGAGAAGTATTGGGCCTTATTGGGCCATACAGGAATAGAGGAGAGAGGCCAAAAGGAAGGAGGCGCGCGCCCCCCTCTGGTCCGAATTGGACAAGGGGTGCAGCCCCCTTTTCCTTCTCCCTCTCCTCCTCTTTCCTTCTCTCCTACTCCGGAAAGGAAAGGGGAATCCTACTAGGACTTGGGAGTCCTAGTAGGACTCCCCACACTTGGCGCGCCCCCTCTAGGGCCGGCCTCTCCCTCCTTCCTTTATAGACGGGGGCAGGGGGCACCTCTAGACACAACAATTGATCTCTTGATCTCTTAGCCGTGTGCGGTGCCCCCCTCCACCATATTCCACCTCGATCATATCGTAGCGGTGCTTAGGCGAAGCCCTGCGTCGGTAGCATCATCATCACCGTCACCACGCCGTCGTGCTGACGGAACTATCCCGTGAAGCTCTGCTGGATCGGAGTTCGTGAGACGTCATCGAGCTGAACGTGTGCTGAACTCGGAGGTGCCGTGCGTTCGGTGCTTGGATCGGTCAGATCGTGAAGACGTACGACTACATCAACCGCGTTGTGCTAACGCTTCCGCTTTCGGTCTACGAGGGTACGTGGACACACTATCCCCTCTCGTTGCTATGCATCACCATGATCTTGCGTGTGCGTAGGAATTTTTTTTAAAATTACTATGTTCCCCAACACCACAGTCTAGTGGTCAAGTAGAATTAAGTAATAGAGAACTCAAATTAATTTTGCAAAAGACTATTAATAGGTCTAGAAAGAATTGGTCCAAGAAACTTGATGATGCATTATGGGCCTATAGAACTGCATATAAAAATCCTATGGGTATGTCTCCGTATAAAATGGTTTATGGAAAAGCATGTCACTTACCTCTCGAACTAGAACATAAGGCATATTGGGCTATTAAAGAACTCAATTATGATTTCAAACTTGCCGGTGAGAAGAGGTTATTCGACATTAGCTCACTTGATGAATGGAGAACCCAAGCCTATGAGAATGCCAAATTGTTTAAAGAAAAAGTTAAAAGATGGCATGACAAAAGGATACAAAAGCGTGAGTTTAATGTAGGTGATTATGTATTGCTATACAACTCTCGTTTAAGATTTTTTGCAGGAAAACTTCTCTCCAAATGGGAAGGTCCTTACGTTATCGAGAAGGTCTATCGTTCCGGTGCCATGAAAAATCAACAACTTCGAAGGCACAAATCCGAAGGTGGTGAACGGTCAAAGAATCAAACATTATATCTCAGGTAATCCTATAAATGTTGAAACCAATGTTATTGAAACCGTAACCCCGGAGGAATACATAAGGGACACTTTCCGGAACGTTTCAGACTCCGAAAAGGAATACGTATGTGGTACGGTAAGTAAACGGGCTCCAAAACAGTTCTAATGGCAATTTTTCTTTGTTTTGGAATATTTAGAAAAATAGAAAAATAAGAAGCAGTCCGGGAAGGACACGAGGCCTCCACGAGGGTGGAGGGCGTGCCCTACCCCCTGGGCGCGCCCCCTACCTCGTGGGCACCTCGTGCGCTCTCCAGACTCCGTTTTGTTGCACGATACGTATTTTGGTCGGTAAAAATTCATTATATAATCTCCCGAAGGTTTTGACTCTCGTATGACGCAAATATCCTCTGTTTTTCACTACTAGGAAAATGCCTGTTAGTGGCGTACCTGTTTTGGCCATTAATGGCGCACTATAGGTGCGCCACTATCATCACGCCACTAGTAACAAGTACTAATGGCGCACCCCTGGTGCGCCATTAGTATACCAGACAATTGTGGCGCACCTGGCAGTGCGCCATTACTATGTCCCCTGGTGCGCCATTACTATGCCTCCTAGGGGGCCATATTTACCTTCACGTATGCCCCCAAGTGCGCCATTACTATGCCCCACAATGCGCCACTGGTATTTAGCCCTGGTGCGCCACTAATGCTCAACAAGGTGCGCCACTACTATGAATATTAGGATTTTTTTTGCTTTTCTGATATTTGCACAGGTTACAAAATACATTACAGCACAGAATATAAACAGCACAACATATAAACAACCGATTTATCGAATACAATAGAAGATTAGTCTCCGAATACAATTCATCATATTAGTCTCCGAATTCAAAATACCGAACAAAGTTAGAACATTACAAGTCTCGAGACCGCGAGTAGCGAGTTTGTCTTCACATTACAAGTCGATATCTCACATAGAAGAGAGCTACGGTCACGATGAGCATCATCGCGATGAAACTGGTCTTCATCCAGTTCCTCCTCCGCTCCCTCCTCTCTCCTGCTAGATAGCGCGCGTATCTAGCTTCCGCCTCCGCCCAAGTAATGTACCCTTTGTAACTGTTACCGCTGAAACGGTGAACCTGTCTCCGACACTCCTCCCAGTTGTCGTAGACTCCGGGAACCTTATCCTTGCACACGACATACGATGACATCTCTATGCACTAGACAAACAAAACGTTAGTAGCAATTCACAGACAAGACATAAGCAATATATAAGTGTACAACAAAAGGATCGGAAGAGAAAAGCAACACATTAATAGCATGATTCATGGTCCTACTAATAAATAGCATCAATTACATATAAGTTGAACGACTGTCCAAACCAAAGAGACATACAAGTTCATTAAAGTTTAATTACAACATGAGCTAATCGATATTTCAGAACTACATAGCATCACTACTTTCGACTCGACTCAGGGACCGGAGCGTGGATGAAGCCGCCGTCTTTCGTGATGGTCATGAATGTGCGGTCGTTGTCAGCCTGCATTTGTAGCGTTGTTTCTATTTCACTGTTGGACGGTTGATATTTGAGGTAGAACTGCCCCGAGGTACGAAGGACATCTTGATGGATGATTTCCGCAAACTCTGACTGGATGCGAAAGAATTCTTGTCTGAGGTCTGCGTCCTGGATTGCCGACAAGCGTGCGGCCCAATCTTTGAGACTATTTGGTAGCAGAAGGTGATTATGGTCCCGTACGATCGCCCGCATGTGATGGAGGGTGTAGTAGGCATCCTTCTGACGGCCAGGCGGCTGCTTGACGCAGGGGAACGTCGTTACGTGGGTGAACACGTGCTTGCCGTACCTAAAAATTGGCCTCCTGAAGGTGCCTCCAGATTTGGCGTAGCCGGGGAGAACATCATCAAGAACTTTCTTGATATTTGTGTAGTCTTTCTTCGACTGACGGTCTGAGTCAAAATACGTGGCCATGGAATAGTTCGGGCTTAAGAGGATGAGTGTGCAATGTGTGTCACTGCACAAAACACGGAATGTTAGAAAAAAAAGAACTATCAAAATCTAAGAAATCATATGTTACGGGGCGGTGAGGGGATGACTTACTCAGGAAAGTAAGGCACGAGGAAGTTATCCTTATCTGGGTTCACCAGAATGACGCCTTCGAGGTATGAACTCGCAACTTACCGGTCCCCAGCGCTGCCCAAGATCTTGGCACGCATGTAGAAGGGGTCGACTATCACGATGTCCGGGGTCTTGTCTCTAATGATCCGCATCTCCATACTCAGCGAAAATAGCCGAACGAAGATGTAGTGCAGCGGATGAAGGTTAAACATAGCGAAGATGTCATCAAACCGCAGGACGATCATACCCCCGATGGCGCTATCCACAAAGCCATTGCCCTCTGCACCTTGGCCACGAAAACCGGGTATGCCACATCATTCTCGGAGAGACGCCGCTTCTCCAAAGAAAGAACACTGTCATGCAGACTCCGCATAGCACCGGTTGTAGCATTGAGCAGATTAGTCGGTAGCATCGGCCTACCCGCCACATGCACCCTCCTCGAGATATCCTTAGGTGAAGGTGGCCTGTCCTGAGCATGGATCATACTCGGTGCCGGCTGGCTCGCACCCTTGTTATTCTTTCTTTTCCGTCCCTTCTGCTTCTTCTGCTGTAATGGGATCGAGTTCTGCTCAGAGACCACCTTCTTGAGTGTGTTGGGGCTGATAATATTTCGCACCTCGGCTATCTGAGGCTCGGTGAAGGCGCCAGCTGGAGGCGTCTCCTGAGAACTGAATGCCAGATGATGCCTGTTGCAATTGGGTTTCTCCGCGGTACCAGCTAGATCGCGATCATCTTTTGCAGGGTTGGGTTCTTGAGAAGGAGGCCCCAAGAATTCGTCATTGTACCCTTGTTCGTTGAAGTACTTATCAACGTTGGTAAATGTACCATCGTCGTCGTCCGGATCCTGTGTCATATGCATGTCCGGATCAGCTGACGGCGGTAGCGTTGCAGCGGTCTTGCCATGGCTTGGCACCGGCACGACTGGCGGTGTTGTATGTGGGGTGGTGTCCCCCGCCCCCAAACGAATCTGGCTCTTCGGCCAAAGCATGGGCCAGCTTATGCAGGCGCTGAGGGTCATCACATCATCTTCGTCGGCCCCAGGGGGCCGATACGGAGGTAACAAGTCGTCGAAGCCCCGCAGCACCCGAACCAGTTGAACCCTATACACGGTGGGTGGCATCGGATTACCGTGGAACACGCAGCTGCCCGGTTGAACGTTTCTGGCCTTGGCGACATCGATCAACTTGCCGTCCACGAAGTGCAGTAGAGTGCATGGAACGTCGGCGGCGCCCTGCGAAAACATGTAGGGCGTCAGGGATGCCCAGTCAAAGGCAAGGAGATGAAGTCATCGGCCGAGAGGCTTAATTAGTTACCGTGATGGCGTCGAGCTCGGCTAATGTTGAGGCACCGCCAACGGCGGGCGTGCAAGTAACAGAGGGGACGCTTGCTGCCGAGGTGCCAGCCGGCGTATTCTTCCCACACCCGGGAGCATTAAGCTCCAATGCCGGCGCCGACGCCGGAGACACCAATGCCGCCTCCACCGGAGACACCAATGGCGCCGCCGACACGTTGTGCGAGTTGCTGCCCATGAAGCTGGGAATCGGGGGCGGCCCCTGTTGGCCGCCCGCAATCCACGCCTGCAGCCCCTCAATCAAGGTAGGCACAATGGCGGTGATCGTTGCTTCCAGTTGGTCTCGCACTTGCTCTTCGACTATCTCCAGAAGCCGCGCCACTTGTGCCTTGAGTTCTTGAACATCGCGGTCCTGGCTTTCCGAGCTGGTCTTTCTCTCCTTTCGCCCAGCGATATAGTATTCCGACCATTTCGTGGACAAGCCTTTGCCGGCCACACGACCAGCTGACGACGGCTTACTGAGCTTATCCTTGTTTTTCATTACGTTCAACGCCCTATTTAAAGTGGTGTCCCAAGGGGAGCTCTTAGACGACCCCGCGCTACTGCTTTCAGTGTCCTGCAGAAGGAACATGAACCATTTAGAAATTTGGCTTCATTAATTAGAATGCAACCATATGGAGCTAATTACGCGGGGGTGTATTCCTTACCAGAACAAGCTCAAGCGCCTTGGTCTTCGGATCCGTGGTAAGCTCCTTTGTTACCGGGTCAATCTTGTACCGGGCCCTGACATAGTTCCTGGTCTGCTTGTCACGGTATTTATCGAAGAGGGGCGGTAGGCCTTGCTCGGCAGGCTCCGTGTCCTCCTTGTCCCATATAGGTTCCGCCACTTGTAACCGCCGGGACCGAGTTTGTGGACCCCTAAGTTCAAGTCCCGCATATCTTTCCCCCACTGACTTGATTCCGCGGTTGCGTTGCTCTCGCACTTGATCTTGAACTCCAGGTAGTCAGCTTCGCTTATCGAAGGATTTGTCTCCTTGATCTTCTCATAACTATCACCTTTTTCAATCCTTCTCTTCACCGCGGCTCTCCAAGTAGCCAGGGTCGTGCTCATCTTCGTGAGGGCGGCACTGTTCACTTTATTCCTTGAGAGGCGTGTGTTTGCGAAGTCACCGGGGAACTTATATCGTTCGTGCAGCTTCGTGAAGAGGAGGTTGCGCAAATTCCCTCGGTCACGATGCCTTAGGTTCTCGGTGTTGATCGAGACGGTGCTCCGGAGAATGCACCCGAGCTGTCCCGCGTACCCCTTGACTAATTCTTTAGGCGCCGTTGGATGCCCACCGGAGGACACTTCAGTAAATTCCTCCTTGACGGTGCCGAGCACGTTCGGGCGCCGGTCCTTCCGTTGCCTCTTCGGTTGGCTGCCATCTGTGCGTGTGCTGCCATCATCAGTCGTCGCATCCTGGGCGGCACCATCAGTGGTGTCATCCCCGACGCCACTAGGGGTTGTGTAGTCGGGATCGGTGTCTTCCGCGACATCCTCATAGCGGTGAGGTTCTTCCTCCATCTCCTGGGACAGCTCCCAGAATGCCTTGCCTGAACCGCCGGCCTCATCGTTGTGGGCCATGTTCGCTCTAAATAGGAAAAACGTTTGGTCAAAAATTTGGTTATTGTAAGGAACAAGATCTCTAAGTTGACCAAATAACCTAATTCTCGAGGAATGTCGCCAAAAAGTTGGTTATTGTCAAGGAACAATTGAGAGATGTTTGTGATATTGCCTAGGTGTTTTGGGATGGAACCTGTTAGTGTGTTGTTGCTAAGGTCCAAGTCCACGTTCTCAAGGACCTCATCTTTGCAGGCTAATTTTCTAGCTTGTAACACTGGGATTAGTAGCTTAATTAATCGACTAGTCGGTCGTATGGTGGTGTAACTAACTTGTTTTAATACTGGCCAGTCATGTGGAGTATACTAGCTCATTGGGTGCCCCTAAAGATACCCCGGCCGTATCATTTGACTAATTAGTAAGTAAGCAATTGATCTAGCTAGCATTGCCATGCCATGCATCCACCTTGTTTTAATACTAAACTAATCCAAGGCCTCTTTCCAAAGCCACAACTCCTCTAAGTTCTCAAGATAACCTAGTTGTCGAGGGATGTGTCCAGAAAGTTGGTTGATGTCAAGATACATGCTGATTAATTTTTGTTTCGGTTGAGAATCGGGCACCTTCTCGGTCAAGAAAATTGGGCATGACCTTTGCTAATTTTCTTGACCTAGGAGTGCCCCATTCTCAACCGAAACGGAAATTAATCAACATTTCAGGAGAAAGGGGTCATTTCAGAAGATCACAAGTAGCAGCAGCATCACTTGACAAAATCACAAGTAGCAGGAGCATCACAAGTAGTACAGCAGCAGCATCATCACAAGTAGTACAGCAGCATCATCATCATCACAAGTAGTACAGCAGCAGCAGCATCATCACAAGTAATACACTTAATTGGTATAAAAGATCAAAAAACAGCATAAATTGGAAAACAAGCAATACTTCTAAAACCAGACATAAGTGATGCTGCACTAAACCAGAACAAGTTGATTCTACACTAAGTGATTCTACACTAAACCAGAACAAGTTGATGTTCAGTCAAGTTGATTTCAAACTTGACACATCAATAAAATTTGACATCAATGAAATTTAGACTATGAGTGCCTTCCCATGACATCTGCATGGTTCTCTACACCACACACCATCAACATTGCTAGCTACTTCTACTCGACCGCCCCAGCTTTTGCCACGGACAGCAAGAATATCAACTTGAATACCATTGGTATATTTCCTATTTTTACAAAGACCTTGCACAATTGACAATGATGTTCAGTAGCAGAGATTCAGAGTCATTTGTTTTGAGTGTACATCGTGAAAAACTGTACATCTGATTATTTGGTCATTTTACTGCCCATTTTAAAAACATCTTAAACATCCTACAGGATGGTGTGAAGGAAATGATCACAAGATAGCACTGAATACTTCAACTTCCTCATCTGTCTGCAGTTAACTTCCAACTTGGTAACCCATTTGGATCGAGAAAACAAGCACATGGAGCATCACTAAGTGGCAATAGTAGTACTACGGATGCACTAGTACACATTTTCCTAGCATACAATAGAGTAAGGAGAAGAAAAATAAATCAAGGCTTTCTATATGTGCCACTCAGACAGGATTTCAGATTGCACAACTTTCTGTCCCTTACTATCTAGCCAGATTCTACTTGCCCAAATGTTAAACTTGTTAATTATTTTTCCTTCTCTTTTCACCAATGCACACATACAGAATGATCCATCCATGTCTCGAACTAATGGTCAGAGCTCAGAACAGTGTGTCTACAACTGGTAAATTGTAGTACAATACATTTGTTATATGAATTGGTGGTTCTGATCTTCACAATTAGAAAGAGCTCACTGTCCCATCAATTTTTCACTCAATGGTTGCATATTGCAACGATAAACAGAATAACCCTGGATACTAATATTTTCAGTGAATTGTTCTAAGTTTCAAATCGAAGACTATCCACCCATCAACCAACTTGGTTCTCTAGAGTACTTAACAGTGAAACAAAATGTCCATAATAGACTGCCAAACCACCAAGAACAGTAGCAACACATCATAAAATCGAAGTTACAAGAATGCATCATTCACGCATGAGCAGAATTGACATGAACAAGTACAAGAACAATAGTATTTACCAGGTCCTCGATCTTGGCGACCTGGGACTGGATGCTGGTGACGGTCTCCTTGAGCGGGGCGTTGACGGGGTACTTTCCCTCGCCCCACACGAACCTGCATCCATCCATCCATCCATCCTCAGCAGATAAGCAAGCGCTGGTGGGCAGATGAGGAATGTAAGCAGCAGCACTGGCCACAGGCAGAGACGGACCTGGTGAGATAGCTGTCCACGGGGACGCCGTCGACGGTGAGGGTGCCGGGCTCGACCCCTCCGGCACGCTCCAGGTCCTCGATCTGCCGGCGGATCTTGTGCGAGACACCCTCGATGAAGATGTTGGACTGCAGCCAGAGGCCAGATCAGGCCGGGGGCAAGAAGAGTTAGGGTGGGGGCAAGATCAAGATGGAAAGCAGGTACCTTGACGAGGTTGTCGCTGAGGGCGAGCAGGGAGTCGAGCGTGCCGGGGCGGAGATCCGGGACGGTGAACTGCGCGCGGAGGCCAGGGGAGTCGAGTCAGTCAGGGGCAGGAGGTCGAAGGCGATGGACGGGCGGAGGAGTAGGGGGGCTTACATAGAGCGGGGTGTCGAAGGAGTGGCGGGAGATGGCGTCCTGGAGGCGCAGTAGGGGCGGCGGATTGGGAGCGGACGCGTCCCACGGGCGAGGGCGGCGGCGCAGTAGGGGCGGCGGCGCAGTAGGGGCGGCGGCGCAGTAGGGGCGGCGGCGCAGTGGGTGGGGCGGTGGCGCAGTGGGTCGGCGCAGTGGGTCGGGTGCGGCTCCGGCTGAGAGAGATGTGAGATTGGGAGAAGGACGAACGGCTGGCGAGATGGACAGCACACACAAGGGGGGAAGGTTAGCAATGGCGCACCATTTAGGGGTGCGCCATAAACACAATGAGAGCAATGGCCCACCTTCCCTTGGTGCGCCATTACTAACTTTTTTTTGATTTTTAGTTGCATCTAATATTTTTTTTAGAAAATGTTGATCAAAATTGAAAACATTTATGAATGTGAAAAAATATCATCAAATTTGTTATTTGAAAATATTTATGAATATGAAAAAAATATCATCAAATTTGTTATTTGAAAATATTTATGAATATGAAAAAAATATCATCAAATTTGTTATTTGAAAATATCATCAAATTTGTTATTTGAAAATATTTGAAAAAATATCATAAAAATTGGTATACCAATGGCGCACCTCGTAGGGGTGCGCCATAAGTACCTTGATAGCAATGGCGCACCTTCTCCTGGTGCGCCATTAGTAACTTTTTTTATTTTTAGTTGCATCTAATAATTTTTTAGAAAATGACAATCAAATTTGAAAACATTTATGAATGTGAAAAAATATCATCAAATTTGTTATTTGAAAATATCATCAAATTTGTTTTTTTGGATTTTTAATTGCATTCATTTGTGAATTGGTTAAACATTTATGAATATGAAAAAATATCATCAAATTTGAAAAAATATTCATGAATTCAAAACGTGCCCATGAAATTTAAAAATATTATGAGTTCAAAAAATATTAACAAATTCAATACTTTTTGTGAATTAGAAATTCAATACCAGAATAAACATAAATAAAAATTGGTATACCAGAATAAACATAAATAAATATTCATGAGGACTAGAACAGAAGAAATATCATTTCCATATGTCGAAATACAATCGAGAAATGAAGACTACAATTTAAATACAATCGATCTTAGCTAGCTATCTTTTCACAATCTTCTTGCCCTTCTTTTTCGCAAATGGAGTTCTTCTCTTGAACGGACGTCCTTTAGGTAGGGTGGTCCTGCTTCTTCTTGTGGTGTATGGCACTTCATCGTCGTCGTCATGTTCCATCTTCAGGTCGCCGTACTTGTCGAAGTCTTGCTCATTGGCGACTCCATCCATTCCGATGATCTTCCTTTTGCTTCTCCTCACGACAACACGACTGGGCTTTGACGGGTCGGTAATGAAGAAGCATTGGTCCACTTGGGACGCCAGTACCCATGGCTCATTTTTCGCGGTGACGTTTGCGCCCGCGGTCTTGGATTTGGCTTCGGGTATAACCATGGTGGTGAAATTCCGGTCTTCTTTTAGGACGCTCTTGGCCCATCTGACACGGAACATCGGGACCTTCTCTCCAGCGTAGCTCAGCTCCGAGATCTCCTCGATCCTTCCATAGTATCTGTCCTTGTCGTTACCGGTGTAGGATTCCGTCGTTACCCCGGAGTTCTGATAACCATCGCTCTTCATGTCCTTGTCCTCAGTGTAGAATATGTAGCCGTTGATATCGCACGCCTCATAGGTCATCAGGTTGTGCTCGGCGCCCAGTGACAAGGCGAATATGAGTTTTTCTTCCGCGGAAGAATCCTCATGTAAAGGGTACGACAGAAGCTTCTCCTTGAACCAACGCGTGAAACATGAGTTGTGCTCTCTGATTATATCTCCGTCCATCCTCTGTTGGCCTCGGTCATTGTACGTCTGCTCAATAAAGGTTTTGTGCTCTACCACCCAAGGATCGACCACGTCTATGTGTTGTAGCGCGACTAGGTTTGCTCTTTCAAAGTCGGCGAGTCGACCCTCGAAGTCGACATGCATTTTGCGGCGACCATCGCGGTGACCCCATCCAGCGAGCCTGGCGAGGTGCCTGTTGACGGGCAGACCAACGGGGTTCTCGATGCCTAGATAATTCGTGTACTAGGAGATGCACTCTTCGGTCAGAAAGCCCCTGGCTATGCTTCCCTCTGGACGTGACATGTTGCGAACGTATCCTTTGATGACACCATTCATCCTTTCGAGCGGCATCATGCTGTGCAGGAACGTCGGCCTGAGTTGGATGATATCCTCCACGATATGGACCAGCAGATGCACCATAACGTCGAAGAATGCGGGCGGGAAGTACATCTCAAGCTCGCATAGTATCACCATGATCTCTTCCTGTAGCCTTCTGAGTTGCCTCACGCCAACCGACTTCTGAGAGATGATGTCGAAAAAGTTGCATAGGCCAAATAGCGTTTCATGGACATGCGCATCCATGATCCCACGGATTGCAACTGGAAGTATCTGCGTCATCAGCACGTGACAGTCGTGAGACTTCATCCCGCTGAATTTCTGCTTTGCTGAGTCTAAGTATCTACTTATCTTCCTCGCGTAATCGTAAGGAAGTTTTACTTCTACGAGGCAGGTGAAAAACTGCTCGATCTCCTCCTGACTTAGAGTGAAGCACGCGGGAGGGTAGTCATTTCCGATCTTCTTGGCCTTTTTGCCTTTGCGACGACTTTCCGTGTCCTGCTTCGCCTCATCATCATCATTAGCGTGAAGCTCCTCCCTGATGCCCATTGATTTCAAGTCTGCCCTTGCTTTCGGCCCATCTTTGGTCCTCTCTGGCATGTTGAGCAGGGTACCAAGCAGACTCTCGCACACGTTCTTTGTGACATGCATGACATCAAGGCTGTGAGGCACACGGAGGATCTTCCAGTACGGCAAGTCCCAGAAAACAGACCTCGTTTTCCATACCTTCAGCAGCGGCTCTGGCGCCTTTCGCTTCTTTCCCGGCAGTGGGCAATCTTTCCAATTTTTCAACAGCTCGTCTATTTCCTCGCCGCTCCTCGTACGCGGGCGTCTTCAGGGTTCGGTTTCACCATCGAACAGATCCTTGCGTTTTCTCCATGAGTCATCGTCGCAAAGCCACCTTCGATGTCCCATGAACATGGTTTTCGAAGACCCGGGATCTCTATCTAGCTGGCGATACGTTGTGTCATCCATGCACCTAACGCATCCAGAAAATCCGTGGACCACCTGCCCCGCGACATATCCGTAACCGAGATAGTCGTGCACCGTCGTGAGCAGTGCGGCTCTCATAGGGAAATATTCTTTGTCTGCGGCGTCCCACGTATTGGCTGGCGTTTTCCACAACGTGTCTAGCTCCTCTTTCAGCAGCCCCAGATACAGATTGATGTCGTTCCCTGGTTGTTTCGGCCCTTCAATTAGCATACTCATGTGAATGTACTTCCTCTTCATGCACAACCTGGGGGAAGGTTGTACATCCACACAAACACAGGCCAGGTGCTATGTGTGCTTCTCTGGCTGCCAAACGGATTGACTCCATCGGTGCTCGCGCCCAGCACGATGTTCCTTGGATCGTCCCCAAATTCTGGGTGTTCGAAGTTCAACGCTTGCCACTGGCTCGCATCCTTAGGGTGACTCGGCATCTTGTCTTTTTTATTTATATCCGGATCATTTTCGTCATCTTCTCGCTTCTTCTCCTCCCTATCCGCGTGCCAACGCAGGAGCTTTGCTAGCTTAGGATCCGCGAAATACCGTTGTAGACGAGGAGTGGTCGGAAAGTACCACACCACTTTTCTAGGAGCTTTCTTCCTCTTCTTGTATCGAGTGATGCCGCACACCGGACATATGGTAGACTCCGCGTGCTCGTCCCGATAAATGATGCAATTGTTCATGCACACATGGTATTTCACGTGCGGTTAATCCAGAGGACACACGATTTTCTTCGCCTCCTCGAAACTGGTCGGGCACTTGTTCCCCTTGGGAAGACGTTCGTGCCAGAATGACACGTTTCGTCGAAGCATGCGTCGGTCATTTTGTGATTTACCTTCATCTCCAGAGCCATGAGCGTTACTTTCAGGCGGGTATCCTCGGGCCTGCATCCTTCATACAATGGAGTAACCGCATCTATCTCCAGTTGATCCAGCTTGGCTTTCTCTCGGGCGGCAGCTCTTGTGTTATCCGTCTGCTTGAGAAGCAGCTCTTGAATATGAGGGTCCTGCACCCAGCCCATCGATGGTCCATCGTCGTCTGCTCCGGCATCTTCATCTTCATGATCATGCCCTTCGTCTTGACCTTCCTCATCATCATGTCCGGCATCTTCTACATGATGACTATGTACTGCATCTACTTCGTGATCATGTCCTGGAGATTCTTCGTCTTCTCGCCCGCCCTCGCCGCGGTTGTCTTGCTGCCCTTCCTCATTTCTTTCCCGGCCCCCATGGACGACTTCATAGTCATCTTCATCACCTTGCCACCGATAGCCATCCATGAAACCACGCAAGAGCAGGTGGCCCGCACCTGTACGGAATTCGGGTCCATAAGGCTCTTCAGCTTGCATCTTCGACACAGACATCTTATCTCCGTCTCGTTCTTTTGAAGCATCTCGGCCTTCGCGGAGCTCAAAAACCTATTCACGATGCCTTCGGTCATCGTGCGGACCATGGTCGCCTGCGGGGTAGAGCAAAACGATATTTGAGAACCAAATTTTTTTGGCATGACTTTGCCTAAAAATAGGACCAAAAAGAATGCATAGTGCCAAATTCTCGCCGAAACGGAAATGAATCAATATTCCGGCAAAATATTGGCAACTATCGCATTTCAAATACCGGTACCTGCAAACACAAACATATGCAACACCACAAACATATGCAACACCACAAACATACGTAGATCTAGGCCATAAAAAGTGTGTACGTTCTTGGAGGGAGAAAAAAGTAGATCTAGAACATAAAGAAAGCTTTCCCCTTACTTACCTATCAAAAAATAGGAAATTTAACCACTTAATTTGGGTGAATCTATGGTGCAAATGAGGTGAGGAGGAGGAGGCAGCCGAGACCAAGCTTGGTAGAGGTGGAGAGAATGAAGTGGGGAAAGTGAGTAATGGCGCACCTGGTTAAAATAGGCTGTTCAAAATATCTAGCTGCTCCCAGGTTACCAATGGCGCACCACCTAAGAATGCGCCATTAGTAACCAGGGTTACTAATGGCGCACCTGGTAGTGGTGCGCCATTACTAGTTTTGAAAAAAAACATGTTATTAGTGGCGCACCAGTGGACAGTGCGCCATTACTAGTTAGAACT
The DNA here is from genome assembly GCF_002575655.3 of Aegilops tauschii subsp. strangulata. Classification (NCBI taxonomy): domain Eukaryota; kingdom Viridiplantae; phylum Streptophyta; class Magnoliopsida; order Poales; family Poaceae; genus Aegilops; species Aegilops tauschii. Next base: position 601,745,738 of record NC_053037.3, read on the forward strand.
AGTAATGGCGCACTGTCCCCTGGTGCGCCACTGCTAACAATTTTTTATATCTTTTTTTTTCAAAACTAGTAATGGCGCACCACACACCAGGTGCGCCATTAGTAATGAGGACATTAATGGCGCACCTGTATCTGGTGCGCCACTAGCAGTGGCGCACCACATACATGGTGCGCCATTAATGTCCATATTAGCTATGGCCGTTTTTGTAGTAGTGTTTGTTTCGAGCTGTTGCTGCTGCAGATTAGAGCAAGATGTCTTCTCAAGAGTCCGTAGGGGAGAGCCGGGTGTCTCATATGGCATCGAGGTCAAGGACAAATAGCGACGCTGACCACTTTGGGGGCAGCAACGGAGGAAGAGATGGCGCCTGATTTGAAGAGGATAGATGCCATGGAGGAGGATCAAGAAGTCACGTCTCGCTTCTGAGCTGGATTCATGATAGGGGAACTACAGAGCTCGGCTATTCCAAACTCGGTTATCCCTTCCAATGTTAGATTTCTTTCTTACGAGAATATGAAAAAGAGTGTTACTTGTTCCCCCGCAGCTATGCAACATCCATGGGTGCAAGGAGCTTTAACCATCACGGGTAAGCTCCGTAAGGAGATAATGGATCTCAAGCAGCAACTTAATAAGCTCGAGGAAGAGAATCGTATCCTGAGGAGTATCATCGCCAAGAATATCACACCACCACCTCCGAAGAAAGAGATATAATCACATGGGTATGGGCACTCCCCTTGGCAACTGCCAAGCTTGGGGGAGGTGCCCCGGTATCGTATCACCATCACACTCCTATCTTTACCTTTTTTTTCTTAGTTCGATCCTTTTGGTAATATCTTGATCTAGTAGAATAAAGTTTTAGTATGATCTAGTTTTGAGTTTTGCTTTATGATCCCTCTATGTAATCGAGTCCGTGAGCTATATATAATAAAGATTAGTGTTGAGTCAAGGGCTTGATTATTTTGCCATGATCTTGAGGGAATAAAAGAAAAGAAAGAATAAAAAGAAATAAAGAGATCATATTGATCCTATGGAGAGTAATGACTTCACATAGAAAGAGTATGATGATTAAAAGTTGTTGAAAGTTGACAAACATAGCTTTGGTCATCGTTGCAATTAATAGGAAGTAATAAAGAAAGAGAGGTTTCACATATAAATATACTATCTTGGACAGCTTTTATGATTGTGAGCACTCATTAAAATATGACATGCTAAAGAGTTGATGTTGGACAAGGAAGACAACGTAATGGGTTATGTTTTCTTATATCTGAAATAAAGTATATTGTCATGGATCATCCAACATGTTGAGCTTGCTTTTCCCCCTCATGCTAGCCAAATTCTTTGCACCAAGTAGAGATACTACTTGTGCTTCCAAATACCCTTAAACCCAGTTTTGCCATGAGAGTCCACCATATCTACCTATGGATTGAGTAAAATCCTTCAAGTAAGTTGTCATCGGTGCAAGCAATAAAAATTGCTCTCTAAATATGTATGATTGATTGGTGTGGAGGAAATAAGCTTTATACGATCTTGTGATGTGGAAGAAATAAAAGCGACAGACTGCATAATAAAGGTCTATATCACAAGTGGCAATATAAAGTGACGTTATTTCGCATTAAGATCTTGTGCATCCAACCATAAAAGCGCATGGCAACCACTGCTTCCCTCTGCGAAGGGCCTATCTTTTACTTTTATCTTCTACCTTATGCAAGAATCATGGTGATCTTCACCTTTCCTTTTTACATTTTATCCTTTGGCAAGCACAGTGTGTTGGAAAGATCCTGATATATATATATATATATATATATATATATATATATATATATATATATATATATATAATTGGATGTAAGTTAGCATGAACTATTATTGTTGACATTACCCTTGAGGTAAAAGGTTGGGAGGCGAAACTATAAGCCCCTATCTTTCTCTGTGTCTGATTAAAACTCCGTAACCACAAGTATTGCGTGAGTGTTAGCAATTGTGAAAGACTAAATGATAGTTGAGTATGTGGACTTGCTGAAAAGCTCTGACATAGACTCTTTCTGATGTTATGATAAATTGCAATTGCTTCCATGACTGAGATTATAGTTTGTTAGTTCTCAATAAAGTTTCTGATTCATACTTTGCATTGTGAATAGATTATTACTTGAGCATAAGAAATCATATGACAATATACATATACGTTGCTGTTATGAGAATAATCATGATGCCCTCATGTCCGTATTTTATTTTATCGACACCTCTACCTCTAAACATGTGGACGTATTTATCGTTATCGGCTTCTGCTTGAGGCAAGCGAGGTCTAAGCTTGGGGGAGTTGATACGTCCATTTTGCATCATGCTTTTATATCGATATTTATTGCATTATGGGATGTTATTACAAATTATGTCACAATACTTATGCCTATTCTCTCTTATTTTACAAGGTTTACATAAGAAGGGAGAATGCCCGGCAGCTGGAATTCTGGGCTGGAAAAGGAGCAAATATTAGAGACCTATTCTGCACAACTCCAAAAGTCCTGAAACTCCATGGAAGTTATTTTTGGAAATAATAAAAAATATTGAGCGGAAGAAATACCAGAGGGGGCCCACACCCTGGCCACGAGGATGGGGGCGCGCCCTACCCCCTGGGCGCGCCCCTGCCTCGTGGGCCCCCTGTTGGCCCTCTAGTGCCCATCTGCTATATGAAGTCTTTCGTCCGAAGAAAAATCATAAGCAAGCTTTCGGGACGAGACTCCGCCGCCACGAGGCGGAGCCTTGGCGGAACCAATCTAGGGCTCCGGCAGAGCTGTTCTGCCGGGGACACTTCCCTCCGGGAGGGGGAAATCATCGCCATCGTCATCACCAACGCTCCTCTCATCGGGAGAGGGCCAATCTCCATCAACATCTTCACCAGCACCATCTCCTCTCAAACCCTAGTTCATCTCTTGTATCCAATTCTTGTCTCCAAGTCCGGGATTGGTACCTGTAGGTTGCTAGTAGTGTTGATTACTCCTTGTAGTTGATGCTAGTTGGTTTATTTGGTGGAAGATCATATGTTCAGATCCTATATGCATATTAATACTCCTCTGATTATGAACATGAATATGCTTTGTGAGTAGTTACGTTTGTTCCTGAGGACATGGGAGAAGTCTTGCTATTAGTAGTCATGTGAATTTGATATTCGTTCGATATTTTGATGAGATATGTTGTCTCTCCTCTAGTGGTGTTATGTGAACGTCGACTACATGACACTTCACCATTATTTGGGCCTAGAGGGAGGCATTGGGAAGTAATAAGTAGATGATGGGTTGCTAGAGTGATAGAAGCTTAAACCCTAGTTTATGCGTTGCTTCGTAAGGGGCTGATTTGGATCCATATGTTTCATGCTATGGTTAGGTTTACCTTTGGATCCATATGTTTCATGCTATGGTTAGGTTTACCTTAATACTTCTTTTGTAGTTGCGGATGCTTGCAATAGGGGTTAATCATAAGTGGGATGCTTGTCCAAGTAAGGACAGCACCCAAGCACCGGTCCACCCACATATCAAATTATCAAAGTACCGAACGCGAATCATATGAACGTGATGAAGACTAGCTTGATGATAATTCCCATGTGTCCTCGGGAGCGCTTTTCTCTATATAAGAGTTTGTCCAGGCTTGACCTTTGCTACAAAAAGGATTGGGCCACCTTGCTGCACTTTATTTACTTTTGTTACTTGTTGCTCGTTACAAATTATCTTATCACAAAACTATCTGTTACCTATAATTTCAGTGCCTGCAGAGAATACCTTGCTGAAAACCGCTTATCATTTTCTTCCGCTCCTCGTTGGGTTCGACACTCTTACTTATCGAAAGGACTACGGTAGATCCCCTATACTTGTGGGTCATCAAGACTCTTTTCTGGCACCGTTGCCGGGGAGTCTACGCAAAAGTCAACATACCAAGTACCCATCACAAAGCCTTATCTCCCGCATTACATTATTTGCCATTTGCCTCTCGTTTTCCTCTCCCCCACTTCACCCTTGCCGTTTTATTCGCCCTCTCTTTTCCGTTCGCCTCTTTTTCGCTTGCTTCTTGTTTGCTCGTGTGTTGGATTGCTTGCTTGTCGTTATGGCTAGTCCCCTATCTTCTCCGTTGTCTCCCGAAAATGAAGTTCTTAATTTTAAGCAAAGGGAAGGAGAAAATCTAAAAGACGCTTGGTATAGAATTTGCAATGCTCAAAATAGATCTACCAGGAAGCAATCTACTTCCTGTTGGAAATATGCCCTAGAGGCAATAATAAATGGTTATTATTATATTTCTTTGTTCATGGTAATTGTCTATTATTCATGCTATAATTGTATTGTCCGGAAATCGTAATACATGTGTGAATACATAGACCACAACCTGTCCCTAGTAAGCCTCTAGTTGACTAGCTCGTTGATCAACAGATAGTCATGGTTTCCTGACTATGGACATTGGATGTCATTGATAACGGGATCACATCATTAGGAGAATGATGTGATGGACAAGACCCAACTTAAGCATAGCATAAAAGATCGTGTAGTTTCGTTTGCTAGAGCTTTTCCAATGTCAAGTATCTTTTCCTTAGACCATGAGATCGTGCAACTCCCGGATACCGTAGGAGTGCTTTGGGTGTGCCAAACGTCACAACGTAACTGGGTGACTATAAAGGTGCATTACGGGTATCTCCGAAAGTGTCTGTTGGGTTGGCACGGATCGAGACTGGGATTTGTCACTCCGTGTGACGGAGAGGTATCTCTGGGCCCACTCGGTAATGCATCATCATAATGAGCTCAATGTGACTAAGGCGTTAGTCACGGGATCATGCATTGCGGTACGAGTAAAGAGACTTGCCGGTAACGAGATTGAACAAGGTATTGGGATACCGACGATCGAATCTCGGGCAAGTAACATACCGATTGACAAAGGGAATTGCATACGGATTGATTGAATCCTCGACACCGTGGTTCATCCGATGATATCATCGTGGAACATGTGGGAGCCAACATGGGTATCCAGATCCCGCTGTTGGTTATTGACCGGAGAGGCGTCTCGGTCATGTCTGCATGTCTCCCGAACCCGTAGGGTCTACACACTTAAGGTCCGGTGACGCTAGGGTTGTAGAGATATATGTATGCGGAAACACGAAGGTTGTTCGGAGTCCCGGATGAGATCCCGGACGTCACGAGAGGTTCCGGAATGGTCCGGAGGTAAAGATTTATATATGGGAAGTCTTATTTTGGTCGCCGGAAAAGTTTCGCGCTTTATCGGTATTGTACCGGGAGTGCCGAAAGGGGTCCGGGGGTCCACCAAGGGGGTCCACCAGCCCCGGGGGGCCACATGGGCTGTAAGGGGTGCGCCTTGGCCTATATGGGCCAAGGGCACCAGCCCCAAGAGGCCCATGCGCAAGAGATAAGAAAGAAGGGAGAGTCCTAAAGGGGGAAGGCACCTCCGAGGTGCCTTGGGGGGGAAGGACTCCCCCCTGGCCGCACCCTTCCTTGAAGGAAGGGGCAAGGCTGCGCCCCCCCCTCTCCCTTGGCCCTATATATAGTGGGGGGAAGGGAGGGCAGCAACATCTAAGCCTTGGGCGCCTCCCTCCTCCCCTGCAACACCTCTCTCTCTCTCTCAGAAGCTTGCAAAGCCCTGCCGGAGAGCCGCTACATCCACCACCACGCCGTCGTGCTGTTGGATCTCCATCAACCTCTCCTCCCCCTTGCTGGATCAAGAAGGAGGAGACGTCGCTGCACCGTACGTGTGTTGAACGCGGAGGTGCCGTCCGTTCGGCACTCGGTCATCGGTGATTTGGATCACGGCGAGTACGACTTCGTCATCCACGTTCATTGGAACGCTTCCGCTCGCGATCTACAAGGGTATGTAGATCCACTCCTTTCCCCTCGTTGCTAGTAGACTCCATAGATGCATCTTGGTGAGCGTAGGAAAATTTTAAATTATGCTACGATTCCCAACAGTGGCATCATGAGCCAGGTCTATGCGTAGTTACTATGCACGAGTAGAACACAAAGCAGTTGTGGGCGTTGAGTTTGCAAATTCTTCTTGCCGCTACTAGTCTTTTCTTGTTTCGGCGGCATTGTAGGATGAAGCGGCCCGGACCGACCTTACACGTACTCTTACGTGAGACAGGTTCCACCGACTGACATGCACAAGTTGCATAAGGTGGCTAGCGGGTGTCTGTCTCTCCTACTTTAGTCGGAACGGATTCGATGAAAAGGGTCCTTATGAAGGGTAAATAGAAATTGGCAAATCACGTTGTGGTCATACGTAGGTAAGAAACGTTCTTGCTAGAAACCTACAAACCACGTAAAAACTTGCAACAACAATTAGAGGACGTCTAACTTGTTTTTGCAGCAAGTGCTATGTGATGTGATATGGCCAGAAGATGTGATATATGTGATGTATGAGATTGATCATGTTCTTGTAATAGGAATCACGACTTGCATGTCGATGATTATGACAACCGGCAGGAGCCATAGGAGTTGTCTTTATTATTTTGTATGACCTGCGTGTCATTGAATAACGCCATGTAAATTACTTTACTTTATTGCTAAACGCGTTAGCCATAGAAGTAGAAGTAATCGTTGGCGTGACGACTTCATGAAGACACAATGATGGAGATCATGATGATGGAGATCATGGTGTCATGCCGGTGACAAAGATGATCATGGTGCCCCGAAGATGGAGATCAAAGGAGCATGATGATATTGGCCATATCATGTCACTATTTGATTGCATGTGATGTTTATCATGTTTTTGCATCTTATTTGCTTAGAACGACGGTAGCAAGTAGGATGATCCCTTATAATAATTTCAAGAAAGTGTTCACCCTAACTGTGCACCGTTGCGAAGGTTCGTCGTTTCGAAGCACCACGTGATGATCGGGTGTGATAGATTCTTACGTTCGCATACAACGGGTGTTGACGAGCCTAGCATGTACAGACATGGCCTCGGAACACACGCAATACACTTAGGTTGACTTGACGAGCCTAGCATGTACAGACATGGCCTCGGAACACGGAGGACCGAAAGGTCGAGCATGAGTCGTATAGAAGATACGATCAACATGGAGATGTTCACCGATCTTGACTAGTCCGTCTCACGTGACGATCGGACACGGCCTAGTTAAACTCGGATCATGTTTCACTTAGATGACCAGAGGGATGTCTATCTGAGTGGGAGTTAATAATCAGAGGAACTTCATTATCATGAACATAGTCAAATAGGTATTTGCAAATTATGTCATAGCTTGCGCTTTAGTTCTACTGATTAAGATATGTTCCTAGAGAAAATTTAGTTGAAAGTTGGTAGTAGCAATTATGCGGACTGGGTCCGTAAACTGAGGATTGTCCTCATTGCTGCACAGAAGGCTTATGTCCTTAATGCACCGCTCGGTGTGCTGAACCTCAGCGTCGTCTGTAGATGTTACGAAACATCTGACATACACGTTTTGATGACTACGTGATAGTTCAGTGCGGTTTAGAATTGTGGCACCAAAGACGTTCTTGAAACGTCGCAGAACATGTGAGATGTTCCGAAGACTGAAATTGGGATTTCAGACTAGTGCCCACGTCAAGAGGTATGAGACCTTTGACAAGTTTCTTAAGCCTGCAAACTAAGGGAGATAAGCTCAATCGTTGAGCATGTGCTCAGATTGTCTGAGTGCCACAATCGCTTGAATCGAGTGGGAGTTAATCTCCCAGATGAGATAGTGATAGTTCCCCATAGTCATTGCCACCAAGCTAGTAGAGCTTCGTGATGAACTATAACATATCAAGGATAGTTATGATGATCCTTGAGCTATTCGCGATGTTTGACACCGCGAGAGTAGAAATCAAGAAGGAGCATCAATTGTTGATGGTTAGTAAAACCACTAGTTTAAGAAGGGCAAGGGCAAAAGGGATACTTCATGAAACAGCAAGTCGTTTGCTGCTCTAGTGTAGAATCCCAAGGTTGAACCCAAACCCGAGACTAAGTGCTTCTATGAGAGGAACGATCACTGAAGCAGTAATACCCTAGATATTTGGTAGATGAGAAGGCAGGCAAGGTCGACAGAAGTATATTGGATATACGTTATATGAATGTGTACTTTACTAGTACTCCTAGCAGCACCAGGGTATTAGATACTGGTTCGGTTGCTAAGTGTTAGTAACTCGAAATAAAAGCTGCGGAATAAATGGAGACTAGCTAAAGGTGAGATGACGATATGTATTGGAAGTGTTTCCAAGGTTGATATGATCAGGCATCGCATGCTCCCTCTACTATCGAGATTTGGTGTTTGCGTTGAACATGATTGGATTATTTTTACCGCAAAACGGTTATTCATTTAAGAAGAATAATGGTTACTCTGTTTATTTGAATAATACCTTCAATGGTCTTGCACCTAAAATGAATCTCGATCGTAGTGATACACATGTTCATGCCAAAAAGATATAAGATAGTAATGATAGTACCACATACTTGTGGCACTGCCACTTGAGTCATATTGGTATAGAACGCATGAAGAAGCTCCATGTAGATGGATCTTTGGACTCACTCGTTTTTGAAATGAATAAGACATGCGAACCATGTCTATTGGTATATATGCATGAAGAAACTCCATGCAGATGGATCGTTTGGACTCACTTGATTTTGAATCACTTGAGACATGCAAATCATGGGCAAGATGACTGAAAGGCCTCGTTTTCAGTAAGATGGAACAAGAGAGCAACTTATTGGAAGTAATACATTTTGATGTATGCAGTCCAATGAGTGCTGAGGCATGCAGTGGACATCGTTATGTTCTTACTTCACAGATGATTTGAGTAGATGCTGAGTGTATTTACTTGATGAAACACTAGTCTGAATTATTGAAAGGTTCAAGTAATTTCAGAGTGAAGTTGAAGATCGTCGTAACAAGAGGATAAAATGTCTGTGATATGATCATAGAGATGAGTATCTGAGATACGAGTTTGGCACACAATTGAGACATTGTGGAAAGTGTTTCACAATTAATACCGCCTGGAACACCATAGTGTGATGGTGTGTCCGAACATAATAACTGCACCCTATTGGATATGGTGCATACCATAATGTTTCTTATCAAATTACCACTATCATTTATGGGTTAGGCATTAGAGACAACCGCATTCACTTTAAAAGTGGCACCACGCAATTCCATTGAGACGACACCGTTTATAGAAACCTAAGTTGTCGTTTCTTAAAAGTTTGGGGCTGCGATGCTTATGTGAAAAAGTTTCAGGCTGATAAGCTCGAACCCAAAGCGGATAAATGCATCTTCATAGAATACCCAAAAACTGTTGGGTATACCTCCTATCTGGAAGCAAAAGTAATTGCTTCTAGAAACGAGTCCTTTCTCGAGGAAAAGTTTCTCTCGAAAGAATTGAGTGGGAGGATGGTGGAGACTTGATAAGGTTATTGAACCGTCGCTTCAACTAATGTGTAGCAGGGCACAGGAAGTTGTTCCTGTGGCACCTACACCAAATTGAAGTGGAAGCTTATGATAGTGATCATGAAACTTCGGATCAAGTCACTACCAAACCTCGTAGGACGACGAGGATGCGCACTACTTCAGAGTAATGCGTGATCCTGTCTTGGAAGTCATGTTGCTAGACAACAATGAACCTACGAGCTATGGAGAAGCGATGGTGGGCCCATATTCCGATGAATGGCTCGAGGCCATGAAATCCGAGATAGAATCCATGTATCAGAACAAAGCATGGACTTTGGTGAACTTGCCCGATGATCGGCAAGCCATTGAGATAAATGGATCTTTAAGAAGAAGACGGACATGGACGGTAATGTTACCGTCTATGAAGCTCGACTTGTGGCAAAGAGAATTTTCACAAGTTCAAGGAGTTGACTACGATGAGTTTTTCTCATCCGTAGCGATGCCTAGGTCTGTCGGAATCATGTTAGCATTAGCTACATTTATGAAATCTGGCAGATGGATGTCAAAACAGGTTTCCTTACCAGTTTTCGTAAGGAAAGGTTGTATGTGATACAATCAGAAAGGTTTTGTCGATCCTAAGGATGCTAAAAGGTATGCTAGCTCCAGCGATCCTTCCATGGATTAGAGCAAGCATCTCGGAGTCAGAATATACGCTTTGATGGAGTGATCAAAGTTTTTGGGTTTATACAAAGTTTGTTAGAAACTTGTATTTACAATAAAGTGAGTGGGAGCGCTACAACATTTCTGATAAGTATATGTGAATGACATATTGTTGATCCGAAATGATGTAAAATTTCTGGAAAGCATAAAGGGTTGTTTGAAAGGAGTTTTTCAAAGGAAGACCTGGATAAAGCTACTTACATATTGGGCATCAAGATCCATAGAGATAGATCAAGACGCCTGATGATACTTTCAAAAGACAGCACACCTTAACATGATTTTGAAAGAGTTCAAAATAGATCAGCAAACAAGGAGTTCTTGGCTGTGTTACAAGGTGTGAGTATTGAGTGAGACTCAAGACCTGACCACAGCAGAAGATAGAGAAAGGACGAAGGTCGTCCCCTATGCTTTAGACGTAGGCTCTATAGTATGCTATGCTGTGTACCGCACATGTAGTGTGCGTTGCCATGAGTTGGTCAAGGGGGTACAATGGTGATCCGGAAAGGATCTCATGACAGCGGTCGAACTTATCCTTAGTACCTAGTGGATTAAGGAATTTTTCTCGATTATGGAGGTGGAAAGGAGTTCGTCGTAAAGGGTTACGTCGATGCGAACTTTGACACTAATCCGGATAACTCTGAGTAGTAAACCGGATTCGTATAGTAGAGCAATTATTTGAAATGGCTCCAAATAGCGCATGGTAGCATCCACAAGATGACATAGATATTCGTAAAGCACACGGTTCTGAAAGGTTCAGACCCGTTGACTAATAACCTCTCTCACAAGCATAACATGATCAAACCAGAACACATTGAGTGTTAATCACATAGTGATGTGAACTAGATTGTTGACTCTAGTAAACTCTTTAGATGTTGGTCACATGGTGATGTGACCAGTGAATGTTAATCACATGGTGATGTGAACTAGATTATTGACTCTAGTGCAAGTGGGAGACTGTTGGAAATATGCCCTAGAGGCAATAATAAATGGTTATTATTATATTTCTTTGTTCATGGTAATTGTCTATTATTCATGCTATAATTGTATTGTCCGGAAATCGTAATACATGTGTGAATACATAGACCACAACCTGTCCCTAGTAAGCCTCTAGTTGACTAGCTCGTTGATCAACAGATAGTCATGGTTTACTGACTATGGACATTGGATGTCATTGATAACGGGATCACATCATTAGGAGAATGATGTGATGGACAAGACCCAACTTAAGCATAGCATAAAAGATCGTGTAGTTTCGTTTGCTAGAGCTTTTCCAATGTCAAGTATCTTTTCCTTAGACCATGAGATCGTGCAACTCCCGGATACCGTAGGAGTGCTTTGGGTGTGCCAAACGTCACAACGTAACTGGGTGACTATAAAGGTGCATTACGGGTATCTCTGAAAGTGTCTGTTGGGTTGGCACGGATCGAGACTGGGATTTGTCACTCCGTGTGACGGAGAGGTATCTCTGGGCCCACTCGGTAATGCATCATCATAATGAGCTCAATGTGACTAAGGCGTTAGTCACGGGATCATGCATTGCGGTACGAGTAAAGAGACTTGCCGGTAACGAGATTGAACAAGGTATTGGGATACCGACGATCGAATCTCGGGCAAGTAACATACCGATTGACAAAGGGAATTGCATACGGATTGATTGAATCCTCGACACCGTGGTTCATCCGATGATATCATCGTGGAACATGTGGGAGCCAACATGGGTATCCAGATCCCGCTGTTGGTTATTGACCGGAGAGGCGTCTCGGTCATGTCTGCATGTCTCCCGAACCCGTAGGGTCTACACACTTAAGGTCCGGTGACGCTAGGGTTGTAGAGATATATGTATGCGGAAACACGAAGGTTGTTCGGAGTCCCGGATGAGATCCCGGACGTCACGAGAGGTTCCGGAATGGTCCGGAGGTAAAGATTTATATATGGGAAGTCTTATTTTGGTCGCCGGAAAAGTTTCGCGCTTTATCGGTATTGTACCGGGAGTGCCGAAAGGGGTCCGGGGGTCCACCAAGGGGGTCCACCAGCCCCGGGGGGCCACATGGGCTGTAAGGGGTGCGCCTTGGCCTATATGGGCCAAGGGCACCAGCCCCAAGAGGCCCATGCGCAAGAGATAAGAAAGAAGGGAGAGTCCTAAAGGGGGAAGGCACCTCCGAGGTGCCTTGGGGGGGAAGGACTCCCCCCTGGCCGCACCCTTCCTTGAAGGAAGGGGCAAGGCTGCGCCCCCCCCTCTCCCTTGGCCCTATATATAGTGGGGGGAAGGGAGGGCAGCAACATCTAAGCCTTGGGCGCCTCCCTCCTCCCCTGCAACACCTCTCTCTCTCTCTCAGAAGCTTGCAAAGCCCTGCCGGAGAGCCGCTACATCCACCACCACGCCGTCGTGCTGTTGGATCTCCATCAACCTCTCCTCCCCCCTTGCTGGATCAAGAAGGAGGAGACGTCGCTACACCGTACGTGTGTTGAACGCGGAGGTGCCGTCCGTTCGGCACTCGGTCATCGGTGATTTGGATCACGGCGAGTACGACTCCGTCATCCACGTTCATTGGAACGCTTCCGCTCGCGATCTACAAGGGTATGTAGATCCACTCCTTTCCCCTCGTTGCTAGTAGACTCCATAGATGCATCTTGGTGAGCGTAGGAAAATTTTAAATTATGCTACGATTCCCAACACTTCCGTTCTTCTCCGCAATTTTTATGTAGGCGCTACTCCTTGGTACAGATATATCCTTGATACCATTACCGGAGGGAATTTCTTGGGTAGCCATACTTTTGATTCTTATAATGCTTTGATAGATTTGTTTGGCTCACCCCCTCTTTTGGTTAATGGAACTATGTTAACTTTGGAGCATGTAATGCAAAGACTTGAAATTATTGAAAATAAAGTTGCTACCGTAGAGTTAATTGAAAATTTGGATAAAAAGATGCACAACCAAATTACCCAATATGGGTCTAAAGTAGGAGTCACTTTGAAAAATATTAAGGAGAAGGAACCCATAGTTAATGAAAGAATAAATCAGGATTCCACTAGAATCGATAAACTTGAGGGTATTATTACCAACTTGGGAACCGCTTTTTCTTCCGTAAAGAATACTCCAAGTCCTCCAACTAAAATTGCCAAGCTTATGTATGTTCCTAAAAATAAGGGTGAATCCTCTAGCAAGGAAACTGCGGATCTCAAATCTATAAGTATTCATCCCAATCTTTTTGCTATCATTAAGGAACCATTTGCTACAAGTGAATTTTTCGATTTTGTGCCTAGAAGTTTGATAATTAATAAAAAGAAAGAAACTCCTAAGGGTGATAGATGTCTCATTAAAGAAATGCCTACCAAAGATGGCAATACCTAGATCTATCCTTCCTATTATGCCTAGCTAGGGGCGTTAAACGATAGCGCTTGTTGGGAGGCAACCCAATTTTATTTTTATTTTTTGCTTTTTGCTTCTGTTTAGGAATAAATATTTGATCTAGCCTCTGGTTAGGTTTGTTTTTATGTTTTAATTAGTGTTTGTGCCAAGTTAAACCTATAAGATCTTCTTGGATGATAGTTATTTGATCTTGCTGAAAATTCCAGAAACTTTCTGTTCACGAAAATAATTGTTAACAATCACCAGAACGTGATAAAATATTGATTCCAATTGCTACTGATCAATAAACAAATTTTATAGGTCTTCCTATTTTGGCTGAATTTTTGGAGTTCCAGAAGTTTGCGTTAGTTACAGATTACTACAGACTGTTCTGTTTTTGACAGATTCTGTTTTTCGTGTGTTGTTTGCTTATTTTGATGAATCTATGGCTAGTAAAATAGTTTATAAACCATAGAGAAGTTGGAATACAGTAGGTTTAACACCAATATAAATAAAGAATGAGTTCATTACAGTACCTTGAAGTGGTCTTTTGTTTTCTTTCGCTAACGGAGCTCACGAGATTTTCTGTTAAGTTTTGTGTTGTGAAGTTTTCAAGTTTTGGGTAAAAGATTTGATGGATTATGGAACAAGGAGTGGCAAGAGCATAAGCTTGGGGATTCCCATGGCACCCCAAGATAATCTAAGGACACCAAAAAGCCAAAGCTTGGGGATGCCCCGGAAGGCATCCCCTCTTTCGTCTACTTCCATCGATAACTTTACTTGGAGCTATATTTTTATTCACCACATGATAAGTGTTTTGCTTGGAGCGTCTTGTATGATTTGAGTCTTTGCTTTTTAGTTTACCACAATCATCTTTGCTGTACACACCTTTTGAGAGAAACACACATGATTCGGAATTTATTAGAATACTCTATGCGCTTCACTTATATCCTTTGAGCTATATAGTTTTTGCTCTAGTGCTTCACTTATATCTTTTAGAGCACGGCGGTGGATTTGTTTTATAGAAACTATTATTCTCTCATGCTTCACTTATATTATTTTGAGAGTCTTAAACAGCATGGTAATTTGCTTAATTTGGGAAATTAATCCTAATATGCTAAGTATTCGAGACTAGTAAAAAAACTTTCTTATGAGTGTGGTGAATACTAAGAGAAGTTTGATGATTGATGATTGTTTTGAGATATGGAGGTAGTGATATTAAAGTTGTGCTAGTTGAGTAATTGTGAAATTGAGAAATACTTGTGTTGAAGTTTGCAAGTCCCGTAGCATGCACGTATGGCAAACGTTATGTAACAAATTTGAAACATGAGGTGTTCTTTGATTGTCCTTCCTTATGAGTGGCGGTCGGGGACGAGCGATGGTCTTTTCCTACCAATCTACCCCCCTAGGAGCATGCGTGTAGTGCTTGGTGTTTGATGACTTGTAGATTTTTGCAATAAGTATATGAGTTCTTTATGACTAATGTTGAGTCCATGGATTATACGCACTCTTACCCTTCCATCATTACTAGCCTCTTCGGTACTGTGCATTGCCCTTTCTCACATTGAGAGTTGGTGCAAACTTCGCCGATGCATCCAAACCCCGTGATATGATACGCTCTTTCACACATAAACCTCCTTATATCTTCCTCAAAACAGCCACCATATCTACCTATTATGGCATTTCCATAGCCATTCCGAGATATATTGCCATGCCCTCGAAAACGGCGCACCCCCTGCCTCGTGGGCCCACGGTGGCTCCCCTCCACTTATTCCTGTACCCACACACTCCTTCTTCCTCCCAAAAAAATCACCATCCAGCTCAAGTACGAGTTCTAGCTCATTTTGCTGCGATTTTCGATCTCCTTGCTCAAAGCACCTCTCACAAAACTACTTTGGGAGATTGTTCCTTGGTATGTGACTCCTCCATTGGTCCAATTAGTTTTTGTTCTAGTGCTTTATTCATTGCAAATTTGTGCTGCCTAGGTGACCATGTTCTTGAGCTTGCATGTCAAATTTATATGGTTCCAAGTAGTTCCAATGCATGATATAGGCTCTAGGCACTTGTAGGAGTAGTTGCTATCAATTTTGTTGAGCTTGGTTCACTTTTATTTGAAGTTACTAAAAAATTTAGAAATTTTTCAGAGGAAGAAATATGTTTAGGAAAATGTACCAAGGTGGCCCTTCAAGGAAGCAAGGACCTAGGATCGCAATGTGCGATGCCGATGATGAGCCACCAAGGAACGCTCCAGTGCGGCCTTGTGAATGGCCTTCAGAAGACTTTATGGATCGAGCGGGAATCAAGGAAAAATTTAACGCATATTTGCGTAACGCTGATCTTGTGAGCTTCGATGCAGAAAAGTGCCGTCAATACCACTATCTCACTAGTTCCTTTGTGATGAGGTTTGAATTTTCATCTTCACGCAATTCTCAAATTGTCCTGTTTGATCTTTATGAAAATTCTTATACCATGAACTTAGAGGATTTTACTACTGCTTGCAAACTTCCACAATGGGGTACTACTAGTGAACCTCGCAAATCTGAATTTAGAGATTTTCTTGCTAGTATAACGGTGGGGGAATCTAGAGATATAGCACAAGCTACCATAGGGAGCATTCATTTTCCTGCTATACATTATTTTGCTCTCTTCATAGGTAGGTGCATAAATGGTAAGGATGAAGCATGTCACATGTGTGTCCCTGACCTCAGTGTTCTCAGGAGTGCTGTGTTAGGAGATAAACATTATAATTTGGGAGCCATTGTTGCACGTAGGTTGCATCATAATAGATTTAATGGAGAATTCTTTGGTGGAATTTATGCAACTCGTATAGCTAATTTTCTTGGTGTAACCATACGTGAGGATGATATTGAATTGCCCCCTACTTATCTAGACTTTAATGCTATGATTCACCATCAGTTTGTCGAGAGGAATGAACCACCTCTCCAGTACCGACTAATCTTTGACAGGCGTCACGCTGTCAATATTGTTCTCCCTGCCCCTACTCTCTTTGACTTTCAGGCAAAAGGTAGACATTTTATAACCAAAGAGGAGGCAAATGAGTACGAAAGGAGGACGAGGGCAGCTCGCCTCCAAGCTGCAGCCCACGATGCAATAGCCGCTGCATCTCAGTACAACCCCAACTACAACTATGGATATCCGCCAGGCCAGCTGTGGCCATAGACCAACTTAGGACAAAAGCCTAAGCTTGGGGGAGTACGTATTTCTCACTGACATTACATTTATGTTTACACACTCATTGCTAGTTGTCGGTGCTCATACTCTTTTACTGTAATATCCATGCTAGTTTATTTTCTTTTTCTTGCTTTCTTCTTGTGTGTTTGATAAACCTTAATAAAAACCAAAACAAATAGTAGTAGCTTTTAGTTAGTTTACTTTTCTTGCTGTAGTAATAATTAAAAAGAAAACCCCAAAAATATTTCCTGTTCTTCTTTTGCTTGTTGGGAGCTTTTCCGTGTAAATAGTTTTATTTCTTTTCTTTTCTTTGGGGGTTGATAGGAGAAGACCATGATTAAATTGTTGAAGTGGCTCTTATATGCATTATTGTTGATTTAACAAAGAGCCCATATTGCCTTGTCTTCTCCTGTTTATTGAATGCTTGCAGATTCTAGCTTAGTTCAATGCACGTGCACTATTATTATTATTCACATAATTCGGTCGTGCAAGTGAAAGGCAATTATGACGATATATGATGGACTGATTGAGATGAGAGAAGCTGGTATGAACTCGACCTCTCTTGTTTTTGTAAATATGATTAGTTCATCGTTCCTGATTCAGCTCATTATGAATAAACATGCTTGCAATGACAATTAGAGATTATAGTTTCTTATGCCATGCTTAATTAGCTAGGAGTTTATAATGGTTTACCTTGCGTGCCAACATGCTATTAAAATGGTTGTGATGTGATATGATGGGGTGGTATCCTCCTTTGAATGATTTAAGTGACTTGACTTGGCACATGTTCACGCATGTAGCTGAAACAAAATCAACATAGCCTTCATGATATTTATGTTCATGGTGGATTATATCCTACTCATGCTCGCACTCAATGTTTATTAATTTTAATGCATGTTCATGACTGTTGTCGCTCTCTAGTTGGTCGCTTCCCAGTCTTTTGCTAGCCTTCACTTGTACTAAGCGGGAATACTGCTTGTGCATCCAATCCCTTAAAACCCAAAGTTATGCCATATGAGTCCACCATACCTTCCTATATGCGGTATCTACCTGCCGTTCCAAGTAAATTTGTATGTGCCAAACTCAAAACCTTCAAATGAAATTCTGTTTTGTATGCTCGAATAGCTCATGTATCAACTAGGGCTGTCCGTATCTTCCATGTTAGGCGGGTTATTCTCAAGAGGAGTGGACTCCGCTCCTCACTCACGAGAAAATGGCTGGTCATCGGGATGCCCAGTCCCATGCTTTATGCAAACCAAATCAAAATAATTGCAAACAAAACTCCCCTGGGACTGTTGTTAGTTGGAGGCACTCGTTGTTTCAAGCAAGCCATGGTTTGATGCTTGTTGGTGGAGGGGGAGTATAAACTTTACCATTCTGTTTGGGAACCGCCTATAATGTGTGTAGCATGGAAGATATCGCCATCTCTTGGTTGTTACGTTGACAAGGAAAGTATACCGCTCAAAATATTATTTATCTCTATTTCAAAACCGAGCTCTGGCACCTCTGCAAATCCCTGCTTCCCTCTGCGAAGGGCCTATCTATTTACTTTTATGTTGAGTCATCACCCTCTTATTAAAAAGCACCAGCTGGAGAGCACCGCTGTCATTTGCATCCATTACTATTAATTTATATTGGGTATGACTATGACTGGATCTCTTTTACCATGAATTACAATGTCTAGTCAGTCCTTGATATTTAAAGGTGCTCTGCATTTATGTTTTGCGGTCTCAGAAAGGGCTAGTGAGATACCATCTTGTTATATCATATTATGATTGTTTTAAGAAAGTGTTGTCATCCGAGATTTATTATTATTGCTCGCTAGTTGATTATGCCATTGATATGAGTAAACATGAGACCTAAGTGTTATTGTGAATGTGGTTAGTTCATAATCTTTGCTGAAAACTTGAATGTTGGCTTTACATATTTACAACAACAAGAGCAAACAGAGTTTGTAAAAGTTTTTCTTTATCACTTTCAGTTTGTCAACTGAATTGCTTGAGGACAAGCGAAGGTTTAAGCTTCGGGGAGTTGATACGTCTCCGTCGTATCTACTTTTCCAAACACATTTGCCCTTGTTTTGGACTCTAATTTGCATGATTTGAATGGAACTAACCCGGACTGACGCTGTTTTCAGCAGAATTGCCATGGTGTTATTTATGTGCAGAAACAAAAGTTCTCGGAATGACCTGAAACTCAACGGAACTTATTTTTGGAAAATATTAAAAATACTGGCGAAAGAATCAAGGCCAGGGGGCCACACCCTTGCCACGAGGGTGGGGGGCGCGCCTGCCCCCTGGGCGCGCCCCCCTGCCTCGTGGGCCCCCTGGAGCTCCACCGACCTCCACTCCAACTCCATATATTCGTGTTCGGGGAGAAAAAATCAGAGAGAAAGATTCATCGCGTTTTATGATACGGAGCCACCGCCAAGCCCTAAACTCTCTCGGGAGGGCTGATCTGGAGTCCGTTCGGGGCTCCAGAGAGGGGAATCCGTCGCCGTCGTCATCATCAACCATCCTCCATCACCAATTTCATGATGTTCACCGCCGTGCGTGAGTAATTCCATCGTAGGCTTGCTGGACGGTGATGGGTTGGATGAGATTTATCATGTGAGTTCTTGATCCTATCTTGCAAGTCTATAGTCACCTACTATGTGTTATGATCCGGCAACCCCGAAGTGACAATAATCGGGACCACTCCCGGTGATGACCATAGTTTGAGGAGTTCAGGTATTCACTATGCGTTAATGCTTTGGTCCGGTACTCTATTAAAAGGAGGCCTTAATATCCCTTAGTTTCCACTAGGACCCCGCTGCCACGGGATGGTAGGACAAAAGATGTCATGCAAGTTCTTTTCCATAAGCACGTATGACTATATTCGGAATACATGCCTACATTACATTGATGAATTGGAGCTAGTTCTGTGTCACCCTATGTTATGATTGTTACATGATGAACCGCATCCGGCATAATTCTCCATCACCGATCCAATGCCTACGAGCTTTTCATATATTGTTCTTCGCTTATTTACTTTTCCGTTGCTACTGTTACAATCACTACAAAACCCAAAAATATTACTTTTGTTACCGTTACCGTTACTTCCATACTACGTTGCTACTATATACTTTGCTGCAGATATTAATTTATCCAGGTGTGGCTGAATTGACAACTCAGTTGCTAATACTTGAGAATATTCTTTGGCTCCCCTTGTGTCGAATCAATAAATTTGGGTTGAATACTCTACCCTCGAAAACTGTTGCGATCCCCTATACTTGTGGGTTATCATTCAGCCATAGGCTCTATCAAGTACGCAATGTTGTGTACCAGACCTGATTTGTGCCTTGCTATTAGTTTAGCAGGGAGGTACCAAAGTAATCCAGGAGTGGATCACTGGACAACGGTCAAGAACATCCTGAAATACCTGAAAAGGACTAAGGATATGTTTCTCGTTTATGGAGGTGACAAAGAGCTCGTCGTAAATGGTTATGCCGATTCAAGCTTTGACACCGATCCGGACGATTCTAAATCGCAAACCGGATACATATTTATATTGAACGGTGGAGCTGTCAGTTGGTGCAGTTCTAAACAAAGCGTCGTGGCGGGATCTACATGTGAAGCGGAGTACATAGCTGCTTCGGAAGCAGCAAATGAAGGAGTCTGGATGAAGGAGTTCATATCCGATCTAGGTGTCATACCTAGTGCATCGGGTCCAATGAAAATCTTTTGTGACAATACTGGTGCAATTGCCTTGGCAAAGGAATCCAGATTTCACCAGAGAACCAAGCACATCAAGAGACGCTTCAATTACATCCGGGATCATGTCCAGGTGAGAGACATAGAGATTTGCAAGATACATGCGGATCTGAATGTTGCAGACCCGTTGACTAAGCCTCTTCCACGAGCAAAACATGATCAGCACCAAGACTCCATGGGTGTTAGAATCATTACTGTGTAATCTAGATTATTGACTCTAGTGCAAGTGGGAGACTGAAGGAAATATGCCCTAGAGGCAATAATAAAGTTATTATTTATTTCCTCATATCATGATAAATGTTTATTATTCATGCTAGAATTGTATTAACCGGAAACATAATACATGTGTGAATACATAGACAAACATAGTGTCACTAGTATGCCTCTACTTGACTAGCACGTTGATCAAAGATGGTTGAGTTTCCTAGCCATAGACATGAGTTGTCATTTGATTAATGGGATCACATCATTAGGAGAATGATGTGATTGACTTGACCCATTCCGTTAGCTTAGCACTTGATCGTTTAGTTTACTGCTATTGCTTTCTCCATGACTTATACATGTTCCTCTGACTATGAGATTATGCAACTCCCGAATACCGGAGGAACACTTTATGTGCTACCAAACGTCACAACGTAACTGGGTGATTATAAAGGTGCTCTACAGGTGTCTCCAATGGTACTTGTTGAGTTGGCATAGATCGAGATTAGGATTTGTCACTCCGATTGTCGGAGAGGTATCTCTGGGCCCTCTCGGTAATGCACATCACTATAAGCCTTGCAAGCATTGTAACTAATGAGTTAGTTACGGGATGATGTGTTACAGAAAGAGTAAAGAGACTTGCCAATAACGAGATTGAACTAGGTATTGAGATACCGACGATCAAATCTCGGGCAAGTAACATACCGATGACAAAGGGAACAACGTATGTTGTTATGCGGTTTGACCGATAAAGATCTTCGTAGAATATGTAGGAACCAATATGAGCATCCAGGTTCTGCTATTGGTTATTGACCGGAGACGTGTCTCGGTCATGTCTACATAGTTCTCGAACCCATAGGGTCCGCACGCTTAAAGTTCTGTGACGATCGGTATTATGAGTTTATATGTTTTGATGTACCGAAGGTAGTTCGGAGTCCCGTATATGATCACGGACATGATGAGGAGTCTCGAAATGGTCGAGACGTAAAGATCAATATATTGGACGACTATGTTCGGACACCGGAAGTGTTTCGGGAGGTTTCGGACATATACCGGAGGGTTACCAGAACCCCCCCGGGGAGTGTAATGGGCCTATTGGGCCTTAGTGGAGAAGAGGATGGGCGGCCAGGGCAGGCCGCGCGCCCCTCCCCCTCTAGTCCGAATTGGACAAGGAGGGAGGGGCGGTGCCCCCCTTTCCTTCCTCCTCTCTCCTTCCCTTCCCCCTTCTCCTACTCCTACTAGGAAAGAAGGATTCCTACTCCCGGTGGGAGTAGGGCTCCCCCCTTGGCGCGCCCTCCTCCTTGGTCGTCCGCCTCCCCCCTAGCTCCTTTATATACGGGGGCAGGGGGCACCCCAAGACACAACAATTGATCATTGATCTCTTAGCCGTGTGCGGTGCCCCCTCCACCATAATTCACCTCGGTCATATCGTAGCGGTGCTTAGGCGAAGCCCTGCGTCGGTAACTTCATCAACATTGTCATCACGCCGTCGTGCTGACGAAACTCTCCCTCGAGCTCTGGATCGTGAGTTCGCGGGACGTCACCGAGCTGAACGTGTGCTGCACACGGAGGTGCCGTACATTCGGTACTGAGGATCGATCGATCATGAAGACATACGACTACATCAACCGCGTTGTCATAACGCTTCCACTTATGGTCTACGAGGGTACGTGGACGACACTCTCCCCTCTCGTTGCTATGCATCACCACGATCTTGCGTGTGCGTAGGAATTTTTTTGAAATTACTACGTTCCCCAACATGTTTTTAGAGGGGATCTCTAGGAGGGAGCACTGTTGGAAATATGCCCTAGAGGCAATAATATTGTATTATTATATTTCCATATTCATAGTTAAGTGTTTATATTTAATGCTATAATTGCTATGACCCTGGAATATGCGATTAAGTGGAAAACGCATATGCACGCATGAAATGTTAAACGGATAAAATAAATGTTCCTAGTCTCGCCTCTAAGACTAGCTCAAGTGTTGTTGATGATTATGTTTTTCGGATCTTAGTATCATTAAGTGTAACTATAGTTCTAAAACAACATTGAGATTATCACGTTGGAAAAACGATCATATTGAATCGACCCAAACTTGTTTATTATTAGTTCAGTAATATCGTCTATAATCAATTGTAATAACACGGAGTGTTAACATGTGAATTTTCTCCTTAGACCATGAGAGTATCGTGGTCACTTCTTATCGTACAGTGAGCTTTGGAGTTGCTCAAATTTCACCTATAACACGGTGATCATAACGACAACTTACATGTTCATCGGAAAGTTTTACAGGTGGCCAGATAGCTCAAGAGTGGGATTTGCTCCTCTAACGATGGAGAGATATTCTTAGGGCCCTCTCGGTGTGACGGCATCAATCACCGTCTAGCCAGACACAAGTGACTTCGTCACGGGGATGCCGGAATACAATAACGAGAAAGAAGAACAAAACCAGTAACGAGGATTTGGGTATAGTGAGCATGGTAATGACTCCGGAAGATAACGATGCATGTCGGGTTTTGCGAAGTATCAAGAAGCAAAGGGAACATCACATGATAACCAAAGGTTCACTCGAATATCATTCGTGTCCTCATAGGGATCGATATGGACCTCCACGGTCCCGCTGTCGGTCATTGGACGAACGGTTTCGTTCATATCTATGAGTTACCGAACCTTCGGTGTTACAAGCTTAAGGCAATCATGATTTTTTGAGTGTTTTTTGTAGAACAGGAGTGATGAGAATATATTTGTGGAATTGTATCATTAATATTTGGAATAGTTTCGAGAGGATCCAGAAGCGTTTCGAGGTCACCGGAAGGGTTTCAGAGAGTATCGGATAATACTGCGTATTACCGATAAATATATATAGGCGGAAATGGTTCCGAGGATGTTAAATTATACACAAAAGGATATGAAAATATTTAAAATACTTTTATATTTAATTTAATATCAACGGGTCTTAAAAGGTCAAGTGGTGAAAAGGATAAATGGGCCATAAGGGCCTAATAGGGGATGCGCCACCCCTTAGCCTTTTTGGAGGACAAGGGGAGGCCGAATTGGACTGGAAATCCACCTCCTTGGCCAGCCTAAGGGGCGGGGGGGGGGGGGGGGGGGGGGGATTCCTTCCCCTTTGTGGCACCCCTCTCCCCTCCTCCAACTTATATATATTAGAGGTTTTGGGCACTTTTAGATATACAAGTTTTGGAGCCTCCTCTAGTTCTTCTAATTCTAGTTCTAGTTGGTCATAATTGATTAATTGGAGCTAGGCTAATCCTCTTGTCCTCATAATTAGAAGCCCTGTGTGGTTCTAATCTCATCCCTCCAATTCTCCGGCGACGATTAGTTCTGGACGGCGAAGCGCTGCTGGATCGTGAAGGCTGCACGCTTGCAACCAAGTAGCGAGGTTGTGCTTTCGGTTTTCGGTTCGAGGGACTGTTCGTGGTCGGTACGAGGAATCTTTCATCGACGGTTCGAGGGACTCCAAGTATGACACCGACAAGTTCTTCTTCCGCTGAAACTCGGTGACGGCAACGATCGTAATCCCAACACGTTATGCATCTTCATATTGATCTTGGATGATTGTAGGTGCGAATTTTTTTGTTTTCTACTAGGTTTCCTGACAAGCACCTATATGGCACTCTCCGCATCAAATTGAACGAGAAACACAAGGGCAATTGTCTTTGCCGGCGCAATCACCTATTGCAGCGCATCGCTGCCTTTTTGCACTTGCTTTTTGTAATGTATGGTTTTCCTGTAATGACCTACCACTATAGCGACAAGTAGCGACTCAGGTTACCGTAGCACCATTTCATTTGGTTGGTTTAAACAAATATTTTTTATACTATGAATAATTTCTAAAATCATGATCATTTTTTAAACACATGACCATAATTTTAAAAATACAAACATTTTGTAGAAAAACACAAACAATTTTTGAAACCGCACTTAATTTTTGTAACACAAACATTTTGAAAAGGCATTTTTATTTGAAAACAGGAATACTTTAGAAACCACGATCATTTTTTGAAATTATCAACATTTTCTGAAAAAATCTTACATTTTTGTCAAATTGTGAAAAAAATTAACTAAAATGGAATTTTAAAAATACAATATGTTTTACACAAGGAAAACATATTTTGAAACATGATTTTTTTTTGAAAATTTTGAAACAAAATGAAAATGAAAAATAAGATTAAAAAACATAAGAAAACCGGTAAAAGAAAAAACTGGAAAAAGAAAAGAAATCATACCTGAACCGGACCAAAATACTAAGAAAGCCGCGTAGCAATTGGGCAGGCTCCATGCAAACATTTAAAAAAAAAAGAAATCTGAAAGATTAAAAGAAGTCCACTTAGGGCTTGTACAACGCTACACGATGGACGGGTGCCTCAAGTGCCACCTAGATTCGGATGGTCCCTAAATGGCGCAAGGTGCTGCTTGCATACTAAAGCTACATCCTACAGAAGAGCCGGCCTCCTTGTTGGGGATATTACTATTGAGTATAAACAGTCCAGAAGGGACCGGATTATACTCATGATGATTTACCAGTGTTAAAGCCCATGAAGACATAGAAGATGGCGATTTACGAAGGAGACTTAATAAGAAGGCCCAAAGCCCAAAGACGGGTTAGGGCCCATAGATATAAACGGCCATAGGTGTGTGACTTGTGTTGTAAGATAGGAAAGAATAGATACCGAGCCGGACACGTTTATGAGCCGGCCGGGATTCTGTGGACCGCCGGGTGTCAACCTGTGTATATAAAGGGACGACCCGGCGGCGGTTTAGAGACAAGAAACAACAGATCGAGAGCCAGGTTAAGCGTATTCGCTCCCTGGTCATCGAAACCCTAGCAATACCACCTCAAACTGGATTAGGCCTTTACCTTCACCGCAAGGGGGCTGAACCAGTATAAACTCCTCGTGTCCTTTGTCCTGATTAACCCCTTTAAGCTAACCTCGTTGCGATGGCTCCACGACTAAGTCCTCGCACTAGGACAACTGTCGTGACAAAACCACGACAGCTGGCGCCCAGCGTGGGGCTTGCGCACGGTGGTGTTAAGTTTTTGAAGGGATTCTTCCCGGGGTTTTGAGAAGTTCGTGATTTTCAGATGAAGCAGAGCCGGATTGCGTCTGTGGGCACCGTGACACGCAACCAGGCGATCCGTCGTGGCCGGATCACTTTCCGCTGCACCGCCGCGAGAAGCCAAGGACAGAAGGGGTTCCATCATTACAGATCAAAATCATCAAATTACGTTTGTTTGGTCTGATTCGGCGAGTCGCCGCCGCCGCATGCAGGGGTCGCCGAGACCGAGGCGCTACCAGATTCGGACGCACAACCGCGTTTTTTTTCGTTCACAAGTAAGTTCATGTCGTGAGGGGCTGATCTGGCTGGCTGTTTGCTTCCCTAGCATACGTCCGCCGCGTCACGCGGGTGCCTGACCGCTGCCTGGCTGCTGTTGCTCCTCCACCCGTGATCCACTTCCATCTGACGATCTGCTAGTCGGTCGCAGCCTAGCATCCCGTCTGCGTTTCTGCTGTTACTACATCTCCGTGGCTGAATCATACTAGTCCATGAGAAGATCGAAGCCAACATCTATTACTACGTTGTTTACACCTCAAGTCAAGAAAAAGAAAACAAAGCCAAGGTATTCATCTACTCCCGTGTGAAAAAAATGGAGCAGCTGAATTGGTCAAAGCGACTACGACCCGGAGAATGACGAGGATTCAGACTCGGCCGCGACTGCGGCCGTACATCGCCGGCGCGTCTTCACTGCCAGGCCTCGCCTCCAAGCCGCCGTTTGTCTTCAAACCGTCCGCTCGCCGGCTGCGCGTGACCCGCCCGTGCTGGTTCTGCCATGGCCCGTTGCTCCTCCGTGAGCCGCCCGTCGCGCCGTCCCCGCTTCCTGCTGAGTCGCGTTCCTGGACGCCCGTCGCTTTGGCCGGCTTGGCGTGCCCGCGCCTCACCTCTGTGGCATCATCGAGCCTCCAAGCTGCTGAAGACTGCCGCCGTCTCGCCTCGTTGCCAGAGCCGTCCCTGCCGTGTCTACAGCAGCGTGTTGACCCGGCCTGTCCCGCTGAGCCGCCGGCCGCGCCCGGTTTTCTCTGCTGACCGTGGATTACGCGCCCGCCTACCCAAAGCTGCCACCTCCGCTGAAAGCTGCCGCTGGCCAGAGCTGCCGCAGCAAGCTTCTGCAGAGCCGCCAACGAGTCACTTCCGGACTTGCCTTGGGCCGCCATCGCCTCCGTTGGCCTCTGCTTCCGTTTCTGCAGTTTCGAGCAAGTCGCTGCCACAACACCTTGAGTCGGCCGCCATCGCCGTGGACTCTCCGTGGCTGTGACCCACCTCTGGCGATCAGCCTGCGTCATACCCCTGTTAGGTGCGACCTGCGTGGGCCGCCCTGCCTTTGCTGCAAAGCCGCCGACCACAACCGTGCCTCAGGCCGGTTCCGTTTTAAATTGGATCCAGCATAAGTACAAATACATGCCTGTAGGCGTGGAGGTTACTATACTTTGGTTTTGGGAACCTGGCCAATGATGAGCAGGATGGAGCGTCAGATGAGTCCGCTAAGGATGCAATTACAAAGGAATATAAGGCGTTTCATCAGTTCTACATTGTTCAAAATTTTCTCTGCCCACCATTATGTTAATAAATCAGTGGGAAAGACAAGCAGAGAAGGGGCAAAAAGAATTCAAAATGACTGGCAGCTTTTGGAGAAAAAATTATCAAGAGGAAAACAGTCCTATACATGTTCCCGCAGTAGGGTTATAAAAATTATCTCTCGCATGAGGATAACAATACTGAACAGTAACACTCCTAAATGAAGAGATGGCTAGTCGTCGGACGCGGCTAATCTGCACCCGAGCTCAAATGAGCTCGGGTGAACAGTAAAATCGAAAAAAAATCAAAAAATTCTAATTTTTTTTGAGAGAAACATTGACAAAAGTTCTAAGTGCCTGCAAAAATTCGTCATGAAATCACATTCCTAGAAGGCGTGGCAAAAAAAAACAAAAACAGTACTCTGAAAAAAGCTATTTTCAAACGCATTTTGAAGCACTGAATTTGTTTTTTTGCCACGCCTTACAGGAATGTGATTTCATGATGAATTTTTGCAGGCACTTAGAACTTTTGTCAATGTTTCTCTCAAAAAAAATTGGAATTTTTAATTTTTTTTTTGATTTTTTTTTTGATTTTACTGTTCATGCGGGAGCATATGAGCTCGGGTGCAGAATGGACTTTTCGCTAGTCGTCGGAGTACTATGTTTATACTGGATGGGCCACAACATTACCGAGGTGATCTGCGGGCGGTCCGTCTATCATCCAGACGAATCAGGTGATATCCATCTAAATCTATTTTATTAACACATATTATTTTTTATCAAAGAACCATTATTTTGGTCCGTATATTTTTATATGCAGGACAGTTATCCACTAGAAACGTGGTTTATGCTGTGAGAGCGCAACATGCGCTAGTAATATTCCGGACCGGTGTTCATCTGTGCCATACTACTTGATGGACATACGTATGAGCCGCCGCCCTTGCGACCCGGTCTATATCAGCTCTCGGATTGCGCTGGCTTGCTGTTCAATGGACATGTGTAAGTCGCCGCCCATGTGGCTCGATTTACATCAACTCGGTAGGACCACGCCCGTGATTGATTCGACGTCCGCCCCAGCTTACTATGCTTGGGATTGACTCGCCCGTCCGCACAGTTTGACGTGCCTGTGATTGACTCGCCTGCCCGCACCCGCTTACAATGCCGCGGCCGACTCGGCCGTAATTGACTTCCGCTTCACCGTGGTGATCGTCAACTCCGCGGTGGACAATTTCTGGCCTAACATATCAGGTGAAATCCATCCAGTATATTTTATATTATATATTGTTTTCTTTAGAAAAGTAATTACTCTGGCTCGCAAGTTTTTCCAATGCAGAACAATTCATCATTACAAAGGCGACCATCAAGCTACCCTTGCTTACACCGGATGAATTAATGGACATGGTCATTTATAACCCGTCGAGATTCAACACATTCCAGTGTTTCGCTGTTCAACTATATGCCGGTTTACATCACGGTCAAATATGGAGAAATCTCAAGCCAACTCCTCGAGTCGCCTTAAGACTCGGGGGCTACGATGACATATGACTCAGTAAATGATTGACATCAAAGCAAGTCAAAAACTCCGGGTCAATGGAAGGGAAAGATAACCCGGTCCCGGAGGCTACTACCATATTGATAAAAATTTAAAGGCCGTCAGAAAATTTCCGGCTCAAAATGACGAATGCCAGTTTAAAATCCGGTTCAAGGGAAATCTGTCTCCCACAAAGCTTTGAAGCTCTCAATATCCGGTTTAAAGTTACGGCTCAAGAAGAATTTGTCTTTCGCGAAGTTCGAGTTCTCAGAAAAATTAAAGGTTGCCAAAGAGAACTTGCTGCCATGATGCGCGGTTCAAATATGGGTATCCTGCCTTATTGGATAATCTTATTGGTCGCTTGGGGGCTTCCTGCTCAAACATAGGTGTATTCACTAAAGAGAACATAGCGTTACTACCCTCTTGACCGAATATGTCACTTGGGGGCTTCCTGTTCAAACATAGGTGTATTCACCAAAGAGAACATAGCATTACTACCCTCTTGATCCAGCTATCAAGCCAATATTATAATTTCATAAAGAGCACAGCTCTGGTCACCTTGGTAATTCGGCTATCAAGCCAATATGATAATTTCATAAGAGCATAGCTCTGGTCACCTTGGTAATTCGGCTATCAAGCCAATATGATAATTTCATAAGAGCACAGCTCTGGTCACCTTGGTAATTCGGCTATCAAGCCAATATGATAATTTCATAAGAGCACAGTTCTGATTACCTTGGTAATTCGGCTATCAAGCCAATATGATAATTTCATGAGAGCACAGCTCTGATTACCTTGGTGATTCGGCTATCAAGCCAATATGATAATTTCATAAGAGCATAGCTCTGATTACCTTGGTGATTCGGCTATCAAGCCAAATATGATACTTTCATAAGAGCACATCTCTGATTACCTTGGGATTTTGGCTATCAAGCCAGTATTATAACTTCATATGAGTATAGTTCTGACCTACTTGGCGGCTTAATGACCGGGTTACAAAGACCAAAGAGAGTCTATTGCATAGCACAGCTCAAACATAGGTATATGATGAACCGGCGGGATGACCAAAAATATTACAGGTATAATATTTATTTTGATATGGGTTTGATAAAACTGGCCCTCGCTTTGGACGTTAAATCGCCAGGGTATATGTTGTTTAAACTCTGTGCAGGGTTTGCAGAACTATGTCATATAAATTCAAGCTCATCATCAATATTGATGTTTCAAAAGGGTTATCGATTCTGGATTTTCTCAAAGGCTATAAGCCGCCAGGTTATAAAAATTCCGGCTTACAATGAATGCGCATTAAGTCGCCATCGGTCAAAAGCCGCCGAGTATTTAAAACTCCGAATTTACTTGTCAACTGATAAGGTATTCACATCTTTCATAGCCAAAATTGGCCGGTTTTCATGATGATATTGAATGATTGAGGTTTTCATACCGGATTATATTATTCAAATCTTGAATAGCCAACATGGCTGGATTTTTATTATGATTATCAATAACCAGTATTATGGTTGAGGTATTCAAAGTCGCTTCAGCACAATGGCTACTATTTTATCAATGAATATGATTTATTCTACAATGGAAGGAATAGCCCCGAGTCACTGCAGGCTTACGACCCGGCACTTGGGGCTACATTATTCAGATTGAGATTACATCAAATACGCAAGTCCCATGTCACTGCCAGCATGCACCATGGCACTTGGGGGCTAATGCAAGATTATTTTTTACTTGCCTTATTGAAGACCCGACTCATCACATCGTAATGAGCCGGCCTTTGGGGGCTACCAATTGCTACTGTCAAAAATTCAAAGTACACAAGCCTTAATCCATTATATTGAAGGGTTGATTGCTCAGTTGGTAAAGCACAGGACTCTTAACCTTGTGGACGTGGGTTCAAGCCCCATGGTGGGGGTTACATCATATGATGTTATTTTCAATGAATTATATATAAAGTCCCAGCTCAGTATTGCCTTGCTGAGCCGGCCGTTGGGGGATACACGTTGTTGTTCAAGTCTACATGATCATATATACAAAGTCCCTGCTCATTATTGCATAATGACCCGGCCCTTGGGGGCTACACTGGTTGAAGTTTTTATGAGCATAAAGGCAAATACAAGTCCCAGGTTGCTGCAAGCATGACAACCCGACACTTGGGGGTTACATAGGTGGAATATTCAGTTTTGACCAGTGACTGAGATGCACAACTTGGAATTCTTCAAGGTTGCAATATTTATATTGAAGCAAGTCTTAAATTGTTACTACGCTCCCTTCTTAAGACTTGGGGGCTACAGGTGATATGAATATAATGGAGAAACATATTTGAATTCTCAGTTTTGAGCAAACCAGGAAGATCAATTGTGTGACCCGGCGTTGTCAACAATCATGGCCCGGTGTCTATAATAGTCATGACCCGGAAGCATCAGTTTTTTATAACCCGGAGATTTTGGAAATTATAACTCGGCAAGTTCTACATTTTCAAGCCGACAGAATATCAGTTGAATATTTCAAGACCAATATGTCAAGTCAGAGCATTGAAGGCTGACTCAAATGGATTCTTTGTTTACAATATTTCTTCTACAAGCAAATTGACTATGAAGTTGGTCTATTGACCCGGATTTGCTAGAAGAACGAAATGACAAAGACTTAAGGATGATCAGGTGCCGGATTACAAGAGTATTTAACCCGGAGCACAACCTGTCAAGTTTGTTCTTCTGTTTATTTTGCAGCATCAGTTTAACATGGATAAATCCAAATTAAACTAGGGGTTAATGTCGGGGATATACCCCGCGGTATGACCCGACCGGATATATGACCTGGCTGGGACTTGGCGTTTCATTGGTGACCCGCCGGAGGATTGGCGACTCACGAGTCTAGCGGCTCACTGGTCTGACGACTCATGAGCCTGGCGACTCACTGATGGCCCCGACGGCAGGTCAGATAGAGGACTGGGCCCAAGGCCCAGAAGGCCGGCTCATGTTATGGTGGGCTGGCTTAAGAGAAAATGCATAAGGAATATTCTCCTACAAAGGAAGCAAGACTAGGACTCCACTTGTAATAGAGTAATCCTAATCCTACTAGGACTAGTCATGTAACCCGCCCCTTCAACATATATAAGGAGGGGCAGGGCACCCCAAGAGAGACAGGAAATAATCTCTAAGGCTAGACACAATTAGAGGACAGCCGGTTTATGCGGCGACTCTCTCATGAGCATAATGAGACCTAGCCACAAACATCATGTAGGGCTATTACCGGATGATGTTTCCTGGGGCCCGAAGCTATCTAAATCTTTGTCTTGTGTGTTGATCCGCCTCGCGTCTCTCATCCCGATCAACCCCTCTCAAGCTACCACATAGATGCGTTGGCCTCACAACTAAGTCCTCACACTAGGACATCTGCCGTGACAATTCCACGACACTCCTCGTCCAGAAAAATAGAAAAGAGATGCAAAAAGCGGTAGGGAGAGAGATCTGCTTCTCCTCTTCTAGTCTTGGAAATAAAGGAGTAGAAAATTGAAAGAGAGAAATGAAATTGGAACCCACCAAATATAATAGCTTGGGACCAGTAGGTTGGGCAGGTACTGGATTAAGCTAGCGCCTCACCGTCTCATGCAATCGTGGATGGCATGGGGCAGCACCAACCGATGCCTCCGTTGGTCATGCCCTGAGCACGCTGTGGAAAGCTTCCTAGGAGCATCTCCAGCCGTTGGCCCCCCCAGGACGCACAAAAATCGCCCCCTGGGGGCGAGCCGGCGATACAATCGGCGCTGCGGGCGGTTTTGCACCCAGTCGTCGCCCCCAGCTCGCCCCCAGGCACCGATATTGGCCCACTTTTCAGCCCCCTTTCGGCGAATAAAGGGCCCATATGGGCGAGAATAGGCCCATATTCGGCGTGGTTCGTCGTGGCTCGGCGTTCAATTATCAACATAAATATATTTTTTATCACATATTTCATCACAGAAAAATCAAATACTTCAACAAAATAGTACAACGACAAATAGTTCAATACAAATTATATAGTTCAACAAATAAAAACTCATATTTCATCACACGTCGCGCCCGGCGTCGCCCTTGAGCCTCCATAGCTGCTCTATCAGATCCTGCTGCAGTTGATGAAGCACCTGTGGGTCTCGGATCTCCTAACGCATACTGAGGTAGGCAGTCCAGGTTGCCGGTAGCTGGTGATCAACTTCGGCTAGAGGACCCTGCCTGTAGTATGGTTCAGTGTCAAACACTGGGTCTTCTTGCTCGCTCTCGATGATCATGTTGTGCAAGATGACACAGCAAGTCATAATATCCCACATTTGATCTTTCGACCAGGTTTGAGCGGGGTACCGGACAATAGCAAATCGAGATTGGAGCACACCAAATGCCCGCTCGACATCCTTCCTGCAAGCCTCTTGAATCTTCGCAAACCAGGCGTTCTTGCCTCCTGGCACAGGGTTTGAGATCGTCTTCACAAATGTCGACCATCTCGGATAGATGCCATCAGCTAGATAGTACCCCTTGTTGTAGTGCCGCCCATTGATCTCGAAGTTCACCGGAGGAGAATGACCTTCAACAAGCTTGGGAAAGACAGGAGAACACTGCAGCACGTTGATGCCATTGTGAGTTCCTGGCATACCAAAGAAGTGTTGGGGAACGTAGTAATTTCAAAAAAATTCCTACGCACACGCAAGATCATGGTGATGCATAGCAACGAGAGGGGAGAGTGTTTTCCACGTACCCTCGTAGACCAAAGCGGAAGCGTTAATACAACGCGGTTGATGTAGTCGTACGTCTTCACGATCCGACCGATCAAGTACCGAACGCACGGCACCTCCGAGTTCAGCACACGTTCAGCTCGATGACGTCCCTCGAACTCCGATCCAGCCGAGTGTTGAGGGAGAGTTTCGTCAGCACGACGGCGTGGTGACAATGATGATGTTCTCACCGATGCAGGGCTTCGCCTAAGCTCCGCTACGATATTATCGAGGTGTAATATGGTGGAGGGGGCACCGCACACGGCTAAAATATCGTATATCAATTGTGTGTCTAGAGGTGCCCCCCTGCCCCCGTATATAAAGGAGCAAGGGGGAGGCCGCCGGCCTAGGAGGTGTGGCGCGCCAGGAGGAGTCCTACTCCTACCGGGAGTAGGACTCCCCCCCTTTTTCCATGTTGGACTAGGAGTGGAAGGGCGAAGAGGTGGAGGGGAGGGAGGAAGGGGGGCACCGCCCCCTCTCCTTGTCCTATTCGGACTGGGAAGGAAGGGGGTGCGCGGCCCTGCCCTAGCCTCCTCTCCTCTTTTCCACCTAGGCCCAATAAGGCCCATTAAGTTACCGGGGGGGTTCCGGTAACCTCCCGGTACTCCGGAAAAATCCCGATTTCACCCGGAACACTTCCGATGTCCAAACATAGGCTTCCAATATATCAATCTTTATATCTCGACCATTTCGAGACTCCTCGTCATGTACGTGATCACATCCGGGACTCCGAACAACCTTCGGTACATCAAAACATATAAACTCATAATATAACTAACATCGTAACTTTAAGCGTGCGGACCCTACGGGTTCGAGAACTATGTAGACATGACCGAGACACCTCTCCGGTCAATAACCAATAGCGGAACCTGGATGCTCATATTGGTTCCCAAATATTCTACGAAGATCTTTATCGGTCAGACCGCATAACAACATACGTTGTTCCCTTTGTCATCGGTATGTTACTTGCCCGAGATTCGATCGTCGGTATCTCGATACCTAGTTCAATCTCGTTACCGGCAAGTCTCTTTACTCGTTCCGTAATACATCATCCTCCAACTAACTCATTAGTCACAATGCTTGCAAGGCTTATAGTGATGTGCATTACCGAGTGGGCCCAGAGATACCTCTCCGACAATCGGAGTGACAAATCCTAATCTCGAAATACGCCAACCCAACAAGTACCTTTGGAGACACCTGTAGAGCACCTTTATAATCACCCAGTTACGTTGTGACGTTTGGTAGCACACAAAGTGTTCCTCCGGAAATAAATAATAACTTTATTATTGCCTCTAGGGCATATTTCCTTCAGTCTCCCACTTGCACTAGAGTCAATAATCTAGATTACACAGTAATGATTCTTACACCCATGGAGTCTTGGTGCTGATCATGTTTTGCTTGTGGAAGAGGCTTAGTTAACGGGTCTGCAACATTCAGATCCGTATGTATCTTGCAAATTTCTATGTCTCTCGCCTGGACTATATCCCGGATGGAATTGAAGCGTCTTTTGATGTGCTTGGTTCTCTTGTGAAATCTGGATTCCTTTGCTAAGGCAATTGCACCAGTATTGTCACAAAAGATTTTCATTGGTCCCGATGCACTAGGTATGACACCTAGATCGGATATGAACTCCTTCATCCAGACTCCTTCATTTGCAGCTTCCGAAGCAGCTATGTACTCCGCTTCACACGTAGATCCCGCCACGACACTTTGCTTAGAAATGCACCAACTGACAGCTCCACCGTTCAATGTAAATACGTATCCGGTTTGCGATTTAGAATCGTCCGGATCAGTGTCAAAGCTTGCATCAACGTAACCACTTACGATGAGCTCTTTGTCACCTCCATAAACGAGAAACATATCCTTAGTCCTTTTCAGGTATTTCAGGATGTTCTTGACCGCTGTCCAGTGATCCACTCCAGGATTACTTTGGTACCTCCCTGCTAGACTTATAGCAAGGCACACATCAGGTCTGGTACACAGCATTGCATACATGATAGAGCCTATGGCTATAGCATAGGGAACATCTTTCATCTTCTCTCTATCTTCTGCAGTGGTCGGGCATTGAGTCTTACTCAAGCTCACACCTTGTAGTACAGGCAAGAACCCTTTCATTGCTTGATCCATTTTTGAACTTCTTCAAAACTTTGTCAAGGTATGTGCTTTGTGAAAGTCCAATTAAGCATCGTGATCTATCTCTATAGATCTTAATGCCTAATATATATGCAGCTTCACCGAGGTCTTTCATTGAAAAACTCTTATTCAAGTATCCCTTTATGCTATCCAGAAATTCTATATCATTTCCAATCAGCAATATGTCATCCACATATAATATCAGAAATGCTACTGAGCTCCCACTCACTTTCTTGTAAATACAGGCTTCACCAAAAGTCTGTATAAAACCAAATGCTTTGATCACACTATCAAAGCGTTTATTCCAACTCCGAGAGGCTTGCACCAGTCCATAAATGGATCGCTGGAGCTTGCACACTTTATTAGCTCCCTTTGGATCGACAAAACCTTCCGGTTGCATCATATACAACTCTTCTTCCAGAAATCCATTCAGGAATGCAGTTTTGACATCCATTTGCCAAATTTCATAATCATAAAATGCAGCAATTGCTAACATGATTCGGACAGACTTAAGCATCGCTACGGGTGAGAAGGTCTCATCGTAGTCAATCCCTTGAACTTGTCGAAAACCTTTCGCAACAAGTCGAGCTTTATGGACAGTAACATTACCGTCAGCGTCAGTCTTCTTCTTGAAGATCCATTTATTTTCAATGGCTTGCCGATCATCGGGCAAGTCAACCAAAGTCCATACTTTGTTCTCATACATGGATCCCATCTCGGATTTCATGGCCTCAAGCCATTTTGCGGAATCTGGGCTCACCATCGCTTCTTCATAGTTCGTAGGTTCGTCATGGTCTAGTAACATAACCTCCAGAACAGGATTACCGTACCACTCTGGTGCGGTTCTTGATCTGGTTGACCTACAAGGTTCAGTAATAACTTGATCTGAAGTTTCATGATCATTATCATTAACTTCCCCACTAATTGGTGTAGGTGTCGCAGAAACTGATTTCTGTGATGATCTACTATCCAATAAGGGAGCAGGTACAGTTACCTCATCAAGTTCTACTTTCCTCCCACTCACTTCTTTTGAGAGAAACTCCTTCTCTAGAGGATCCATTCTTAGCAATGAATGTCTTGCCTTCGGATCCGTGATAGAAGGTGTACCCAACAGTCTCCTTTGGGTATCCTATGAAGACACATTTCTCTGATTTAGGTTCGAGCTTATCAGGTTGAAGTTTCTTCACATAAGCATTGCAACCCCAAACTTTAAGATACGACAACTTTGGTTTCTTGCCAAACCATAGTTCATAAGGCGTCGTCTCAACGGATTTCGATGGTGCCCTATTTAGAGTGAATGCAGCCGTCTCTAAAGCATAACCCCAAACGATAGCGGTAAATCAGTAAGAAACATCATAGATCGCACCATATCTAGTAAAGTACGATTACGACGTTCGGACACACCATTACGCTGTTCCAGGTGGCGTGAGTTGCGAAACTATTCCGCATTGTTTCAAATGTAGGCCAAACTCGTAACTCAAATATTCTCCTCCACGATCAGATCGTAGGAATTTTATTTTCTTGTTACGATGATTTTCAACTTCACTCTGAAATTCTTTGAACTTTTCAAATGTTTCAGACTTATGTTTCATTAAGTAGATATACCCATATCTGCTAAAATCATCTGTGAAGGTGAGAAAATAACGATATCCGCCACGAGCCTCAATATTCATCGGACCACATACATCTGTATGTATGATTTCCAATAAATCTGTTGCTCTCTCCATAGTTCCGGAGAACGGTGTTTTAGTCATCTTGCCCATAAGGCACGGTTCGCAAGTACCAAGTGATTCATAATCAAGTGATTCCAAAAGTCCATCAGTATGGAGTTTCTTCATGCGCTTTACACCGATATGACCTAAACGGCAGTGCCACAAATAAGTTGCACTATCATTATCAACTCTGCATCTTTTGGCTTCGACATTATGAATATGTGTATCACTACTATCGTGAATCATTAAGAATAGACCACTCTTCAAGGGTGCATGACCATAAAAGATATTACTCATATAAATAGAACAACCATTATTCTCTGATTTAAATGAATAACCGTCTCGCATTAAACAAGATCCAGATATAATGTTCATGCTCAACGCTGGCACCAAATAACAATTATTTAGGTCTAATACTAATCCCGAAGGTAGATGTAGAGGTAGCGTGCCGACCGCGATCACATCGACTTTGGAACCATTTCCCACGCGCATCGTCACCTCGTCCTTAGCCAATCTTCGCTTAATCCATAGCCCCTGTTTCGAGTTGCAAATATTAGCAACAGAACCAGTATCAAATAGCCAGGTGCTACTGCGAGCATTAGTAAGGTACACATCAATAACATGTATATCACATATACCTTTGTTAACCTTGCCATCCTTCTTATCCGCCAAATACTTGGGGCAGTTCCGCTTCCAGTGACCAGTCTACTTGCAGTAGAAGCACTCAGTTTCAGGCTTAGGTCCAGACCTGGGTTTCTTCTCCTGAACAGCAACTTGCTTGTTGTTCTTCTTGAAGATCCCCTTCTTCTTCCCTTTGCCCCTTTTCTTGAAACTAGTGGTCTTACTGACCATCAACACTTGATGCTCCTTTTTGATTTCTACCTCCACTGCCTTTAGCATTGCGAAGAGCTCGGGAATTGTCTTATTCATCCCTTGCATGTTATAGTTCATCACGAAGCTCTTGTAGCTTGGTGGCAGTGATTGAAGAATTCTGTCAATGACGCTATCATCCGGAAGATTAACTCCCAGTTGAATCAAGTGATTATTATACCCAGACATTTTGAGTATATGCTCACTGACAGAACTATTCTCTTCCATCTTGTAGCTATAGAACTTATTGGAGACTTCATATCTCTCAATCCGGGCATTTGCTTGAAATATTAACTTCAACTCCTGGAACATCTCATATGCTCCATGACGTTCAAAACGTCATTGAAGACCCGGTTCTAAGCCGTAAAGCATGGCACACTGAACTATCGAG
Source organism: Aegilops tauschii subsp. strangulata (assembly GCF_002575655.3). Classification (NCBI taxonomy): domain Eukaryota; kingdom Viridiplantae; phylum Streptophyta; class Magnoliopsida; order Poales; family Poaceae; genus Aegilops; species Aegilops tauschii. The sequence goes on from NC_053037.3 coordinate 601,784,314, forward strand.
TAGTCATCAGCTTTGCTCTGCCAGACGTTCATAACTTCTGGTGTTGCTCTTGCAGGAGGCCTGGCACCTAGCGGTGCTTCCAGGACGTAATTCTTCTGTGCAGCAATGAGGATAATCCTCAAGTTACGGACCCAGTCCGTGTAATTGCTACCATCATCTTTCAACTTTGCTTTCTCAAGGAACGCATTAAAATTCAACGGAACAACAGCACGGGCCATTTATCTACAATTAACATAGACAAGCAAGATACTATCAGGTACTAAGTTCATGATAAATTCAAGTTCAATTAATCATATTACTTAAGAACTCCCACTTAGATAGACATCCCTCTAATCATCTAAGTGATTACGTGATCCAAATCAACTAAACCATGTCCGATCATCACGTGAGATGGAGTAGTTTCAATGGTGAACATCACTATGTTGATCATATCTACTATATGATTCACGCTCGACCTTTCGGTCTCCGTGTTCCGAGGCCATATCTGCATATGCTAGGCTCGTCAAGTTTAACCTGAGTATTCCGCGTGTGCAACTGTTTTGCACGCGTTGTATTTGAACGTAGAGCCTATCACACCCGATCATCACGTGGTGTCTCAGCACGAAGAACTTTCGCAACGGTGCATACTCAGGGAGAACACTTTTATCTTGAAATTTTAGTGAGAGATCATCTTATAATGCTACCGTCAATCAAAGCAAGATAAGATGCATAAAAGATTAACATCACATGCAATCAATATAAGTGATATGATATGGCCATCATCATCTTGTGCTTGTGATCTCCATCTCCGAAGCACCGTCATGATCACCATCGTCACCGGCGCGACACCTTGATCTCCATCGTAGTATCGTTGTCGTCTCGCCAACTTATTGCTTTTACGACTATCGCTACCGCTTAGTGATAAAGTAAAACAATTACATGGCGATTGCATTGCATACTATGGCTCCTGCCAGTTGCTGATAAATCGGTTACAAAACACGATCATCTCATACAATAAAATATAGCATCATGTCTTGACCATATCACATCACAACATGCCCTGCAAAAACAAGTTAGACGTCCTCTACTTTGTTGTTGCAAGTTTTACGTGGCTGCTACGGGCTTAGCAAGAACCGTTCTTACCTACACATCAAAACCACAACGATAGTTTGTCAAGTTGGTGCTGTTTTAACCTTCGCAAGGACCGGGCGTAGCCATACTCGGTTCAACTAAAGTGAGAGAGACAGACACCCGCCAGTCACCTTTAAGCAACGAGTGCTCGTAACGGTGAAACCAGTCTCGCGTAAGCGTACGCGTAATGTCGGTCCGGGCCGCTTCATCTCACAATACCGCCGAACCAAAGTATGACATGCTGGTAAGCAGTATGACTTATATCGCCCACAACTCACTTGTGTTCTACTCATGCATAGCATCAACGCATAAAACCAGGCTCGGATGCCACTGTTGGGGAACGTAGTAATTTCAACAATTTTCCTACGCACACGCAAGATCATGGTGATGCATAGCAACGAGAGGGGAGAGTGTTGTCCACGTACCCTCGTAGACCGAAAGCGGAAGCGTTAACACAACGCAGTTGATGTAGTCATACGTCTTCACGATCCGACCGATCAAGTACCGAACGCACGACACCTCCGAGTTCAGCACACGTTCAGCTCGATGACGTCCCTCGAACTCCGATCCAGCCGAGTGTTGAGGGAGAGTTTCATCAGCACGACGGCGTGGTGACGATGATGATGTTCTTACCGACGCAGGGCTTCGCCTAAGCTCCGCTACGATATTATCGAGGTGTAATATGGTGGAGGGGGGCACCGCACACGGCTAAAATATCGTATATCAATTGTGTGTCCAGAGGTGCCCCCCTGCCCCCGTATATAAAGGAGCAAGGGGGAGGCCGCCGGCCTAGGAGGTGTGGCGCGCCAGGAGGAGTCCTACTCCTATCGGGAGTAGGACTCCCCCCTTTTTCCATGTTGGACTAGGAGTGGAAGGGGGAAGAGGTGGAGGGGAGGAAGGAAGGGGGGCGCCGCCCCCCTCTCCTTGTCCTATTCGGACTGGGGGGAAGGGGGTGCGCGGCCCTGCCCTAGCCTCCTCTCCTCTTTTCCACCTAGGCCCAATAAGGCCCATTAAGTTACCGGGGGGGTTCCGGTAACCTCCCGGTACTCCGGAAAAATCCCGATTTCACCCGGAACACTTCCGATGTCCAAACATAGGCTTCCAATATATCAATCTTTATGTCTCGACCATTTCGAGACTCCTCGTCATGTCCGTGATCACATCCGGGACTCCGAACAACCTTCGGTACATCAAAACATATAAACTCATAATATAACTAACATCGTAACTTTAAGCGTGCGGACCCTACGGGTTCGAGAACTATGTAGACATGACCGAGACACCTCTCCGGTCAATAACCAATAGCGGAACCTGGATGCTCATATTGGTTCCCACATATTCTACGAAGATCTTTATCGGTCAGACCGCATAACAACATACGTTGTTCCCTTTGTCATCGGTATGTTACTTGCCCGAGATTCGATCGTCGGTATCTCGATACCTAGTTCAATCTCGTTACCGGCAAGTCTCTTTACTCGTTCCGTAATACATCATCCTCCAACTAACTCATTAGTCACAATGCTTGCAAGGCTTATAGTGATGTGCATTACCGAGTGGGCCCAGAGATACCTCTCCGACAATCGGAGTGACAAATCCTAATCTCGAAATACGCCAACCCAACAAGTACCTTTGGAGACACCTGTAGAGCACCTTTATAATCACCCAGTTACGTTGTGACGTTTGGTAGCACACAAAGTGTTCCTCCGGTAAACGGGAGTTGCATAATCTCATAGTCATAGGAACATGTATAAGTCATGAAGAAAGCAATAGCAACATACTAAACGATCAAGTGCTAAGCTAACGGAATGGGTCAAGTCAATCACGTCATTCTCCTAATGAGGTGATCCCGTTAATCAAATGACAACTCATGTCTATGGCTAGGAAACATAACCATCTTTGATTAACGACCTAGTCAAGTAGAGGCATACTAGTGACACTCTGTTTGTCTATGTATTCACACATGTATTATGTTTCCGGTTAATACAATTCTAGCATGAATAATAAACATTTATCATGATATAAGGAAATAAATAATACTTTATTATTGCCTCTAGGGCATATTTCCTTCAAGAAGGAGTGTCAAATCCAGAGGTCCTGTGTGGCCACCGCCTTAAGTACCACACTGCAACCGCCGGTGGCGCCTTTGTACATCCCCTGCCAAGCAAATGGGCAATTCTTCCATTTTCAATGCATGCAGTCGATGAAGGAAATATGCCCTAGAGGCAATAATAAAGTTATTATTTATTTCCTTATATCATGATAAATGTTTATTATTCATGCTAGAATTGTATTAACCGAAAACATAATACATGTGTGAATACATAGACAAACAGAGTGTCACTAGTATGCCTCTACTTGACTAACTCGTTGATCAAAGATGGTTATGTTTCCTAGCCATAGACATGAGTTGTCATTTGATTAACGGGATCACATCATTAGGAGAATGATGTGATTGACTTGACCCATTTCGTTAGCTTAGCACTCAATCGTTTAGTATGTTGCTATTGCTTTATTCATGACTTATACATGTTCCTATGACTATGAGATTATGCAACTCCCGTTTACCGGAGGAACACTTTGTGTGCTACCAAACGTCACAACGTAACTGGGTGATTATAAAGGTGCTCTACAGGTGTCTCCGAAGGTATTTGTTGGGTTGGCGTATTTCGAGATTAGGATTTGTCACTCCGATTGTCGGAGAGGTATCTCTGGGCCCTCTCGGTAATGCACATCACTTAAGCCTTGCAAGCATTGCAACTAATGAGTTTGTTGCGGGATGATGTATTACGGAACGAGTAAAGAGACTTGCCGGTAACGAGATTGAACTAGGTATTGAGATACCGACGATCGAATCTCGGGCAAGTAACATACCGTTGACAAAGGGAACAACGTATGTTGTTATGCGGTCTGACCGATAAAGATCTTCGTAGAATATGTGGGAGCCAATATGAGCATCCAGGTTCCGCTATTGGTTATTGACCGGAGACGTGTCTCGGTCATGTCTCACTACAAGAAATATGTCAACTAGTGACCTTCAGTCAGTGACCCTGGAAGAATTGGTCATAGATCTATGACCATTTGAGACCAATTAGTCAAAAGCTGTTCAGGGGGCTCCAAACCCTAAACCATTGCGACCATTTTGGTCAGAAAGGTCGTAATTTCCTTACACGAAATGGTCATAAAGCAAACAGCGCTGGTCCGCTGCCTTATTTCTAGTTGTTAACGACCAATATAGATGGTCATAGCCTTGTAAATTATGGTGGGTTGTGATGACTAGGCGCCATCTCATCAGTTTTGCCTATGTGTCATGTCCATGTGTCAAATTTTGCCCTAGGTTGTGAAGCAACCTATATTTCTGTTATTCCAAAAATTCCCAAAAAATTATCATAAATTGTTTGGATCATATCTTCATCAAATATGTCAAAAAACCTTCCTTGCCTAGTCCAAAAATAACTCAACAATATTCATTTCCCTATTCTGTTCAGAGCAGCACTTTGTGAAGGAAGTGTTATAAATATATTCTTGATTTCCCTAAAAAATTGTGAAGACATTCTTCTTAGTATATGATCATCCTCAGCCAAAACTCACGCCCATTGGCCATGTGCATTTCCCGTACCGCTAATCAAACACTTGGCTGCTAATTCATCTTTGAGCATAGTTCGGTCTCCTCATGAGAATCTTATGTTGTAATTTTCTTCCTAGCACCTACCTGGGGAGTGCCCAACCCACTAGACATGCCTAGGCCACCCAGAATGCATGACAACACCACGGTCACGCGGTGACCACGCGGCGGGCATGCGAGCTTATGCGCTCTAGAGTTGGGGCCCTCGGCCACCGTCCAAACCTCAATGTCTCGCCATCAAACCATGTATTTCTGACTAAATAGATACTTATTTACCTAGAAATGATTTTTGGAAAAAATAAAGACCAAACTATGAGGCAGCTGCAGTTCAAATTTGACCCGCTTCCAACTGAATCGGCGGGAATTTGTCTTTTTCACCAGAGGTGGGTCAAAACTTTTGACACCCAACCATTTTGTCAATTGTGCATTAAATATGGCCTAGTATTTTATAAAATTGATTAGGTCCATTTTTGCAACAAATATATGGTAGGTCCTTCACAAAAAAACTCATTTTTGGCACTCGAAAAATGGAAAATGTATTTTCCGTGAAAAGAAAATGAAAACTCCCTTAGGCAACATTGTTTGGAATTCCAAGATGCACTCTTTTGCACAATATGGGATCATTTGAACAAATTATGCCATGAATGTGGCCATAAGATTGATCATTTGGCTTGAAAGCCATGAATCTTCACGCATGATAGCTCATTTTTGAGAACACTTTTTTAAAATAATTTCTGTATTACAAGTTTATTATTTTTTCTGGAAACTTCGTCACATATAATGACACAATGCGAAGGTTTTCCAAGTTTTTGATATTTTTTGAAATTTTTATGCCCGTTTTAAAATGCGGTCAAAACGGCGGGCTTGACCGTTCCTAGCTAGTGGTTGAATCTTAGAATTTTTTTGTGTTTCTCTGATTAAATAGATACTTATGTACCTATAAATGATTTTTGAAAAAAATTAAGAGCAAACTATGAGGCAGCCGCAGTTCAAATTTGACCCGCTTCCAACTGAATCAACAAAATTTTGTCTTTTTCACGAGAGGTGGATAAAAGCTTTTGAAACCCAACCATTTGGTCAACTGTGCATTTAATATGTCCTAGTATTTTAGAAAATTTATTTGGTACAATTTTACAACAAATATTTGGTAGGTCATTCACAAAAAAACTCATTTTGGGCACTCGAAAAATGGAAAATGAATTTTTCGTTCAAAGAAAAATGAAAACTTCCTTAGGCAACATTGTTTGTCATTCCAATATGCACCCTTGTGCACAATATGAGATCATTTGAACAAACTATGTCATGAATGTGGCCATAAGATTGATCATTTGGCTTGAAAGCCATGAATCTTCACACTTGATAGCTCGTTTCCGAGAACACTTTTTTAAAATAACCGCCGTATTACAAGTTTATAATTTTTCCTGCTAACTTGGTCACATATAATGACGCAATGCGAAGGTTTTCCAATTTTTTGAATTTTTTTGAATTTTTTATGCCCGTTTCAAAATGCGGCCAAAACAACGGGAATGACTGTTCCTAGCTAGTGGTTGAATCTTGGAATTTTTTTGGTGTTTCTCTGATTAAATAGATACTTATGTACCTAGAAATGATTTTTGGAAAAAAATAAAGAGCAAACTATAAGGCAGCTGCAGTTCAAACTTGACCTGCTTCCAGCTGGATTAACGGAAATTTGTCTTTTTCACCAGAGGTGGATCAAAAACTTTTGACAGCCAACCATTTGATCAATTGTGTATTAAACATGACCTAATATTTTAGAAAATTGATTTGATCCAATTTTGCAACAAATATATGGTAGGTCCTTCATGAAAAAACTCATTTTGAGCACTCAAAAAATGGAAAATGTATTTTTTTGCCAAAAACTCATTTCTCACGACACCTTATAAAAGTTATTTATCTTATTTCTTGTTTGTTATTTTTCCTGAAAACTTGTTCACATTTGGTGACACAATGAGAAGGTTTTGCATTTTCAGGTCATAAAATAGCTGACATGATTTTAACACATTAATTTTAGGCAACTATAACCTATTTAGATGATTATAACATCATACTGCATCCTGATTGGTCTGTGGACATCTCACGCGGATCACGCATGATACGCCGTCGGATGCTGGATCCAACGGCCGTCCTCAACCCTTGCACACCAACCCTGAAACCCTAACTGGTCATTTTCCATCTCCTCGCTCAGCTTCAGTCTTCTGTCGTCGTCCTCCCCATCTCACATCTGCATCGCGCCGCCCCTCCTCCCAATCCCGTCCGGCGCCGCCGCACCCCACACCCGCTGCTGCCCCCACTCCTCTAGTGCCATCGTCCAGCCACTCCAGCGCCGCCTCCCTCCCCATCGACCAGCGCCTCACTGCCCGTCCAGCGCCGCCACCACGCCTCCAACGCCAGTCTCCCACCCCACCGAGCGCCGAGCCCTCGCCATCCAGCACCGCCCACCTCCCCATGAAGCGCCGCCGAGATTCCGGGAGAGACCCCCGCCGCGATGCCGAGAAGGTGGCAGGTCTGGGGCCGGCCCGACAGTAGCCAAGTCTGGGTCCCCGCCCCCGCCCCCGACGCGCCGCCCCCGCCGCCGCCCGCCGCGGCCCCGCCTCTTCCTCCGCCGGGGCACGCCGCTTCATTCGAGGACGCGCCGGTCAAAGGTACCCCCCCCCCACCCCCATCGTGCTCTCATCTCGGCGTGGATTCCTTCCTAAAAATGGTGATGGATACAGACTTGACTGGCCCCTCTCCTGCGTCGTCGTTTCTCCGATCCGAAACCCTAGGCCGGGGCGCTGCCGACGGATGCCGCGTCGAGTCCATCGCCGACCTCCTCGTCCAAGGTACGGCCTCCTCCCTTCACCTCTTCTATTTGGTCCTTGTCTGTGTGAGCACGCGTGTGTCCCTACCTGCATCCTCAACTATTGAAATGGCTGCGCGCGTGCTCAAGAATCTCTAACCGATCCCTATATGGCCTCTTATCTTTAACTCCTCAAATTTGCTCCTCTATAAATTAGTGGTTCCTAGCTGAATCCTTATACTTAACTCCTTAAAAAAATTAAACACAAATTCATGCGAATTTGATTCAAACTAGTCCATCAAACATGATTTGAACTCAATTCAGACTACTAGCATAAACTATATTACTACATAAATTTAAATGATATCTAAACTAAAATTGTATAAAAACTAGAACATGTTGTAGTGTCCCTTGCTGTCAAAACTCGGTGGTGTTGAAATGATGGTGATAGGATTTGTTTTCGGCTTTATGGGCATAGTCTGCACTCTGGAATGCTACACCGTTGAAGTGTAAATGAATTGTGCAAAAAAAATTGTTGTCTTCTATTTTACTGGTGTCTATTCTTGTCATGTATAATTGCCATTTAGTACAGAAGGATGCAAGCTTGGAATTCTATCGTTTGATTAAATGAATCAAAACCTGAAGGAGATCTAGATTATCAGTAGAATCACATAGTTGTAATTACCCGAGGTGTGCTTGAATAAAATGGCGCTCATTTGCATCATTGTATTTCTGCAGAGTTTTAAGAAAAATTCTGGTACGAACGCACTGACCTATACTTGTACATGTGCAGCTGAGGAACCTCCTGTGGGCTACTTCCAAGCATGATGTGTACGTGATGCAGAACTATTCTGTGAGGCACTGGTGGTCCTTACTCCGGAGAGGAAAAGAAGTGCTCAACGTGGCATGCCCAAATCAGGTGATCTACCACAGAGCGATGTGATAGTCCTGCATCGTCGGAATGCCGGTCAATCTCTGATCCACTGTGCGACCACACTGTGCAGGATATGCAGGGAGGTCGGCCCTTGTACAGGGTGAAGATCAGCACCATGACGGTGAAAGACAACCTCCTGGCGGCTGGTGGTTTCCATGGGGAGCTGATCTGCAATGTAAGGAGGCCGGAGTAGGCACGCAGTGCACACACAAAGCATTTTTTTCTGCTTTGAGAACATGTAGAAATGTAGAGTTGTAGCTTGACACTTACGTATTTATTATTTTGTTAGTACCTTGGCAGTGAATTCTAGCAGCGAAGCCTCTTCATTTCGAGCAGCGATAGCCTGATTGGTAAACTAGTGCTTTGTGTGTGCTAGTACCTCACAATGTCATCCTTGTATATGCACAGATGAAATTATTCACCCCGCCATTGTCACTGTTTCCTAATCGAGTACAACAAACCTCCTTTGGTTTTTTGTGCAAAATAAGTGTGAAACATTGTAGTGCTAACCCAACATGTACCTAACATTTCTGATGTGTATTTCCTTTGATTCCCTAGGCTTAACCTGGAAGCTATAATAACTTTGAATCGGTCTGTGGGAAATTGGGCATATTGGGTTGGTAAATATAGAACTGTAGAGATGTAGAACTAAAGCGTGGTACTTAGCTATTTAAGTTGTTGGTACTTGGTAGTACCTACACAGTGAAGTCTAGTTGATTCAGGAAAACTTGACTTGAGATTTTCTTTCTTATGATTTACTGATGAAACCTTGATTGTTGAATCTTGATGTAGGCATCCCACCGCCGATCCATATCCAGATCAGCTGCGTCGTCGGTTCCGCACACAGGTCAACATGCTCTGTTTATATGATTTGTTTTGTATCTAGTGACTAGTTGTCACACTGATTAAAATCTCCGCGCAACGAACAAGTAATCAGTGGCCGTGAAGCAACGTTTATAATATTTGTATCCTACCATGCAAAGAAGTAATACTTGACTGCTCGATAGCAAGATTTCAATCATAATCTGTGCATACTTGTTTATGATATTTGTGTGCCCATGTAAAACGTATGTGGTTCGTCCTAGGCTAGATCCCAACCCGCGTTAGAGCTGCACACTATGATTTCCTCTTGCCAGTGAGATCTGTTCGTACTTGTCAGTAGTCGATGGGACGCTCAAGCTTCACTGCTGCTTCTGCTGTATATTTTTTGTAACCCATGTTTCTACTTGCAATCAGCATACAATTTTGCGTCAAATGGTTAAATGTTTCCACATTCTGTAAGATTAGTGCATCCTGTTGCTTGTTGCTAGTTGTAGGATCTGACTTTTGGTTGATGTTTTGGTGATGTAGGCCAAGGGAAATGACTACCGTTCCAGGGTCTCCGGTCTGGGAGCTCGTGAAGAAGAACAACTACTTCTTGATCAAGCAGTTCGGCAACAGCAACACCAAGGTGCAGTTCAGCAAGGAGCCCAACAACCTCTACAATATCCAGTCCTACAAGTTCTCGGGTCCGTAGCTCTTTGCACTGTTTTTAACCCTTTTGTTTGCAAGTGTCTCTGCAAGGAGCTAACTTGCCGTGGGGCTGATGTGGTTTCAGGCTTGGCGAACAGCAAGACTGTGGCGGTCCAGCCATCAGCGGGAGAGGACAAGGCTGTTGTCCTGTCCATGACCAAGACCAAGAAGCAGAACACCCCTGCCAAGCTCCAGCACAAGACTCTGATGCGCAAGGAGTTCCGCAAGATGGCCAAGTCTGTCAAGAACCAGGTATTAACTCCAGAGTTTTGTACTTGAATTGCCCTTATGCTTGGCTTCTAAGCTACAACTGTAAGTCACGGCTTGTCTCTGCTTCCTCCTTGAGTTCAGATTTGTGGCATGGCATGCTTGATTTTTTGGTGGACTTGTGTCCCTGATGATGCACCGTTGTTGCACTGCCAACCATCAGATGCAGTAGCTGCTCCTGCTTGCTACTCCGCTGCCGCCACTCGTTGTTTTGCTACTGCTCCTGCTAATTAGGCACTGCTGCTGCTCCTAAGCACTGCTCGTAGATGCTGCTACTTGCCGCTGTTGATTCCTCCTACAGCCTGGCATCTGCCATTGTAACTTCATGCTGATGTAACATGTGAATCTGTTGGTCCTGCTTATTGTCTTTAAAGAAGTCAATGTACCTACCTTATTTTGTGCTCTGTTATTATCTTTGATCAGTATCAGTTGTGTCTCTTAGAGAGACACTCCTACCTTTTCTGACTTGAGTTGTTAACTATTGTTCCATACTTCTGTTAGCTACAATAAAAAAATCTTTGAATTTGGTATTGCATGAGTTTTTACTACTGCTTACACAGAGAGTATTTGCTACTACTAAAACAGCGATTTTGTATGCACTGCTACCTGATGAGTGCTTTCTTTGTAATATTTCACCTTGGCATGCATATGTTTGTTCTGTTTGAACTTTGCATGACATGACATAATTATTTCCAGTGTTTTTCTCAACTTATTTTCATTGACACTTGATATATACTTAGCTTGTACTCCCTCCGTTCCGAGTTACTTGTCTTGGATTTATCTAGATACATCCGTATCTAGATTCATTTTAGTGCTAGATACATCCGTATCTAGACAAATCTAAGACAAGTAATTCAGAACGGAGGGAGTACTTGAAGCCGTGGGTTAATGTGGTGATTTTGTTCTACTTGGATGCATTGGTACCCCCATAATCGAGTGCATGGATGCAATGGCAAGAAGATCATGGCTGTGCGCATCATCAAGCACACCACGGAGATAATCGACCTCCTCACCGATGGTAACTCAATCTAGATCATCACTTTATACTCTCCTACCTTTGTGATGTTAGTTTGCTTCTGCTGACTATGCAATGTGACTTACAATTCCTAGCTGTGCATGCTGTAGACTGTTGACTGTAGTGTGGTACACTTCCTGGAGCATTGTAATGCCTTACCAAGTAGCAATTGCATGAAGGTCCACAACACAAAAACTATGTGTAATGGATCCATGACTTACAATCTGTACGCGAATACCATGTGTAATGACTGTTATTTTTTGCATCGTCTGAACATTTTTTTGCTGCTGTATTGTTTCTCACTCATGATTGATCTACTGCCAGGTGAAGGTTTTCAAATGTTGAAGGAGGACAATAGGAACTTCTGTGATGTATTGTCATCTATTTTCTTTTCTTTGATGTAGAATAGTTTTGTTTGGCACTTACTGGTTCCTTGGACATAAAGATATGTATTGCTAGAATGAATGCATGTAAAGATATTTTGGGCTCCTATAATATTCCATGTTGCTTTGAAAATGTATCGGAACTGGGCTAGGCCCAAGATAACTTGTAGTGTGATGTGTTGTAATGTCAATGGCATAATAAAAGAAGTTGGATTGGATCAATTATTTCGGCCCAGCCCAAGATATATTGAACAATTATTTCTGAGGGGAAAACTTGAGAGGCCCAGCAAAGAAATGGCCTAGAAAAAACAAGACCAAAAAAATCTATCAAAAGGGATCGGCAAAGAAATTTAAAAGGCCGAATTACTGGGCCAGGCCCATGTAGCTAGCGAAAATTAACAGAAAAAATATATTAAAAAGGCTGAATTAATGGGCTCGGCCCATCTAAAGCATCGAAATGGACCGGGTTGATTCTAAGTAATGACCTTTTGAATTGGTCGCAATTTTGCCACGTCGGATCCGACATGGCTTGGGCAGACAGCCAGTGACCAAAACAAAAGGTCATGGGTTCCACGACCTTCTTACGTTAATTTCAGTTTACGACCGCCAGCTTTTGACATTTTGTTTTTGGTAAAAAAAGGTCGCAAATGAAAAGCAATGACGTTTCAGAGACCAATAGTGAGGGTCACAAGTTGACATATTTCTTGTAGTGTCTACATAGTTCTCGAACCCGTAGGGTCCGCACGCTTAAAGTTTCGATGACAGTTATATTATGAGTTTATATGTTTTGATGTATCGAAGGTTGTTCGGAGTCCCGGATGTGATCACGGACATGACGAGGAGTCTCGAAATGGTCGAGACATAAAGATTGATATATTGGAAGCCTATATTTGGATATCGGAAGTGTTCCGGGTGAAATCGGGATTTTACCGGAGTACTGGGGGTTACCGGAATCCCCCCCCCCGGGGGCTTAATGGGCCTACATGGGCCTTAGTGGAAATAGAGGGCAACAAGGGGAGTGTGGGGCGCCCCCCAAGGCCCAAACCGAATTGGTTTAGGGCAAGGGGGGCCGGCCCCCTCTTTCCTTCTCCTCCTCTCCCTTTCCTTCCCCCTCTCCCACTCCTACTAGGAATAGGAGGAGTCCTACTCCTAGTGGGAGTAGGACTCCACCTTGGCGTGCCTCTCCCTGGCCGGCCGCCTCCTCCCCTTGCTCCTTTATATACGGGGGCAGGGGGCACCCCAGAGACACAACAATTGATCGTTTGATCTTTTAGTTGTTGGCGGTGCCCCCCTCCACCATAGTCCACCTCGATAATACTGTAGCGGTGCTTAGGCGAAGCCCTGCGTCGGTAGAACATCATCATCGTCACCACGCCGTCGTGCTGACAAAACTCTCCCTCAACACTCGGCTGGATCGGAGTTCGAGGGACGTCATCGGGCTGAACGTGTGCTGAGCTCGGAGGTGCCGTGCTTTCGGTACTTGATCGGTCGGATCGTGAAGACGTACGACTACATCAACCGCATTGTGCTAACGCTTCCGCTTTCGGTCTACGAGGGTACGTGGACAACACTCTCCCCTCTCGTTGCTATGCATCACCATGATCTTGCGTGTGCGTAGGAATTTTTTTAAAATTACTACGTTCCCCAACAGTGGCATCCGAGCCAGGTTTTATGCGTTGATGTTATATGCACGAGTAGAACACAAGTGAGTTGTGGGCGATATAAGTCATACTGCTTACCAGCATGTCATACTTTGGTTCGGCGGTATTGTTGGATGAAGCGGCCCGGACCGACATTACGCGTACGCTTACGCGAGACTGGTTCTCCCGACGTGCTTTGCACAGAGGTGGCTGGCAGGTGTCAGTTTCTCCAACTTTAGTTGAACCGAGTGTGGCTACGCCCGGTCCTTGCAAGGTTAAAACAGCACCAACTTGACAAACTATCGTTGTGGTTTTGATGCGTAGGTGAGAACGGTTTTTGCTAAGCCCGTAGCAGCCACGTAAAACTTGCAACAACAAAGTAGAGGACGTCTAACTTATTTTTGCAGGGCATGTTGTGATGTGATATGGTCAAGACATGATGCTAAATTTTATTGTATGAGATGATCATGTTTTGTAACCGAGTTATCGGCAACTGGCAGGAGCCATATGGTTGTCGCTTTATTGTATGCAATGCAATCGCCCTGTAATGCTTTACTTTATCACTAAGCGGTAGCGATAGTCGTAGAAGCATAAGATTGGCGAGACGACAACGATGCTACGATGGAGATCAAGGTGTCGTGCCGGTGACGATGGTGATCATAACGGTGCTTCGGAGATGGAGATCACAAGCACAATATGATGATGGCCATATCATATCACTTATATTGATTGCATGTGATGTTTATCTTTTATGCATCTTATCTTGCTTTGATTGACGGTAGCATTATAAGATGATCCCTCACTAAATTATCAAAGTATAAGTGTTCTCCCTGAGTATGCACCGTTGCGAAAGTTCTTCGTGCTGAGACACCACGTGATGATCGGGTGTGATAGGCTCTACGTTCAAATACAACGGGTGCAAAACAGTTGCACACGCAGAATACTCAGGTTAAGATTGACGTGCCTAGCATATAGCAGATATGGCCTCGGAACACGGAGACCGAATGGTCGAGCGTGAATCATATAGTGGATATGATCAACATAGTGATGTTCATCATTGAAACTACTCCATCTCACGTGATGATCGGACAAGGTTTAGTTGATATGGATCACGTGATCACTTAGAGGATTAGAGGGATGTCTATCTAAGTTGGAGTTCTTAAGTGTCGGGTGGTAGGTGCGACATATGCCAACGGGTGGCTTATCATTGTGGGAGCCAGTAAGACATCGCCGGTGCCTGGAAACGGGATAAGGCGAAGACATGCACGCCGGCGGATCTTACCCAGGTTCGGGGCTCTCCGTGGAGATAACACCCCTAGTCCTGCTCTGCGGGGTCTCCGCATGATCACTAGATCAATACAAGTAGCTACAAGTGCTCCTTGAGCTGTTGGGCTAGGGGAAGAAGAAGGGCAAGGCTAGCTCTCCTTTTTTCTCTATGTGGTGTGTGAAACTCTATGAGATCAACCCTTTGCATGGGTGTCCCGGGGGGTTTATATAGGCCTACCCCCCGGGGGTACAATGGTAATCTGGCTGGGCGCGGGTCCCAGCCGTCAGTGTCTGTGCTCGCCGGCTTCTCCGCCGGCCATCGGGGCCCGCCGACTGGTGGGTCCCGCCGGCCTCTTGGCCGACAGGCCGGCCCCACCGCTTGGGGGCCTTGTCGGCGGCTGGTTACTGTTGCCTCGCCTCTGATGACGAGGGCTTTGTCGAGGTAAGCGTGGCTACAGTGCCGCCGCCTTGCGGGCTCTCACTGTAGCCTCACCTCGTCTTGTCTCCTTAATGATGCACATGTTTCGAGGGAGGGAGGTAGCCGGCTATTGGGAGCCGGCTACGCCCCAGGCCGACTAGGGGAGGCCGGGCCGCCTTCGAGCGTCTCTCTGGCTAAAGGGGCCCGCCGCCCGCGGGCCGTACTGGCGCCTGTCGTGGGTGACGTTGAGGTCAACATGGCTACAGTGCCGCGCCGGACGGGGGATGGTTGTCCCGTACGGCGCCCTGTGGCCATGCCTGTTCCGGGATTCGGGGGTAGTGGGCTGTACTGCGGCCACGCCCCGTCTTATCACTGTTATGTGGATGCAGTCTTGGTGGGTGCAGTCTTGGCCGGCTTCTGGGAGTCGGTCCTCTGGGGCCGGCTTCCTGGAGTCGGCCATCTTGATGCTTTCTTCGGGAAGGTTTTTGAGGCCGGGTCGCCTTCTGGTAGTCGGCCCTGGGGATAGCCGGCCGGAGGAAGGCGGCCCCATGCTCTGGATGCTTGAAGGCTCGAATGGCCTGATAATTTTTTGAAGAGCCACGAGGAGTCGGTTAGGCTACCCGTGGCCATTTACTCCGACATTAAGTAATATGATTAATTGAACTTAAATTTATCATGAACTTAGTACCTGATAGTATCTTGCTTGTCTATGTTGATTGTAGATAGATGGCCCGTACTGTTGTTCCGTTGAATTTTAATGCGTTCCTTGAGAAAGCAAAGTTGAAAGATGATGGTATCAATTACACGGACTGGGTCCGTAACTTGAGGATTATCCTCATTGCTACACAGAAGAATTACGTCCTGGAAGCACCGCTAGGTGTACCACCTGGGCCAGCAACTGCAGACATTGTGAATGCCTGGCAGTCACGTGTTGATGACTACTCGATGTTGGGGAACGTAGTAATTTCAAAAAATTTCCTACGCACACGCAAGATCATGATGATGCATAGCAACGAGAGGGGAGAGTGTTGTCCACGTACCCTCGTAGACCGACAGCGGAAGCGTTATCACAACGCGGTTGATGTAGTCGTACGTCTTCACGATCCGACTGATCAAGTACCGAACGTACGACACCTCCGAGTTCTACACACGTTCAGCTCGATGACGTCCCTCGAACTCCGATCCAGCCGAGTGTTGAGGGAGAGTTTCGTCAGCACGACGGCGTGGTGACGATGATGATGTTCCACCGACGCAGGGCTTCGCCTAAGCTCCGCAACGGTATTATCGAGGTGTAATATGATGGAGGGGGGCACCGCACACGGCTAAGAGATCTCAAGGATCAATTGTTGTTGTGTCCCTGGGGTGCCCCCCTGCCCCCGTATATAAAGGAGCAAGGGGGAGGCAACCGGCCAAGGGGAGAGGCGCGCCATAGGGGGGAGTCCTACTCCGAGTAGGAGAAGGGAAGGGGGAAGGAGAAAGAAGGAAGGGTGCGCCCCCCTTCCCTAGTCCAATTCGGACCAGACCATGGGGAGGGGTGCGGCCACCTTTTGAGGCCTTTCTCTCCTTTCCCGTATGGCCCATTAAGGCCCAATACGAATTCCCGTAACTCTCCTGTACTCCGAAAAATATCCGAATCACTCGGAACCTTTCCGAAGTCCGAATATAGTCGTCCAATATATCGATTTTTACATCTCGACCATTTCGAGACTCCTCGTCATATCCCCGATCTCATCCGGGACTCCGAACTCCTTCGGTACATCAAAACTCAATAAAACTGTCATCGTAACGTTAAGCGTGCGGACCCTACGGGTTCGAGAACTATGTAGACATGACTGAGACACGTCTCCGGTCAATAACCAATAGCGGGACCTGTATGCCCATATTGGCTCCCACATATTCTACGAAGATCTTTATCGGTCAGACCGCATAACAACATACGTTGTTCCCTTTGTCACCGGTATGTTACTTGCCCGAGATTTGATCGTCGGTATCTCGATACCTAGTTCAATCTCGTTACCGGCAAGTCTCTTTACTCGTTCCGTAACACATCATCCCGCAACTAACTCATTAGTCACAATGCTTGCAAGGCTTATAGTGATGTGCATTACCGAGTGGCCCCAGAGATACCTCTCCGACAATTGGAGTGACAAATCCTAATCTCGAAATACGCCAACCCAACAAGTACCTTTGGAGACACCTGTAGAGCACCTTTATAATCACCCATTTACGTTGTGACGTTTGGTAGCACACAAAGTGTTCCTCCGGTAAACGGGAGTTGCATAATCTCATAGTCATAGGAACATGTATAAGTATGAAGAAAGCAATAGCAACATACTAAACGATCGAGTGCTAAGCTAACGGAATGGGTCAAGTCAATCACGTCATTCTCCTAATGAGGTGATCTCGTTAATCAAATGACAACTTATGTCTATGGCTAGGAAACATAACTATCTTTGATTAACGAGCTAGTCAAGTAGAGGCATACTAGTGACACTCTGTTTGTCTATATATTCACACATGTATTATGTTTCCGGTTAATACAATTTTAGCATGAATAATAAACATTTATCATGATACAAGGAAATAAATAATACTTTATTATTGCCTCTAGGGCATATTTCCTTCACTCGATAGTTCAGTGTGCCATGCTTTACGGCTTAGAACCGGGACTTCAACGGCGTTTTGAACGTCATGGAGCATATGAGATGTTCTAGGAGTTGAAGTTAATATTTCAAGCAAATGCCCGGATTGAGAGATATGAAGTCTCCAATAAGTTCTACAGCTTCAAGATGGAGGAGAATAGTTCTGTCAATGAGCATATACTCAAGATGTCTGGGTACTGCAATCACTTGATTCAACTGGGAGTTAATCTTCCGGATGATAGCGTCATTGACAGAATTCTCCAATCACTGCCACCAAGCTACAAGAGCTTCGTGATGAACTATAACATGCAAGGGATGGATAAGACGATTCCCGAGCTCTTGGCAATGCTAAAGGCTGCGGAGGTAGAAATCAAAAAGGAGCATCAAGTGTTGATGGTCAATAAGACCACCAGTTTCAAGAAAAAGGGCAAAGGGAAGAAGAAGGGGAACTTCAAGAAGAACAACAAGCAAGTTGTTGTTCAGGAGAAGAAACCCAAGTATGGACCTAAGCCTGAGACTGAGTGCTTCTACTGCAAGCAGACTGGTCACTGGAAGCGGAACTGCCCCAAATATTTGGCGGATAAGAAGGATGGCAAGGTGAACAAAGGTATATGTAATATACATGTTATTGACGTGTACCTTACTAATGCTCGCAGTAGCACCTGGGTATTTGATACTGGTTCTGTTGCTAATATTTGCAACTCGAAGCAGGGGCTACAGATTAAGCGAAGATTGGCTAAGCACGAGGTGACGATGCGCGTGGGAAATGGTTCCAAAGTCGATGTGATCGCGGTCGGCACGCTACCTCTACATCTACCTTCGGGATTAGTTTTAGACCTAAATAATTGTTATTTGGAGCCAGCGTTAAGCATGAACATTATATCTGGATCTTGTTTGATGCGAGGCGGTTATTCATTTAAATCAGAGAATAATGGTTGTTCTATTTATATGAGTAATATCTTTTATGCTCATGCACCCTTGAAGAGTGGTCTATTTTTGTTGAATCTCGATAGTGGTGATACACATATTCATAATATTGAAGCCAAAAGATGCAGAGTTGATAATGATAGTGCAACTTATTTGTGGCACTACCGTTTAGGTCATATCGGTGTAAAGCGCATGAAGAAACTCCATTCTGATGGACTTTTGGAACCACTTGATTATGAATCACTTGGTACTTGCGAACCATGCCTCATGGGCAAGATGACTAAAACGCCGTTCTCCGAAACTATGGAGAGAGCAATAGATTTGTTGGAAATCATACATACAGATGTATGTGGTCCGATGAATGTTGAGGCTCGTGGCGGATATCGTTATTTTCTCACCTTCACAGATGATTTAAGCAGATATGGGTATATCTACTTAATGAAACATAAGTCTGAAACATTTGAAAAGTTCAAAGAATTTCAGAGTGAAGTTGAAAATCATCGTAACAAGAAAATAAAGTTTCTACGATCTGACCGTGGAGGAGAATATTTGAGTTATGAGTTTGGTCTTCATTTGAAACAATGCGGAATAGTTTCGCAACTCACGCCACCTGGAACACCACAGCGTAATGGTGTGTCCGAACGTCGTAATCGTACTTTACTAGATATGGTGCGATCTATGATATCTCTTACTGATTTACCGCTATCGTTTTGGGGTTATGCTTTAGAGACGGCCGCATTCACGTTAAATAGGGCACCATCAAAATCCGTTGAGACGACGCCTTATGAACTGTGGTTTGGCAAGAAACCAAAGTTGTCGTTTCTTAAAGTTTGGGGCTGCGATGCTTATGTGAAAAAGCTTCAACCTGATAAGCTCGAACCCAAATCGGAGAAATGTGTCTTCATAGGATACCCAAAGGAGACTGTTGGGTACACCTTCTATCACATATCCGAAGGCAAGACTTTTGTTGCTAAATTCGGAATTTTTCTGGAGAAGGAGTTTCTCTCGGAAGAAGTGAGTGGGAGGAAAGTAGAACTTGATGAGGTAATTGTACCTGCTCCCTTATTGGAAAGTAGTTCATCACAGAAACCAGTTTCTGTGACGCCTATACCAATTAGTGAGGAAGTTAATGATGATGATCATGGAACTTCAGATCAAGTTGTTACTGAACCTCGTAGGTCAACCAGAGTAAGATCCGCACAAGAGTGGTACAGTAATCCTGTTCTGGAGGTTATGTTACTAGACCATGACGAACCTACGAACTATGAAGAAGCGATGGTGAGCCTAGATTCCGCAAAATGGCTTGAAGCCATGAAATCTGAGATGGGATCCAAGTATGAGAACAACGTGTGGACTTTGGTTGGCTTGCCCGATGATCGGCAAGCAATTGAGAATAAATGGATCTTCAAGAAGAAGACTGACGCTGACGGTAATGTTACTGTCTATAAAACTCGACTTGTTGCAAAAGGTTTTCGACAAGTTCAAGGGATTGACTACGATGAGACCTTCTCACCCATAGCAATGCTTAAATCTGTCCGAATCATGTTAGCAATTGCCGCATTTTATGATTATGAAATTTGGCAAATGGATGTCAAAACTGCATTCCTGAATGGATTTCTGGAAGAAGAGTTGTATATGATGCAGCCGGAAGGTTTTGTCAATCCAAAGGGAGCTGACAAAGTGTGCAAGCTCCAGTGATCCATTTATGGACTGGTGCAAGCCTCTCGGAGTTGGAATAAACGTTTTGATAGTGTGATCAAAGCATTTGGTTTTTTACAGACTTCTGGAGAAGCCTGCATTTACAAGAAAGTGAGTGGGAGCTCCGTAGCATTTCTGATATTATATGTGGATGACATATTGCTGATTGGAAATGATATAGAATTTCTGGATAGCATAAAGGGATACTTGAATAAGAGTTTTTCAATGAATGACCTCGGTGAAGCTGCTTATATATTAGGCATCAACATCTATAGAGATAGATCAAGACACTTAATTGGACTTTCACAAAGCACATACCTTGACAAATTTTGAAGAAGTTCAAAATGGATCAAGCAAAGAAAGGGTTCTTGCCTGTGTTACAAGGTGTGAAGTTGAGTAAGACTCAATGCCCGACCACTGCAGAAGATAGAGAGAAGATGAAAGACGTTCCCTATGCTTCAGCCGTAGGCTCTATCATGTATGCAATACTGTGTACCAGACCTGATGTGTGCCTTGCTATAAGTCTAGCAGGGAGGTACCAAAGTAATCCAGGAGTGGATCACTAGACACCGGCCAAGAACATCCTGAAATACCTGAAAAGTACCAAGGATATGTTTCTCGTTTATGGAGGTGACAAAGAGCTAGTCGTAAATGGTTACGTCGATGCAAGCTTTGACACTGATCCAGATGATTCTAAATCGCAAACCGGATCATGTTTTGTAACGGAGTTATCGGCAACTGGCAGGAGCCATATGGTTGTCGCTTTATTGTATGCAATGCAATTGCCCTATAATGCTTTACTTTATCACTAAGCGGTAGCGATAGCCGTAGAAGCAATAGTTGGCGAGACGACAACGATGCTACGATGGAGATCAAGGTGTCGCGCCGGTGACGATGGTGATCATGACGGTGCTTCGGAGATGGAGATGACAAGCACAAGATGATGATGGCCATATCATATCACTTATATTGATTGCATGTGATGTTTATCCTTTATGCATCTTATTTTGCTTTGATTGACGGTAGCATTATAAGATGATCTCTCACTAAATTTCAAGATAAAAGTGTTCTCCCTGAGTATGCACCGTTGCCAAAGTTTGTCGTGCCGAGACACCACGTGATGATCGGGTGTGATAAGCTCTACGTTCATCTATAACGGGTGCAAGCCAGTTTTTGCACACGCAGAATACTCGGGTTAAAATTGACGAGCCTTGCATATGCAGATATGGCCTTGGAACACTGAGACCGAAAGGTCGAGCGTGAATCATATAGTAGATTTGATCAACATAGTGATGTTCACCATTGAAAACTACTCCATCTCACGTGATGATCGGACATGGTTTAGTTGATTTGGATCACGTGATCACTTAGATGATTAGAGGGATGTCTATCTAAGTGGGAGTTCTTAAGTAATATGATTAATTGAACTTATATTTATCATGAACTTAGTACCTGATAGTATTTTGCTTGTCTATGTTGATTGTAGATAGATGGCCCGTGCTGTTGTTCCGTTGAATTTTAATGCGTTCCTTGAGAAAGCAAAGTTGAAAGATGATGGTAGCAATTACACGGACTGGGTCCGTAACTTGAGGATTATCCGCATTGCTGCACAGAAGAATTACGTCATGGAAGCACCGCTGGGTGCCAGGCCTGCTGCAGATGCAACTGACGACGTTAAGAACGTCTGGCAGAGCAAAGCTGATGACTACTCGATAGTTCAGTGTGCCATGCTTTACGGCTTAGAACCGGGGCTTCAACGACGTTTTGAACGTCATGGAGCATATGAGATGTTCCAGGAGTTGAAGTTAATATTTCAAGCAAATGCCCAGATTGAGAGATATGAAGTCTCCAATAAGTTCTACAGCTGCAAGATGGAGCAGAATAGTTCTGTCAGTGAACATATACTCAAAATGTCTGGGTATAACAATCACTTGATTCAACTAGGAGTTAATCTTCCGGATGATAGTCTCATTGATAGAATTCTTCAATCACTGCCACCAAGCTATAAGAGCTTCGTGATGAACTATAATATGGAAGGGATGGATAAGACAATTCCTGAGCTCTTCGCAATGCTAAAGGCTGCGGAGGTAGAAATCAAGAAGGAGCATCAAGTGTTGATGGTCAATAAGACCACCAGTTTCAAGAAAAAGGGCAAAGGGAAGAAGAAGGGGAACTTCAAGAAGAACAACAAACAAGTTGCTGCTCAAGAGAAGAAACCCAAGTCTGGACCTAAGCCTGAGACTGGATGCTTTTACTCCAAGCAGACTGGTCACTGGAAGCGGAACTGCCCCAAGTATTTGGCGGATAAGAAGGATGGCAAGGTGAACAAAGGTATATGTGATATACATGTTATTGATGTGTACCTTACCGGAGCTCGCAGTAGCACCTGGGTATTTCATACTGGTTCTTTTGCTAATATTTGCAACTCAAAACATGGACTACGGATTAAGCGAAGACTGGCTAAGGACAAGGTGACGGTGCGCGTGGGAAATGGTTCCAAAATCGATGTGATCGCCGTCGGCACGCTACCTCTACATCTACCTTCGGGATTAGTTTTAGACCTAAATAATTGTTATTTGGAGCCAGCGTTAAGCATGAACATTATATCTGGATCTTGTTTGATGCGAGGCGGTTATTCATTTAAATCTGAGAATAATGGTTGTTCTATTTATATGAGTAATATCTTTTATGGTCATGCACCCTTGCAGAGTGGTCTATTCTTGTTGAATCTCGAAAGTAGTGATACACATATTAATAATGTTGAAGCCAAAAGATGCAGAGTTGATAATGATAGTGCAAATTATTTGTGGCACTACCGTTTGGGTCATATTGGTGTAAAGCGCATGAAGAAACTCCATACTGATGGACTTTTGGAATCACTTGATTATGAATCACTTGGTACTTGCGAACCGTGCATCATGGGCAAGATGACTAAAACGTCGTTCTCCGGAACTATGGAGCGAGCAACTGATTTGTTGGAGATCATACATACTGATGTATGTGGTCCAATGAATGTTGAGGCTCGCGGCGGGTATCGTTATTTTCTCACCTTCGCAGATGATTTAAGCAGATATGGGTATATCTACTTAATGAAACATAAGTCTGAAACATTTGAAAAGTTCAAAGAATTTCAGAGTGAAGTTGAAAATCATCGTAACAAGAAAATAAAGTTTCTACGATCTGATCGTGGAGGAGAATATTTGAGTTATTAGTTTGGTCTACATTTGAAACAATGCGGAATAGTTTCGCAACTCACGCCACCCGGAACACCACAGCGTAATGGTGTGTCCGAACGTCGTAATCGTACTTTACTAGATATGGTGCGATCTATGATGTCTCTTACTTATTTACCGCTATCGTTTTGGGGTTATGCTTTAGAGACGGCTGCATTCACGTTAAATAGGGCACCATCGAAATCCGTTGAGACAACTCCTTATGAACTGTGGTTTGGCAAGAAACCAAAGTTGTCGTTTCTTAAAGTTTGGAGTTGCGATGCTTATGTGAAAAAGCTTCAACCTGATAAGCTCGAACCCAAATCGGAGAAATGTGTCTTCATAGGATATCCAAAGGAAACTGTTGGGTACACCTTCTATCACAGATCCGAAGGCAAGACATTCGTTGTCAAGAATGGATCCTTTCTAGAGAAGGAGTTTCTCTCGAAAGAAGTGAGTGGGAGGAAAGTAGAACTTGATGAGGTAACTGTACCTGCTCCCTTATTGGAAAGTAGTTCATCACAGAAACCGGTTCCTGTGACACCTACACCAATTAGTGAGGAAGCTAATGATGATGATCATGAAACTTCAGATCAAGTTACTACCGAATCTCGTAGGTCAACCAGAGTGAGATCCGCACCAGAGTGGTACGGTAATCCTATTCTGGAGGTCATGTTACTAGACCATGACGAACCTACGAACTATGAAGAAGCGATGGTGAGCCCAGATTCCGCAAAATGGCTTGAGGCCATGAAATCTGAGATGGGATCCATGTATGAAAACAAAGTGTGGACTTTGGTTGACTTGCCCGATGATCGGCAAGCAATTGAGAATAAATGGATCTTCAAGAAAAAGACTGATGCTGACGGTAATGTTACTGTCTATAAAGCTCGACTTGTTGCTTAAGGTTTTCGACAAGTTCAAGTGATTGACTACGATGAGACCTTCTCACCCGTAGCGATGCTTAAGTCCGTCCGAATCATGTTAGCAATTGCCACATTTTATGATTATGAAATTTGGCAAATGGATGTAAAGACTGCATTCCTGAATGGATTTCTGGAAGAAGAGTTGTATATGATGAAACCTGAAGGTTTTATCGATCCAAAGGGAGCTAACAAAGTGTGCAAGCTCCAGCGATCCATTTATGGACTGGTGCAAGCCTCTCGGAGTTGGAATAAATGCTTTGATAGTGTGATCAAAGCATTTGGTTTTGTACAGACTTTTGGAGAAGCCTGTATTTACAAGAAAGTGAGTGGGAGCTCTGTAGCATTTCCGATATTATATGTGGATGACATATTGCTGATTGGAAATGATATAGAATTTCTGGATAGCATAAAGGGGTACTTGAATAAGAGTTTTTCCATGAAAGACCTCGGTGAAGCTGCGTATATATTGGGCATCAAGATCTATAGAGATAGATCAAGACGCTTAATTGGACTTTCACAAAGCACATACCTTGACAAAGTTTTGAAGAAGTTCAAAATGGATCAAGCAAAGAAAGGGTTCTTGCCTGTGTTACAAGGTGTGAAGTTGAGTAAGACTCAATGCCCGACCACTTCAGAAGATAGAGAGAAGATGAAAGATGTTCCCTATGCTTCAGCCATAGGCTCTATCATGTATGCAATACTGTGTACCAGACCTGATGTGTGCCTTGCTATAAGTCTAGCAGGGAGGTACCAAAGTAATCCAGGAGTGGATCACTGGATAGCGGTCAAGAACATCCTGAAATACCTGAAAAGGACTAAGGATATGTTTCTCGTTTATGGAGGTGACAAAGAGCTCATCGTAAATGGTTACGTTGATGCAAGCTTTGACACTGATCCGGACGATTCTAAATCGCAAACCGGATACGTGTTTACATTGAACGGTGGAGCTGTCAGTTGGTGCAGTTCTAAACAAAGCGTCGTGGCGGGATCTACGTGTGAAGCGGAATACATAGCTGCTTCGGAAGCATCAAATGAAGGAGTCTGGATGAAGGAGTTCCTATCCGATCTAGGTGTCATACCTAGTGCATCGGGTCCAATGAAAATCTTTTTTGACAATACTGGTGCAATTGCCTTGGCGAAGGAATCTAGATTTCACAAGAGAACCAAGCACATCAAGAGATGCTTCAATTCCATCAGGGATTTAGTCCTGGTGGGAGACATAGAAATTTGCAAGATACATATGGATCTGAATGTTGCAGACCCGTTGACTAGGCCTCTTCCACGAGCAAAACATGATCAGCACCAAGGCTCCATGGGTGTTAGAATCATTACTGTGTAATCTAGATTATTGACTCTAGTGCAAGTGGGAGACTGAAGGAAATATGCCCTAGAGGCAATAATAAAGTTATTATTTATTTCCTTATATCATGATAAATGTTTATTATTCATGCTAGAATTGTATTAACCGGAAACATAATACATGTGTGAATACATAGACAAACAGAGTGTCACTAGTATGCCTCTACTTGACTAGCTCGTTGATCAAAGATGGTTATGTTTCCTAGCCATAGACATGAGTTGTCATTTGATTAACGGGATCACATCATTAGGAGAATGATGTGATTGACTTGACCCATTCCGTTAGCTTAGCACTCGATCGTTTAGTATGTTGCTATTGCTTTATTCATGACTTATACATGTTCCTATGACTATGAGATTATGCAACTCCCGTTTACCGGAGGAACACTTTGTGTGCTACCAAACGTCACAACGTAATTGGGTGATTATAAAGGTGCTCTATAGGTGTCTCCGAAGGTACTTGTTGGGTTGGCATATTTCGAGATTAGGATTTGTCACTCCGATTGTCGGAGAGGTATCTCTGGGCCCTCTCGGTAATGCACATCACTTAAGCCTTGCAGCATTGCAACTAATGAGTTTGTTGCGGGATGATGTATTACGGAACAAGTAAAGAGACTTGCCGGTCACGAGATTGAACTAGGTATTGAGATACCGACGATCGAATCTCGGGCAAGTAACATACCGTTGACAAAGGGAACAACGTATGTTGTTATGCGGTCTGACCGATAAAGATCTTCGTAGAATATGTGGGAGCCAATATGAGCATCCAGGTTCCGCTATTGGTTATTGACCGGAGACCTATCTCGGTCATGTCTACATAGTTCTCGAACCCGTAGGGTCCGCACGCTTAAATTTTCGATGACATTTATATTATGAGTTTATATGTTTTGATGTACCGAAGGTTGTTCGTAGTCCCGGATGTGATCACGGACATGACGAGGAGTCTCTAAATGGTCGAGACATAAAGATTGATATATTGGAAGCCTATATTTGTGTTGGGGATCATTGCAGAATTTTAAAATTTTCTACGCATCACCAAGATCCATCTATGGAGTATACTAGCAACGAGGGGAAAGGAGTGCATCTACATACCCTTGTAGATCGCGAGTGCATCTACGTACTCGTCGTGATCCAAATCACCGATGACCGAGCGCCGAACGGACGGCACCTCCGCGTTCAACACACGTACGGAGCAGCGACGTCTCCTCCTTCTTGATCCAGCAAGGGGAAAGGAGAGGTTGATGGAGATCCAGCAGCACGACGGCGTGGTGGTGGAAGTAGCGGGATCCCGGCAGGGCTTCGCCAAGCGCAAGCGGGAGGGAGAGGTGTCACGGGAGGGAGAGGGAGGCGCCAGGGGCTAGGGTACAGCAGCCCTCCCTCCCCCCTTTATATAGGCCCCCTGGGGGGGGCGCCGGCCTCTGGGATCCCATCTACAGGGGGGCGGCGGCCAAGGGGGGGGGGAAACTTCCCCCCAAGCCAGGTGGGGCGCCCCCACCCCCAGGGTTTCCAACCCTAGGCGCAGGGGGAGGCCCATGGGGGCGCACCAGCCCACTAGGGGTTGGTTCCCCTCCCACTTCAGCCCATGGGGCCCTCCGGGATAGGTGGCCCCACCCGGTGGACCCCCGGGACCCTTCCGGTGGTCCCGGTACAATACCGGTAACCCCCGAAACTTTCCCGGTGGCCGAAACTGGACTTCCTATATATAATTCTTCACCTCCGGACCATTCCGGAACTCCTCGTGATGTCCGGTATCTCATCCGGGACTCCGAACAACTTTCGGGTTTCCGCATACTAATATCTCTACAACCCTAGCGTCACCGAACCTTAAGTGTGTAGACCCTACCGGGTTCGGGAGACATGCAGACATGACCGAGACGCCTCTCTGGTCAATAACCAACAGCGGGATCTGGATACCCATGTTGGCTCCCACATGTTCCACGATGATCTCATCGGATGAACCACGATGTCGAGGATTCAATCAATCCCCGTATACAATTCCCGTTGTCAATCGGTACGTTACTTGCCCGAGATTCGATCGTCGGTATCCCAATACCTTGTTCAATCTCGTTACCGGCAAGTCACTTTACTCGTACCGTAATGCATGATCCTGTGACTAACTCCTTAGTCACATTGAGCTCATTATGATGATGCATTACCGAGTGGGCCCAGAGATACCTCTCCGTCATATGGAGTGACAAATCCCAGTCTCGATCCGTGTCAACCCAACAGACACTTTCAGAGATACCTGTAGTGACCTTTATAGTCACCCAGTTACGTTGTGACGTTTGGCACACCCAAAGCACTCCTACGGCATCCGGGAGTTACACGATCTCATGGTCTAAGGAAAAGATACTTGACATTGGAAAAGCTCTAGCAAACGAACTACACGATCTTTGAGCTATGCTTAGGATTGGGTCTTGTCCATCACATCATTCTCCTAATGATGTGATCCCGTTATCAATGACATCCAATGTCCATAGTCAGGAAACCATGACTATCTGTTGATCAACGAGCTAGTCAACTAGAGGCTTACTAGGGACACGTTATGGTCTATGTATTCACACATGTATTACGATTTCCAGATAACACAATTATAGCATGAACAATAGAAAATTATCATGAACAAGGAAATATAATAATAACCATTTTATTATTGCCTCTAGGGCATATTTCCTACAGTCTCCCACTTGCACTAGAGTCAATAATCTAGTTACATTGTGATGAATCGAACACCCATAGAGTTCTGGTGTTGATCATGTTTTGTTCTAGGGAGAGGTTTAGTCAACGGATCTGCTACATTCAGGTCCGTATGTACTTTACAAATATCTATGTCTCCATTTTGAACACTTTCACGAATGGAGTTGAAGCGACACTTGATATGCCTGGTCTTCTTGTGAAACCTGGGCTCCTTGGCAAGGGCAATAGCTCCAGTGTTGTCACAGAAGAGAGTCATCGGGCACGACGCATTGGGAATCACCCCTAGGTCAGTAATGAACTCCTTCATCCAGATTGCTTCTTGCGCTGCCTCTGAGGCCGCCATGTACTCCGCTTCACAAGTAGATCCCGCCACGACGCTTTGCTTGCAACTACACCAGCTTACTGCCCCTCCATTCAAAATATACACGTATCCGGTTTGTGACTTCGAGTCATCCAGATCTGTGTCGAAGCTAGCATCGACGTAACCCTTTACGACGAGCTCTTCGTCACCTCCATAAACGAGAAACATATCCTTAGTCCTTTTTCAGGTACTTCAGGATATTCTTGACCGCTGTCCAGTGTTCCATGCCGGGATTACTTTGGTACCTTCCTACCAAACTTACGGCAAGGTTTACATCAGGTCTGGTACACAGCATGGCATACATAATAGACCTTATGGCCGAGGCATAGGGGATGACACTCATATTTTCTCTATCTTCTGCCGTGGTCGGGCATTGAGCCATGCTCAATTGCACACCTTGCAATACAGGCAAGAACCCCTTTTTGGACTGATCCATATTGAACTTCTTCAATATCTTGTCAAGGTACGTACTTTGTGAAAGACCAATGAGGCGTCTTGATCTATCTCTATAGATCTTGATGCCTAATATATAAGCAGCTTCTCCAAGGTCCTTCATTGAAAAACACTTATTCAAGTAGGCCTTTATACTTTCCAAGAATTCTATATCATTTCCCATCAATAGTATGTCATCCACATATAATAAGAGAAATGCTACAGAGCTCCCACTCACTTTCTTGTAAACACAGGCTTCTCCATAAGTGTATGTAAACCCAAACGCTTTGATCATCTCATCAAAATGAATGTTCCAACTCCGAGATGCTTGCACCAGCCCATAGATGGAGCGCTGGAGCTTGCATACCTTGTTAGCATTCTTAGGATCGACAAAACCTTCCGGCTGCATCATATACAATTCTTCCTTAAGAAAGCCGTTATGGAATGCCGTTTTGACGTCCATTTG
This sequence comes from Aegilops tauschii subsp. strangulata, assembly GCF_002575655.3. Classification (NCBI taxonomy): domain Eukaryota; kingdom Viridiplantae; phylum Streptophyta; class Magnoliopsida; order Poales; family Poaceae; genus Aegilops; species Aegilops tauschii. Next base: position 601,814,001 of record NC_053037.3, read on the forward strand.
CCATATCTCATAATCATAGAATGCGGCAATTGCTAACATGATTCGGACGGACTTCAGCTTCGCTACGGGTGAGAAAGTCTCATCGTAGTCAACCCCTTGAACTTGTCGATAACCCTTAGCGACAAGTCGAGGCTTATAGATGGTCACATTACCATCTGCGTCTGTCTTCTTCTTAAAGATCCATTTATTTTCTATGGCTCGCCGATCATCGGGCAAGTCAGTCAAAGTCCATACTTCGTTTTCATACATGGATCCTATCTCGGATTTCATGGCTTCTAGCCATTTGTCGGAATCCAGGCCCGCCATCGCTTCTTCATAGTTCGAAGGTTCACCTTTGTCTAACAACATGATTTCCAGGACAGGGTTGCCGTACCACTCTGGTGCGGAACGTGTCCTTGTGGACCTTCGAAGTTCAGCAGTAACTTGATCTGAAGCTTCATGATCATCATCATTAACTTCCTCCCCAGTCGGGGTGTAGGCACCACAGGAACATCTTCCCGCGCTGCGCTACTTTCCGGTTCGGAGGGGGTGACTATCACCTCATCAAGTTCCACTTTCCTCCCACTCACTTCTTTCGAGAGAAACTCTTTCTCTAGAAAGGACCCGTTCTTGGCAACAAAGATCTTGCCTTCGGATCTGAGGTAGAAGGTATACCCAATGGTTTCCTTAGGGTATCCTATGAAGACGCATTTTTCCGACTTGGGTTCGAGCTTTTCAGGTTGAAGTTTTTTGACATAAGCATCGCATCCCCAAACTTTTAGAAACGACAGCTTAGGTTTCTTCCCAAACCATAATTCATACGGTGTCATCTCAACGGATTTCGACGGAGCCCTATTTAAAGTGAATGCGGCAGTCTCTAAAGCATAGCCCCAAAATGAGAGCGGTAGATCGGTAAGAGACATCATAGATCGCACCATATCCAATAGAGTGCGATTACGACGTTCGGACACACCGTTTCGCTGAGGTGTTCCAGGCGGCGTGAGTTGTGAAACGATTCCACATTTCCTTAAGTGCGTACCAAATTCGTGACTTAAATATTCTCCACCACGATCTGATCGTAAGAACTTTATTTTCCTGTCACGTTGATTCTCAACCTCACTCTGAAATTCCTTGAACTTTTCAAAGGTTTCAGACTTGTGTTTCATTAGGTAGACATACCCATATCTACTTAAGTCATCAGTGAGAGTGAGAACATAATGATATCCTCCGCGAGCCTCAACACTCATTGGACCGCACACATCGGTATGTATGATTTCCAATAAGTTGGTTGCTCGCTCCATTGTTCCGGAGAACGGAGTCTTGGTCATCTTACCCATGAGGCATGGTTCGCACGTGTCAAATGATTCGTAATCAAGAGACTCCAAAAGTCCATCTGCATGGAGCTTCTTCATGCATTTGACACCAATGTGACCAAGGCGGCAGTGCCACAAGTATGTGGGACTATCGTTATCAACTTTACACCTTTTGGTATTCACACTATGAATATGTGTAACATCACGTTCGAGATTCATCAAGAATAAACCATTGACCAGCGGGGCATGACCATAAAACATATCTCTCATATAAATAGAACAACCATTATTCTCGGATTTAAATGAGTAGCCATCTCAAATTAAACAAGATCCAGATACAATGTTCATGCTCAAAGCTGGCACTAAATAACAATTATTGAGGTTTAAAACTAATCCCGTAGGTAAATGCAGAGGTAGCGTGCCGACGGCGATCACATCGACCTTGGAACCATTCCCGACGCGCATCGTCACCTCGTCCTTTGCCAGTCTCCGTTTATTCCGCAGTTCCTGTTTTGAGTTACAAATATGAGCAACCGCACCGGTATCAAATACCTAGGAGCTACTACGAGTACTGGTAAGGTACACATCAATTACATGTATATCACATATACCTTTGGTGTTGCCGGCCTTCTTGTCCGCTAAGTATTTGGGGCAGTTCCGCTTCCAGTGACCACTTCCCTTGCAATAAAAGCACTCAGTCTCAGGCTTGGGTCTATTCTTTGACTTCTTCCCGGCAACTGGCTTACCGGGCGCGGCAACTCCCTTGCCGTCCTTCTTGAAGTTCTTCTTACCCTTGCCTTTCTTGAACTTAGTGGTTTTATTCACCATCAACACTTGATGTTCCTTTTTGATCTCCACCTCTGCTGATTTCAGCATTGAATATACCTCAGGAATGGTCTTTTCCATCCCCTGCATATTGAAGTTCATCACAAAGCTCTTGTAGCTCGGTGGAAGCGACTGAAGGATTTTGTCAATGACCGCGTCATCCGGGAGATTAACTCCCAGCTGAGACAAGCGGTTGTGTAACCCAGACATTCTGAGTATGTGCTCACTAACAGAACTATTTTCCTCCATTTTACAGCTGAAGAACTTGTCGGAGACTTCATATCTCTCGACCCGGGCATGAGCTTGGAAAACCATTTTCAGCTCTTCGAACATCTCATATGCTCCATGTTTCTCAAAACGCTTTTGGAGCCCCGGTTCTAAGCTGTAAAGCATGCCGCACTAAACGAGGGAGTAATCATCAGCACGTGATTGCCAAGCGTTCATAACGTCTTGGTTCTCTGGGATGGGTGCTTCACCTAGCGGTGCTTCTAGGACATAATCTTTCTTGGCAGCTATGAGGATGATCCTCAGGTTCCGGACCCAGTCCGTATAGTTGCTGCCATCATCTTTCAGCTTGGTTTTCTCTAGGAACGCGTTGAAGTTGAGGGCAACATGGGCCATTTGATCTACAAGACATATTGTAAAGATTTTAGACTAAGTTCATGATAATTAAGTTCATCTAATCAAATTATTCAATGAACTCCCACTCAGATAGACATCCCTCTAGTCATCTAAGTGAAACATGATCCGAGTTAACTAGGCCATGTCCGATCATCACGTGAGACGGACTAGTCAAGATCGGTGAACATCTCCATGTTGATCGTATCTTCTATACGACTCATGCTCGACCTTTCGGTCTTCCGTGTTCCGAGGCCATGTCTGTACATGCTAGGCTCGTCAAGTCAACCTAAGTGTATTGCGTGTGTTCCGAGGCCATGTCTGTACATGCTAGGCTCGTCAACACCCGTTGTATGCGAACGTTAGAATCTATCACACCCGATCATCACGTGGTGCTTCGAAACAACGAACCTTCGCAACGGTGCACAGTTAGGGGGAACACTTTCTTGAAATTATTATAAGGGATCATCTTACTCACTACCGTCGTTCTAAGCAAATAAGATGCAAAACATGATAAACATCACATGCAATCAAATAGTGACATGATATGGCCATTATCATTTTGCTCCTTTGATCTCCATCTTCGGGGCACCATGATCATCTTCGTCACCGGCATGACACCATGATCTCCATCATTGTGTCTTCATGAAGTTGTCACGCCAACGATTACTTCTACTTCTATGGCTAACGCGTTTAGCAATAAAGTAAAGTAATTTACATGGCGTTATTCAATGACACGCAGGTCATACAAAAATAAAGACAACTCCTATGGCTCCTGCCGGTTGTCATACTCATCGACATGCAAGTCGTGATTCCTATTACAAGAATATGATCAATCTCATACATCACATATATCATTCATCACATCTTCTGGCCATATCACATCACAAGGCACATGCTGCAAAAGCAAGTTAGAAGTCCTCTAATTGTTGTTGCAAGTTTTTACGTGGCTTCTATAGGTTTCTAGCAAGAACGTTTCTTACCTACGTAAAACCACAATGTGATATGCCAATTTCTATTTACCCTTCATAAGGACCCTTTTCATCGAATCCGTTCCGACTAAAGTGGGAGAGACAGACACCCGCTAGCCACCTTATGCAACTAGTGCATGTCAGTCGGTGGAACCTGTCTCACGTAAGCGTACGTGTAAGGTCGGTCCGGGCCGCTTCATCCCACAATACCGCCGAAACAAGATAAGACTAGTAGTGGCAAGAAAAATTGACAACATCTACGCCCACAACTGCTTTGTGTTCTACTCGTGCATAGTAACTACGCATAGGCCTGCTCATGATGCCACTGTTGGGGATCGTTGCAGAATTTTAAAATTTTCTACGCATCACCAAGATCCATCTATGGAGTATACTAGCAACGAGGGGAAAGGAGTGCATCTACATACCCTTGAAGATCGCGAGCGGAAGCGTTCAAGTGAACGGAGTTGATGGAGTCGTACTCGTCGTGATCCAAATCACCGATGACCGAGCGCCGAACGGACGGCACCTCCGCGTTCAACACACGTACGGAGCAGCGACGTCTCCTCCTTCTTGATCCAGCAAGGGGAAAGGAGAGGTTGATGGAGATCCAGCAGCATGACGGCGTGGTGGTGGAAGTAGCGGGGATCCCGGCAGGGCTTCGCCAAGCGCAAGCGGGAGGGATAGGTGTCACGGGAGGGAGAGGGAGGCGCCAGGGGCTAGGGTACAACAGCCCTCCCTCACCCCTTTATATAGGCCCCCTGGGGGGGGGGGGCGCCGGCCCCTGGGATCCCATCTACAGGGGGCGGCGGCCAAGGGGGGGGGGAACTTCCCCCCCAAGCCAGGTGGGGCGCCCCCACCCCCAGGGTTTCCAACCCTAGGCGCAGGGGGAGGCCCATGGGGGGCGCACCAGCCCACTAGGGGCTGGTTCCCCTCCCAATTCAGCCCATGGGGCCCTCCGGGATAGGTGGCCCCACCCGGTGGACCCCCGGGACCCTTCCGGTGGTCCCGGTACAATACCGATAACCCCGAAACTTTCCCGGTGGCCGAAACTGGACTTCCTATATATAATTCTTCACCTCGGGACCATTCCGGAACTCCTCGTGACGTCCGGGATCTCATCCGGGACTCCGAACAACTTTCGGGTTTCCGCATACTAATATCTCTACAACCCTAGCGTCACCGAACCTTAAGTGTGTAGACCCTACGGGTTCGGGAGACATGCAGACATGACCGAGATGCCTCTCTGGTCAATAACCAACAGCGGGATCTGGATACCCATGTTGGCTCCCACATGTTCCACGATGATCTCATCGGATGAACCACGATGTCGAGGATTCAATCAATCCCGTATACAATTCCCGTTGTCAATCGGTACGTTACTTGCCCGAGATTCGATCGTCGGTATCCCAATACCTTGTTCAATCTCGTTACCGGCAAGTCACTTTACTCGTACCGTAATGCATGATCCCGTGACTAACTCCTTAGTCACATTGAGCTCATTATGATGATGCATTACCGAGTGGGCCCAGAGATACCTCTCCGTCATACGGAGTGACAAATCCCAGTCTCGATCCGTGTCAACCCAACAGACACTTTTAGAGATACCTGTAGTGTACCTTTATAGTCACCCAGTTACGTTGTGACGTTTGGCACACCCAAAGCACTCCTACGGCATCCGGGAGTTACACGATCTCATGGTCTAAGGAAAAGATACTTGACATTGGAAAAGCTCTAGCAAACGAACTACACGATCTTTGAGCTATGCTTAGGATTGGGTCTTGTCCATCACATCATTCTCCTAATGATGTGATCCCGTTATCAATGACATCCAATGTCCATAGTCAGGAAACCATGACTATCTGTTGATCAACGAGCTAGTCAACTAGAGGCTTACTAGGGACACGTTATGGTCTATGTATTCACACATGTATTACGATTTCCGGATAACACAATTATAGCATGAACAATAGACAATTATCATGAACAAGGAAATATAATAATAACCATTTTATTATTGCCTCTAGGGCATATTTCCAACAATTTGGATATCAGAAGTGTTCCGGGTGAAATCGGGATTTTACCGGAGTACCGGGGGTTACCGGAACCCCCCCGGGGCTTAATGGGCCTACATGGGCCTTAGTGGAAATAGAGGGCAGCAAGGGGAGTGTGGGGCGCCCGCCCCAAGGCCCAAACCGAATTGGTTTAGGGCAAGGGGGGCCGACCCCCTCTTTCCTTCTCCTCCTCTCCCTTTCCATCCCCCTCTCCTACTCCTACTAGGAATAGGAGGAGTCCTACTCCTAGTGACTCCCCCTTGGCGCGCCTCTCCCTGGCCGGCCTCCTCCTCCCCTTGCTCCTTTATATACGGGGGCAGGGGGCACCCCAAAGACACAACAATTGATCGTTTGATCTTTTAGCCGTGTGCGGTGCCCCCCTCCACCATAGTCCACCTCGATAATACTGTAGCGGTGCTTAGGCGAAGCCCTGCGTCGGTAGAACATTATCATCGTCACCACGCCGTCGTGCTGACAAAACTCTCCCTCAACACTCGGCTGGATCGGAGTTCGAGGGACGTCATCGGGCTGAACGTGTGCTGAACTCGGAGGTGCCGTGCGTTCGGTACTTGATCGGTCGGATCGTGAAGACGTACGACTACATCAACCGCGTTGTGCTAACGCTTCCACTTTCGGTCTACGAGGGTACGTGGACAACACTCTCCCCTCTCGTTGCTATGCATCACCATGATCTTGCGTGTGCGTAGGATTTTTTTTTAAATTACTACGTTCCCCAACAGTCGATGCTTCCAAGCATCCCAGGAAATCCTCTTGCTGCATTCTGTGCTAGGATCCGAGCAGTGTCTCCCGCATTGGGTGTTCTCAAGTATTGCGGTCCAAACACTGCCACCACTGCCCGACAGAACTTGTAGAAACACTCTATGCTGGTGGACTCGGCCATGCGCCCATAGTCGTCGAGTGAATCACCGGGAGCTCCGTATGCAAGCATCCTCATCGCTGTCGTGCACTTCTGGATCGAGGTGAATCCAAGTTTGCCGGTCCAATCCATCTTGCACTTGAAGTAGTTGTCGAACTCCCGGATGGAATTCACAATCCAGAGGAAGAGTTTTCGGCTCATTCGATAACGGCGCCGAAATGTTTTGTCGCCGTGAAGTGGAGCATCGACGAAGTAGTCGGAGTAGAGCATGCAATAGCCTTCGAGACGATGCCGGTTCTTTGCTTTCACCCGCCCCGGCGCCGAGCCACCTCGCCGCGGCTTTTCATTGCTCGCCAGGAGCTGGGCGAGGGCGGCGAGCACCATCAGATGCTCTTCTTCCTGGACGTCGGCCTCGGCTTCCTCCTCCAGCAGCGCGGCGAGCGCTTCCTCGTCATCCGAGTCCATCGCCGAGGCAGGCAAATCGTCGAACACCTTGCGCCCGGTGGGCGTGCACCCGCCGCTAAACTGCCCCTCCGCGGCCGGAAACGCCCAGCTGCTGTTGGAGGGGCTGCCGCGGCGACCTCTGCTATTTTTCCGGCGGGGAATGGCTATCTAGCGGTGAAGGGCGGCGGACGGCGCCGGGATATAGCTAGTGACGGCCGAGGGCGCGCGCGGGGGGGGGGGGGGGGTGGGAGGCGAGTCGGGGAAGAAAATCTTGACTTTTCACCTGACGGTGTGGGCCAGCCGCGCTTTTCCCTTGCGCCGGAGCTCCCGATCGCCCCCAAGTGCGCCGGGTTCAGCCTGCGGCCGCCGGACGGAAAAAAGGGCCGAACCGGCGCTTTTCGTCGTCCTGAGGGCGCGACTGAGACGTTTTTTGACGCTGGCGCCGAAAAAATGGGCTGGGGGCATGTTAGGGACGCGGCTGGAGATGCTCTAACACAACCGCCCAACCAAGCAGCTCCCGCGCGCAAGGCGACTGGCCGCGCTTCGTGGGGCCCGCCATGAGAACCGCGTGGCACCTCAATGGCTCAATCCCACCGCTGGAGGGAGCAAATATTTTTCCCGTGCGGGAGCGGCCGCGCTTCAGCCGCTTTGCCCTTTCCCCTCCCCTTCCGCGCAGTGCGACGACAGGGGGAGGAAATCCTAGGGTTCCGGCGGGGAGAGGGGGGGACAGAAGAAGGAGGCGGCTGCCGGTGGCGTGCGGGGGCGGCGAACGACGGCGAGGCGCTGAAGGTTAGTCCTCCCTGATCTATGTCTCCCGCGCGCCAAATCGAGATGATTTTGAGACGCAGCAGCGCACACAAGCTATTTTGCAGGCTGCATAGTCAAGGGGGAGGGGGTCGCTACTACAATCGCTCTCGCAAGACCACGGGTTGCCGCGTGGGGAGGGCAGGAAAAGGCCAGACACGACGGGCGGGGAGCGGAGGCTGCCGGACCTGCTAGCCCGCCGGACCAACTCCCTGCAACACTAATTAGTCAGGTACCACTCCGATCGCAGGACTCGTTTTCTTAGCTAGTTCAGTGGAGTAGCAATCTGCTCTCCTCGTTTTCTACTCACGAGCTCTTGCTAACTGAAGAAAACCTGACGAAACTGAAGACAGCTTCAGCAGCTGTTAACTGACAGTAATCAATCAATCAATCAATCAATCAACTAGTTTTGTGTCTAGACCATACTTCTACCCAGGTGCTTGAGTGCCTCGTGTGAATGATAATGCAAACCAGAAGATCTTTTCCTGCATAGCTGCAGACAACTGCATGGTAACCATCCTCTGAACTGTATCCCTCCTAGAAATGTCTCAGGTCAGCGGCACAACAAGTTTACATTGTTACTGGTTTCTTTGTGTTGAGAGGTGGCAAGATGCCTGGCAAAAAATGCAGACCTTATTCGGGACTTTGACTGATCAGATATTCCTCCACAGGCGTCGATTACCATCCTTTGAGTTGCTACTATGCCCTGACGCCTGGCAAGTTCTCAATAGTCTGTTTGGCGCGATTTAGGCAATAATTTCAACTCACGAAACCCTATTTAGGTAACATCTTCATATCAGATATCACACAGATGTAGGCAAAATGTATCCCATATCTAGAAAAACAATCACACACAGCAAGCAAGCCTCTCCAATACTATCTTCAATGTGTTAGTCTGATATCATACAAGCTCTTTTATCATGGGCAATATCATGTTGCCAGATGTAGACAAAATACAATGAAATAAAATTCAGAGGATATGATGTAGGAGTAGTCAGCAATTTGTTTCATATCATGTTGCCTTTTTCACCTACAACTGGAGCAACATCTATATAGGATCAGGGGGCAACATGTTTTTTTTGTTCTGTCCCATTTTTCCCAACAAAGTAACATCAAGGTTTTGCCCATTTCTTATTTTCTTGCCCAAACTATCATTTTTTTAATGATGAACAAGTTGGCACACCTATATATGTAACTCATCAAGGAGCTCATTCAGGTCAAGGCCAACCATCTAGGGAAAAACAAGAGAAGGGAATTCAGCATTACTGTTTGCAGGAAACAAACAAACACACACAGGGAAACCAGACTACCGGGAACACAAGGGTGGGGGGCAATCATGTATTTAGGTCTTGCCTAACCAGCAACACCAAAGCCATTTTCACACACTTCGTAAAACTCACAAACAGAATAATTTGGCCACCTGCTACCTTACACAAAAGGGGAGCAACTTTATTCTGTACAAAAATGCAATTTTACTTCCCATCATAAAACAACAAAAAAGACTACAAGACTACCACAAGGGAAGCAACTATATATGTAACATCTGATCCAAAATCATTCTGGAGATAAAAGACTAGAAAAATATTTTCCCGAGAAGAACAGTTTTCGCGACACGGCAACTTTTCTCTTCTTTTTTTGCACTTTTTTGTACTGTGATCTATGTGGATTTTTTTCTCCTAGGTTCTTTTTCCTCTGCACACCACCCTGAAACTATTTCTTTTGCCGATTTTTCGGTGGCACCAGGTGCAAAACAGTGAGTAAGAGGGAGTTTCTGGCACAAGCTTTTTTCCACATAATGATCTAAACAGCAGTACATCATAAGGCAAAGAAGAGGCATGTATATAACATATCTAACTGGCGGTATCTTGATTTCCTGTAGTGAAAATCTGCACCTAAGTTTTAAGACAGCAACAGGAGGGAGGAAATACCCATTTTTATTGCCTGCTTTTCCTTGTTTATCAATTTTTCCTGTGCACTTTGTTGTTCTTGTTTGCCTGCCTAGGGCCGAAGTTTCTCCTCCCTGTTCCTGCTGTGCGGTGGCGGCTGGGAGGAGAGGGAGGGGGGGGGGGGGGGGGATAGATGGCAAAATATGCTATTGTTTGCCTGCCTGGGACTGGGGATCAGCAGGTGGTTTGGTTTTGTAGGGGTACATGATAACAGGAAGAAAGGGGTCGAGGAATTGCTGTAAGAGATTGAAGGGCTAGAAGAAGTGAAAAAGATACCTATTGCTAGGCCCAAATTATCGTGAAATGAAGTGAAAATAGTATAGATGACTTGCTGTCACCTGTTAGGCAGCACAGAGGCCCCAAAATGTATCAACATCCAAGAGGCCAACCTGACTTGCATGGATTCAGTTCAGTGACGGGTTGCTTGCCACAAAATGATAGCTTAGTGGGATGATGACTGGAAGTTATCACGGGGTCTTTGGCTGGAAGAATGGCAAATACTGCCCAGGCTGTGAAATAGGTTGTTGCAACTCAGCTCCAATAGGCTGCTATATCAAAGTTTGAAGAGTTTCAGTAGCATCGTCAAGCAAATGTTTCCTTGGTCAAGATATATTGCTCAGAAGAGCTGCAATGATCTTATACCACAAGGGGGTGACGAGTGTTGCCATTAAGCATTGTTGCACCAAATGGGGAGCAACACTCAAGAGTGATCTGTACAGTAAGCTGAATTCTAGCTCTTGAACCACCAGCTAATTGTTCAAAACTGGATTCTCTATCAATACGGCCACTACTTTAAATTTCTCTTGATTAAAAAATTGCCAATGTACTGCATGCTCATGATCTGCACTGCCCCTGTAACTAGGAATACGACTTACAGCGGCATGCTCCAGTACATGATGCCCATATAAGTTTCCACTGCTCCTGGCTTTGATATAGTGTATCTCTAGTGCCATAGGCAAAAACAACTAGCCAACTCCCTGACTTGCTCATGAACAACTAGAACTGATGCTCAATAAATTCCAATGGGCCAAGGTCATCAACAGAAATAGGCACATGCGAACCAAAATTGATAACACTAATAGTTATCAGGAAGCTCACCCTTTGTGCTGATCCCACCTGTACTACTCGGCAAGTGCATGAAAACGATGGCCACAGTAGGTTCAGCTGGATATTCTCTTGACTGTACTCGAGCAGTGGCCATGGTCTTGGTCGGAGCAATGTAGCTTAGTTGAAGCAGACACCCTATGGGTACAACAAGACTGGTGATCTTGAGCCTGAAATTCGCAAGATACTAAGATGGACTGCACAAAAGACATAGCTGACCGCCATTATGCAGCACCCAAGTTCACACCGCCCATTAGTTGCATTATCTGCTGACTCAAAACATAAAGAGCTCTTTGCACTGTAGGGATCCAGTAAACAACCTTCTCAGAAGGACATGGTTTCTGCTGCACACTTTGCAGATGCCTCAAGGATTCTCTCAGGGAAGTCAGATCACGACAAAAATGCTTCATCACTTAGTAACTTGCAGCGTCTGACCTGCATACTTCAGATGCATGCCTCCATAAAAGCAGTCAAACGACGGACATGGTCTCAGGCTGAACATGTGCCCCTTGTGTCTGATCCACGCTCGCAAAAAGTGGAGGGCATGGTTGCCGTCTTCAGGATGATATAGTCACAGGTTTTCACTTTTTAGTGAGTGAAAGATTTGTATCTGGCCCTTCTCTATTTCTTAGCTAGCGTAGTTTTTCACCTTCAAAAGAAGGCGAGGACTTTATACCAGTAGATCGGCTCAATTTAGGTTGTCCTGTTGCTACTTTTGTGTCGCTCATGCTGGCTTGCTTGATGCTAATTAATGTGGTTGTTTGCACCGGTAAGCATTTACCTATTTGTGATGTATAAATCAAATCTATGTTGATGCAGTGCTGTGATGTCTGAAATATTTTTTTTATCATATTTTGGGCAGCGATGTAATTATTGTATCAAAAGCCGATAACACTGGTGAATGTTACAGATCCTTTGTTCGCCAAGCGATTTGAAAAGATGAAGCCTATGGTGAGGTCCAACAGTGGCGGCGGCAGCGACCGAAGGTTAGTTTCGCGATCATATCTCAAAATTGGTGATCGATTTTTTTGGCTTATTTCTCAGGTTACAAATGAGCCAATCTATCTATTGCGAGGACATTGCTTTAAATAAATGTAGGTGCACACCTAGAAAAACAGATGAAAAAAACCCTGCCCTAACTTCATTCTTCTATCTGTCCTTTACGGTGATTTGATGTGATGAAGGGGTTGGCTAGCGTGGAGGAAGACTAAGTGTGGCAAGAACTCCAACATGCCCAAGCAGCCTCCCAGTGCCTTCTTTTTGTTTCTGTGAGTTAGATTATTTTGTTTCCTCTCGATTGTATTTGCATTGTTTGTTGCTCTAAATTAATCTGAATCCAAATATGTGTGTGTCGTTGATGAAGAGAGGATTTTAGTCTGGAGTACAAGTTGGAACACCCGAACGTCAAGGTGTCCTCAGTGGTAAGCATCAAATCTTCTTCCCACCTATTAGATTGATTAGTTTTCTTATGTTCCTGCCTTTAGTTGGTTTGCACTAATTGGTTTTGTTGTGGTTTCGAACTATGCTCAGCTTTGCCTCCGGACAAAACTGAGCATAGTTCGAAACTCGGGGTAAAACCGAATAGTGGGAACCAACTAAGCGGACGAATGTAAGAACCCATGATTATGGTTATTGCTTGGTCTTGAAATTTACACTTGTTCACAGATCAACAAAGCAGGTGGTGATCGATGGCGAGCTATGTCTGATGCAGTGAGTTGATGAAATCTTATTTTGTTCCAGTAATATCTATTCTTACTGACCGTGTAGCGGGGCGAATCTACCAGGATGTGCCAATATTACTAACATCCGTGCCATATTTGATTTTCTGATCGAAATGCAGGATAAGGCGTCGTATTGCGTCATGGCTGAGCACCGTAGAGCAGAGTACGCCAAGGCGATGGAAGCGTACAATAACCCAGGGGAACCCGGCCAGCATGAGGTGGCCCACAAGGTGGAGCCGGCTGATGTGATGTACAACCAAGGGGAAGTCGGCCAGCGTGAGGTGGTGGAGCATGACGCGCTGGCGCCATCGACGACCACGAGGTCGAGCCTGCGGATGAGATGTCGAATGGTGCCAACCTCAAGCCATGGAACACTGGCGATGACCTAGCACAAGTTGAGTCGTTGGTCATCTCCATCACCGTCAGTGGCCAAAAGATGTCGTCAAGTCGCCTTCGCTCTCTCGGTTTCCCTGCTTGCCTGCAGCCCAGCAAGCATGGGGGCATGGGGCAATGTTGAGCAGTCTCATGATCTTAGGCTTTGCTTTATGTGCTGGTTTGTATCTCTCCTGGCGCTAGATATTTTCTCATAGTGGATCCTTATGCTAAGGTTCTTTTGCTCGTTGATGTTTACAGTAGAAATAGATTTAGTACGTAGGAACATTTTTTGTGTTGCTCTAGCCAGTGAAACTGAGGGACTGGTGTTCCTTTAGACGAGGAACATTTTTTGTGTTGCTCTAGCCAGTGAAACTGAGGGACTGGTGTTCCTTTAGACGATGATCACTACCAGAAAAACTTGTGATGCCGACGGCCGAACCTATGCCGACGACCCCCGTCGGCATAGATGGGCATATCCCGACGGCCCAGCTAAAGCCGTCGGCGTATATCAATCTATGCCGACGGCGCCAGTCGGCATAGATCAGCCGTCGGCGTCGCAAGAAATATGCCTACGGCGGCCATCGGCATAGGGCATGCCGTCGGCATATCACGTGGGCCCGCCTACCCGGGCGACGACGACCGTTTGATGACGTCAGGCTACGCCGACGGGCTAACGGTGGCCGTCGGCATAGCTATGCCGACGTCATCGATCCGCGGCGCCCGCCACATCATCGATCCGCGTCGCTCGCCGGTCCTGTGGAGTGGTATGGCCGTTGGCATAGGCCTGGCCCATGGATCTTGCCACGTCATCGATCCCTGCCCTACGCCACGTCATCGATCCAGGGCTCTACCGTTTCATGGCCGTAGCTACGTCGGCATAGATTTTACTAATATTTTAATATTTTATTTATTTTCTCTTTTTATTTTTTATTTTTTTCCAAAACAATTTCATTAACTTAAATGTGCCTTAAATGTACAGAAAACATATATCGATTGCCCCCCCACACGGGCCTTGCTTCCGTCGTGTCACGGAGAGGTTAGACGGGACGGGGTACTTGTAGCGGAGGGGGTAGAAATGCCGCCAGGTGTTGCGGTGGGCCCTCCTACGGTTGTGGAAACGTGGTGGCAGGCGTAGGCACCCGGCACGCGGCTTCGGGGTGTGCCCCCTCACGGGCGTCGCTGCCACCGTGTCCCGGAGGGGGGGAACGGCCACGTCGGGCCGACGTGGAGGGAATCTTGGGGTGGGTTGTGCCGGGACTGTGTTGGGGGTGTAGCTATGGCTGGGCTATGACAACCAGGTGAAAAGGTCCACCGGTCAAACCCCGTCCGGCGAAAGTCAAAGGGCTAGACCCGGCGGTCGTCTGTGTCAGGGTTAGACACGGGATCTAGCCCTTTGACTTTGCACGGACGGGCTTTGACCAGTGGAACTCTCCACCCAGTTGTGTTAAGTCAGCCCATAGGAACACTTTGGAGCAACATCCGGGCCAAACCCACAGCAAGATCCCCTTCGTGTAGACCCGACGCGTCCGTTTCCCCCCTCCAGGTGCCGGCGGCGGCGCCGTCCGTGAGGGGGGCCACACCCCGGAGACGCGTGCCACCTCTTCAGACATGCCACCACACCGTACGGCATGTATGAGGGCCCGATGCGACGCTCCGATGGCATTGCTACCACCAGGGCCCACGGAGGCCGCCGGCCACAGTCGTAGACACGCGCAGAGCAATCCGCGTAGAGGCAAGTGTTCAGATACTTCTCCATCACCAAAAATTATGAAAAATTACCATCAGTCCTATAGCACATGTGCCCACGCCGTGTAAAAAACTCATGATTTTATCGCGCTTCGAGTATTTAATAATATTCACGCCGCACCGTTACCGCAGAACGTCTACTACTGTGTCATCGCCGTCTGTGAGGGGGCCACACCCCGGAGACGCGTGCCGCCTCTTCGGACATGCCACCACACCGTACGGCATGTATGAGGGCCCAGTGCGACGCTCCGGTGGCATTGCTACCCCCTCCCCCCCAGGGCCCCCGTCCCGCCTAACCCTGTAGCGTTTGACCACGGGATATAGCCCTTTGACTTTGCGCGGATGGGCTTTGACCAGTGGAACTCTCCACCCGGTTGTGTTAGGTCAGCCCATAGGAACACTTTGGAGCAACATCCGGGCCAAACCCACGGCAAGATCCCCTCCGTGTAGACCCGACGCGTCCGTTTCCCCCCTCTAGGTGCCGGCGGCGGCGCCGTCCGTGAGGGGGGCCACACCCCGGAGATGCGTGCCACCTCTTTGGACATGCCACCACACCGTACGGCATGTATGAGGGCCCAGTGCGACGCTCCGGTGGCATTGCTACCCCCCAGGGCCCCTCGAGGCCGCCGGCCACAGTCGTAGACACGCGGAGAGCAATCCACATAGAGGGAAGTGTTCAGATACTTCTCCATCACCAAAAATTATGAAAAATTACCATCAGTCCTATAGCACACATGTGCCCATGCCGTGTAAAAACTCATAATTTTATCGCGCTCCGAGTATTTAATAATATTCACGCTGCATCGTTACCGCAGAACGTCTACTACTGTGTCATCGCCGTCCGTGAGGGGGCCACACCCCGGAGACGCGTGCCGCCTCTTCGGACATGCCACCACACCGTACGGCATGTATGAGGGCCCAGTGCGACGCTCCGGTGGCATTGCTACCCCCTCCCCCCCAGGGCCCCCGTCCCGCCTAACCCTGTAGCGTTTGACCACGGGATATAGCCCTTTGACTTTGCGCGGATGGGCTTTGACCAGTGGAACTCTCCACCCGGTTGTGTTAGGTCAGCCCAGAGGAACACTTTGGAGCGGGCCAAACCCATGGCAAGATCCCCTCCGTGTAGACCCGACGCGTCCGTTTCCCCCTCCAGGTGCCGGCGGCGGTGCCTTCCGTGAGGGGGGCCACACCCCGGAGACGCTTGTCGCCTCTTCGGACATGCCACCACACTGTACGGCATGTATGAGGGCCCGGTGCGACGCTCTGGTGGCATTGCTACCCCCAAGGGCACGCGGCTTCGGGGTGTTCCCCCTCAAGGGCGTCGCTGCCGCCGTGTCACGGGCGTCGCTGCCGGCGTGTCACGGGCGTCGCACCGGGTCCCATACAGACAGTAAACTAAAAATCTAAAAAATGTAATAATTGAATTTATTAAAACCTTCGGTATTCATCATGGAAAACGTACTATCACGGTTAAACCTTCAGTGCCCGGGCACCGGGCCGGCTGCCCGGGCACTAAAAGTTTAACCGTAATTGTCCGTTTTCTTCATATAAGTCTAATGAATACCGGAGCTTATAACGTATGGATTAGTGAACTATTTAAACAGGTCAAATTGCTTGTCCCTGGGCGAGGTGGGACTATTTCTTCAAAAAAATGTGGTTGCCATCTATGCCTCCGGCCTCCTATCTATGCCAACGGCCTGGCCGTCGGCATAGGGCCACCTTATCCACTCCTCCCGCTCCACTGACATGTGGGCCCAGCCTATGCCTTCAGTGGAGCGGGAGGAGTGGATAAGGTGGCCCTATGCCGACGGCCAGGCCGTCGGCATAGGGCCACCTTATCCACTCGGCCGGCCTCCTCCTCCACTCATTTCTCTCCCTCTCCCCCCTACCGACACCCGACTCCGCGCCGATACAACCGCCGCCGCCACCCCCCCACCGCTGCCGCCCACCACCTGCGCCGCCCGCCCTGAGCACGCCACCGCCCGCCCCGAGCCCGCTGCCGCCCGCGCCGCACCGACCCCGCGCCGCCCCGCCCCGAGCCCGCCGCCGCCCGCGCCTCCCTGCCCCGACCCCGCGCCGGCCGCCCCGAGCACGTCGCCGCCCACACCGACCCCGCGCCTCCCCGCCCTGACCCCGCGCCGCCCCTCCCCAACCCCGCCCCGCCCCAACCCCGCGCCTCCCCGCCCCGAGCCCGCGCTGCCCCGCCCCGAGCCCGCGCCGGCCGCCCCGCCCCGAGCCCGCGCCGGCCGCCCTGACCCCGCGCCTCCCCGCCCCAACTCCAGCCGGCCGGCCCTCCTCATCCTGCTCGGCCCTTGAAGGTGATTTTTTTATGTGTTTTTAGTAATTTTGTAGCTAGATGGTTAGATAGGTATTTAGATAGTTAGATAGATAGTTAGATAGGTAGATAGTTAGATAGGTAGATAGTTAGATAGGTAGTAAAAATATGGAACCGACATCCCCCTTTAGGTATTTTCCTGTTTTTTTATTAAATAGATAGTTAGATAGGTGAATATCTTGCAAAAAAATTTGGTTAGATGAGATGCTATATGTTGCATATCTTGCAAAAAAATTTGGTTCGATGAGATGAATCAATGATTATGACGAATAGATGATAATCATGATGATGAATATGTGATGACGATGATGAATATATTGTTAATGTTGTTAGTTTTTTTGCCTACATGATGCAAAAATAAATGAATGCATGTTTAAATGTTTTAAATATGCTCTATGAGTTGTGATGTTCTAATTTTTTGTCGCGATGGAATTTGCCGGCTTTGTGGTGTCGCATTTCATCGAAGTGACCGTTGACCGACGCATTGGTCCCCCTGAGCACCCCTCTGCTGTTCGACTACTTCCTCTACAGCCGAGGGTGAGCTACAAGTCCATCTCCTCCATTTTTTCATATCACTAGATTTCATTCTCAAATCAACTCGCGTAACCTAGGCGTCTCCCGTCCGAAAGGGTTGCATCAATAAATATGCATTCAATTGCATATTTATCACCGCATCTCTTTCGGATTGTCCAGCGTTTTCCACGGACAGCCTGAGGATGTGTAGATTGGGTATGTTCTCCATGTTCTACCCCGTTCTGAGACAGGATTTCGGCGGCGCCTCCCCATTGTTCTCTGGAGCACATTCTCTCGGCTATTTGCCGAGACGTGTATCTGGAGAACAGCGGGGAGGTGCTGCCGAAATTTCGTCTGGGAACGGGGTAGAATGGAGAACGTATTCAATCTACACATCTTCGGGTGGGATTAGGACCCATCTTTACCTATTAGAGATGTAGGTGGATTCAACGCGGTAGAAAATGAAAATTTGATGTGATTAATTTAAATGAATCCTTAATTATGTTGTGTGGCTTGGAAAAAACAGAGGATGGCAGATAATCAGTGGATGTACAGTGGTTTTATCCATCGAAATCGAGTAACATCAGAGTGGATCGCGAAAACCGATGTGTATTTGAATGAGATATTCCATTGTCCAATGAGAATTATCCCACCATGCCCCTGTGCGAGATGTGCCAGACGTCACCGTAGAAATCAGAAGGACATGACTGAGCACCTTCGCACGCACGGATATATGCCAAACTTTGACATGCCGCCGATAAACATAGCCGAGCAGGACCGTGGTAGAGAGGAGGTGATGTGACAACGCATCGACGGATATGAGGACGACGGGGTAAGGGACATGCTAGATGATGTCATTGTTGCAGAAACGGCAAATGCGACACCTTCAGAGAATGAACCGGAGGAGCCGGAGGCAACCGCAAAGGCCTTCTTGGAGGTCTTGGCCTCGTCGAAGAAACCTCTTTATGCGGGTGCGAAAATATCTCAGCTGGATGCCATCTCGCAACTGATTGCAGTCAAGGTTGAGTACGGCTGTAGCCAGAAATGCTTCGAAGCATTCCTGGGAGTATGGGCTAACAGCCTACCTGAGGACCGTGAACTGCCGAAAAGCATGTACGATACAAAGAAAATCATGAAGGCACTCTCTATGGATTATGAGAAAATAGATGTTTGCCCGAAGAATTGCCTTTTGTTTAAGCACGAGTATGCGGATGACAAGTACTGTAGGGAGTGCGGTTCGTCTCGGTACATTGAGGTGGTCAGTGAGGACGGTGAGAAAAAGCAGCTAGCCATCCCCGTTAAGGTTCTTTGGTATCTTGATTTTATAAAATGACTGCAGCGCCTTTTCATCACGGAGGAGTCTGCCAAAATGATGAAGTGGCACAAGGAAGGTATAAGGTACAATCCAAAAAAATCGTACATCCATCGGAAGGCGAAGCATGGAAGTCGTTCGATGAAGAATACCCCGAGGAAGCAACAGAGGCGGGGAATGTCAGAATAGCCATATCAGGTGATGGGTTCAATCCATATGGTACGTCGTCCAATCCATACAGCTGCTGGCCCGTGTTTGTAATTCCGCTCAATCTCCCTCCTGGTGCCCTAATGCAACGCAAGACCATGTTCTTATCGCTCATCATTCCGGGGCCTGAATACCCGGGGAAGCAATTGGGTGTGTTTATGCAGCCGCTGGTGGATGATTTGCACCATTCTTGGTACTTTCCGAGGACATACGACCGGGATCTGCAGAGAAATTTCTTGATGAAGGTTTGGTTGAACTATTGCATGCATGACTTTCCCGGCTATGCTCTATTCTGTGGATGGTGTACAAGTTGGAAGATGCCATGCCCAGTGTGCATGCAGGCTGTGCGAATGATTTGGCTGAGTAAGGGTGGCAAGTATGTAGCCTTTGACCTGCATCGACAGTTCCTCCCCCCAGACCATCCAGACAAGGAAGACAAGAAGAACTTCACGAAAGGACGAGTTGTTCATGAAGTAACCGAGATTCCAACATTTTCGAGGGCAGATGTTCTTGCTCAGCTAAAAGCTCTCAAGCCTAAAGTCAAAGGCAAAGGCAAAGCCAAAGCCAAAGGCTTCGAGGGATATGGTGAGACGCACAACTGGACTCACATTACCCCCTTCTCGCAGCTTCCCTATTTCAAGGACCTCAAACTTCCTTACAACATCGATGTGATGCACACCGAAAAGAATGTGGCAGAGTCCCTTTTCCGCACGATCCTCCACATTCCTGATAAGACGAAGGATAACGTAAAAGCTAGAGCCGATCAACAGAGAATTTGTGATAGACCATGTCTAAACATGAAGCCTCCCACAGGCGGTCGAAAAAACTGGTTCAAGCCAGATGCTGACTTTGTCCTTAAATCGCCAAAAAAGGAAGTACTTATCTGGCTGAAACACATTTTGAAGTTCACCGATGGTTATGCATCGAATATAAGTAAGGGAGTCAATCTTTCAACGGGCAAAGTGACCGGCCTGAAGAGTCATGACTACCATGTATGGATTGAGCGGATAATGCTGGTGATGGTTCGAGGCTATGTCCCCGAGCATGTCTGGCGAGTGCTTGCCGAGCTAAGCCATTTCTTCCGCATGCTCTGTGCTAAAGAAGTAAGTAAAGACGTTATTGAAAAATTGCATAAGAAGGCATTGGAGTTGATAGTCAAGCTAGAGAAGATCTTTCCGCCAGGCTTCTTTACTCCGATGACACATCTCATGCTGCACCTCGCGAACGAGGTATTGTTGGGGGGGGGGGCTGTGTAGAATCGCTGGCAGTACGGCCTTGAGAGATAGAATAAGCATCTCCGACAGAAATGTGGAAACAAAGCTAAGATTGAAGCTTCCATAGCTGAGGCTGTTATCCTAGAGGAGGGTCAGACCTCAGGACATCATACTATCTAGACCACGTTCCCCATCTGCATAACAAGGTGCCTCGATACAATATAGAAGAGCCCAAGTATCAACCCAGACTCCATCTATTCAACACGCAAGGTGGGAGGGCTGGGGCCTCGAAATCTTATAACATGCCACGACAAGAGTGGGAGGACCTCATGTTCTATATCTTGCACAACATCAAGGAAGTTGAGGAAGTGTGGATGAGGTAATACCACTACACCATTCCTTTATGTCTTCCCCATCATCATGTTCTATGTTCACTTAGTCCCGGTCTAACACCGCTTTTCTTTTTCTAGTGATTTCGTTCAAGAGGAATGGACGGTAATGAATCCTCCTACTGAGGCGGAGGCACTTACTCTTCTCCGTCATGGAAACCCTGGACGTAAAAATTTTGTTGCTTGGTTCATGGAGAAAGTAATTTTCCACACTCCCCTATGAAATACCTAATTCAACATTTATTAGTTAACCAAACTAATGCACGCAACAATTTCAATTATACTTGTAGGGAAAAGATCCGAACATATCTATGGATGATGAATTGAGATGGGTTTCCATGGGTTTTGACCCTGCCATCATGACATGTAAAAAGTATGATGTGAATGGGCATCGCTTCCATACAGAGGAGCACCAGAACAGCCGGCCCGATCCCAAAACTATAAATACCGGAGTGTACACCCCCGGTCAAAATTCAGTAGACTACTACGGAAGGGTACAAAATATATACGAGATTAAATTCCGCAAGGCGTGTGAGACCCTAAGTCTGCCTGTGTTCAAATGCCGTTGGTTTGATCCGCGGGAGGGGGTAAAACATACGCCTTCCATTGGTTTGGTCAAAGTTAAACCATCAACCGTCTATGCCGGAGACGATCTCTTCATTGCGGCTACCCAAGCCACACAAGTATATTATCTGCCTTACCCATGCCAGAAAGAGTACCTAAAGGGTTGGGAAGTTGTGTTCAAGGTGTCGCCACATGGTAAGCTACCGGACCCGAATGAAGACGATTACTATAACATTAACCCCATGACATACGAGGGAGTGTTCTATCAAGAGCAACCTGATGATGATGATGTGGTTAGAAACGATGACGCTAGACGATTGGGTGATGATGATGTGGATCCAAACGACGACGATGCACGGAAAGATGGTGAGACCATTGTCAATGAAAATGACATACTTATGCTAGAAAAGTTAAACGAAGACACTGGCGACGAGGAAGAGCCTCCACCTCCGTCAGACAACGAAGATGATATGATTGATAGTGATCATGAGACCGACCAAGAAAGAGATTACAACAGTGATGATTCGTATGGGTTCTAGCAGATGTACGTTTCAAGTCTTTTTTTCTATAGTTTAGGAATATGCCTTTTTATGCATTTTAATTAATGTGTTTATTATTCCTTATTATTATGCCTTTTCCTTCATTTCATTAATTTACTAATTGCTTATTCTTTTTTCAATGCAGGTTCGTGGAACATGGGCAAGGGGAAGGCCGACGGCGTGGGTTTCCTACGCAAGGTCGTCGGCTTGCCTAGTCGGAGTGGTCGAGCACTTAATCCTCCCTCCCAGCTACTTGACGATGACTCCTCACAGGGAGGTCGAAGGAGAGGTGCCCCTAGAGGAGGAGGGGGTGGGGGGAGAGCCCCTAGAGGGCGAGGTGGTGGGGGGAGAGCCCCTAGAGGGCGAGGTGGTGGGGGGAGAGCCACTACAAGGGGTCGCGGCCAGAAAGAGCGCACCCTCATCTACTTAGGGGTGTTGTCTTCGAGGCCCTCCTCTAGTGAGGTACCCTCTGGCGAGGAGGAGGAGGAGGAGGTTCAGGATGGGGCCGAGGAGGAGGTGGAGGAGGAGGCAGGCGAGGAGGAGGAGGGCGAGGAGGAGGTTGGGGAGTGGGAGCCAGGCGAGGAGGAGGGTGGTGGCGGGGAGGGGGTTGGCAACAAGGGGTGGCTGCGTGGTAACGCAAAGTTACCAAAGCAGATTCCTGCTACTAAGGACTAGAAGTGGCTCATTGAGCCCATGGGGAAAGAGTAAGTGCCACTTTATAATAATTTCATTATTTTTCTTGTCACATGTTCATTCCGGTTGTTAACTATTTTGCTTGTCACATGCTAATAGTTCATTCTTTTGCAGCAACTGGATATATTCTAAAGGGGTCCGTATTCCCAACGGCCTCATCACCGTCTTGCTGAAGTTACACTGGCCGGGGTTGAAGGAAATATGCCCTAGAGGCAATAATAAAGTTATTATTTATTTCCTCATATCATGATAAATGTTTATTATTCATGCTATAATTGTATTAACCGGAAACATAATACATGTGTGAATACATAGACAAACATAGTGTCACTAGTATGCCTCTACTTGACTAGCTCGTTGATCAAAGATGGTTTAGTTTCCTAGCCATAGACATGAGTTGCCATTTTATTAACGGGATCACATCATTAGGAGAATGATGTGATTGACTTGACCCATTCCATTACCTTAGCACTTGATCGTTTAGTTTACTTCTATTGCTTTCTCCATGACTTATACATGTTCCTATGACTATGAGATTATGCAACTCCCGAATACCAGAGGAACACTTTGTGTGCTACCAAACGTCACAACATAACTGGGTGGTTATAAAGGTGCCCTACAGGTGTCTCCGATGGTACTTGTTGAGTTGGTATAGATCGAGATTAGGATTTGTCACTCCGATTGTCGGAGAGGTATCTCTGGGCCCTCTCGGTAATGCACATCACTATAAGCCTTGCAAGCAATGTAACTAATGAGTTAGTTACGGGATGATGCACTACGGAACGAGTAAAGACACTTGCCGGTAAGGAGATTGAGCTAGGTATTGAGATACCGACGATCGAATCTCGGGCAAGTAACATACCGATGACAAAGGGAACAATGTATGTTGTTATGCGGTTTGACCGATAAAGATCTTCATAGAATATGTAGGAACCAATATGAGCATCCAGGTTCCACTATTGGTTATTGACCAGAGACATGTCTCGGTCATGTCTACATAGTTCTCGAACCCGTAGGGTCCGCATGCTTAAAGTTCTGTGACGATCGGTATTATGAGTTTATATGTTTTGATGTACCGAAGGTAGTTCGGAGTCCCGGATATGATCACGGACATGAAGAGGAGTCTCGAAATGGTCAAGACGTAAAGATCGATATATTGGACAACTATGTTCGGACACCGAAAGTTTTTTGGGAGGTTTCGGACATATACCGGAGTACCGGGGGGTTACCGGAACCCCCCCGGGAGTGTAATGGGCCTATTGGGCCTTAGTGGAGAAGAGGAGGGGCGACCAGGGCAGGCCGCGCACCCCCTCCCCCTCTAGTCCGAATTGGACAAGGTGGGGGGGGGGGCGGCGCCCCCCTTTCCTTCCTCCTCTCTCCTTCCCTTCCCCCTTCTCCTACTCCTACTAGGAAAGAAGGAGTCCTACTCCCATCGGGAGTAGGACCCCCCACCCCCCTTGGCGCGCCCTCCTCCTTGGCTGGCCGCCTCCCCCCTAGCTCCTTTATATACGGGGGCAGGGGGCACCCCAAGACACAACAATCGATCATTGATCTCTTAGCCGTGTGCGGTGCACCCCTCCACCATAATCCACCTCGGTCATATCGTAGCGGTGCTTAGGCGAAGCCCTGCGTTGGTAACTTGATCAACATCGTCATCACGCCGTCGTGCTGAGGAAACTCTCCCTCGAGCTCTACTGGATCGTGAGTTCGTGGGACGTCACCGAGCTGAACGTGTGCTGAACACGGAGGTGCCGTACGTTCGGTACTGAGGATCGGTCGATCGTGAAGATGTACGAGTACATCAACCGCGTTGTCATAACGCTTCCGCTTACGGTCTACGAGGGTACGTGGACGACACTCTCCCCTGTCGTTGCTATGCATCACCATGATCTTGCGTGTGCGTAGGAATTTTTTTGAAATTACTACGTTCCCCAACAGTGGCATCCGAGCCAGGTTTATGCGTAGATGTTATATGCACGAGTAGAACACAAGTGAGTTGTGGGCGATACAAGTCATACTGCTTACCAGCATGTCATACTTTGGTTCGGCGGTATTGTTGGATGAAGCGGCCCGGTCCGACATTACGCGTACGCTTACGCGAGACTGGTTCTACCGACGTGCTTCGCACACAGGTGGCTGGCGGGTGTCAGTTTCTCCAATTTTAGTTGAACCGAGTCTGACTACGCCCGGTCCTTGTTGAAGGTTAAAACAGCACTAACTTGACGAACTATCGTTGTGGTTTTGATGCGTAGGTAAGAACGGTTCTTGCTCAGCCCGTAGCAGCCACGTAAAACTTGCAACAACAAAGTAGAGGACGTCTAACTTGTTTTTGCAGGGCATGTTGTGATGTGATATGGTCAAGACATGATGCTAAATTTTATTGTATGAGATGATCATGTTTTGTAACAGAGTTATCGGCAACTGGCAGGAGCCATATGGTTGTCGCTTTATTGTATGCAATGCAATCGCCCTGTAATTGTTTTTACTTTATCACTAAGCGGTAGCGATAGTCGTAGAAACAATAGTTGGCGAGACGACAATGATGCTACGATGAAGATCAAGGTGTCGCGCCGGTGACGATGGTGATCATGACGGTGCTTTGGAGATGGAGAGCAAAGGCACAAGATGATGATGGCCATATCATATCACTTATATTGATTGCATGTGATGTTTATCTTTTATGCATCTTATTCTGCTTTGTTTGACGGTAGCACTATAAGATGATCTCTCACTAAATTTCAAGGTATAAGTGTTCTCCCCGAGTATGCACCGTTGCGAAAGTTCGTCGTGCCGAGACACCACGTGATGATCGGCTGTGATAAGCTCTACGTTCAAATACAACGGGTGTAAGCCAGTTTTGCACACGCAGAATACTCGGGTTAAACTTGACGAGCCTAGCATATGCAGATATGGCCTCGGAACACTGAGACCGAAAGGTTGAGCGTGAATCATATAGTAGATATGATCAACATAGTGATGTTCACCATTGAAAACTACTAAATCTCACGTGATGATCAGACATGGTTTAGTTGATATGGATCACGTGATCACTTAGACGATTAGAGGGATGTCTATCTAAGTGGGAGTTCTTAAGTATATGATTAATTGAACTTTAATTTATCATGAACTTAGTACCTGATAATATTTTGCTTGTCTATGTTGTTGTAGATAGATGGCCTGTGCTGTTGTTCCGTTGAATTTTAATGCGTTCCTTGAGAAAGCAAAGTTGAAAGATGATGGTAGCAATTACACGGACTAGGTCTGTAACTTGAGGATTATCCTCATTGCTGCACAGAAGAATTACGTCCTGGAAGCACCGCTGGGTGCCAGGCCTGCTACAAATGCAACTGACGACGTTAAGAACGTCTGGCAGAGCAAAGCTGATGACTACTCGATAGTTCAGTGTGCCATGCTTTACGGCTTAGAACCGGGACTTCAACGACGTTTTGAACGTCATGGAGCATATGAGATGTTCCAGGAGTTGAAGTTAATATTTCAAGCAAATTCCCGGATTGAGAGATATGAAGTCTCCAATAAGTTCTACAACTGTAAGATGGAGGAGAATAGTTCTGCAGTGAACATATACTTAAAATGTTTGGGTATAATAATCACTTGATTCAACTGGGAGTTAATCTTCCGGATGATAGTGTCATTGACAGAATTCTTCAATCACTGCCACCAAGCTACAATAGCTTTGTGATGAACTATAATATGCAAGGGATGGATAAGACAATTTCCGAGCTCTTCGCGATGCTAAAGGCTGCGGAGGTAGAAATCAAGAAGGAGCATCAAGTGTTGATGGTCAACAAGACCACCAGTTTCAAGAAAAAGGGTAAAGGGAAGAAGAAGGGGAACTTCAAGAAGAACAACAAACAAGTTGCTGCTCAGGAGAAGAAAGCATGTCTGGACCTAAGCCTGAGACTGAGTGCTTCTACTTCAAAGGGACTGGTCACTGGAAACGGAACTGCCCCAAGTATTTGGCGGATAAGAAGGATGGCAAGGTGAACAAAGGTATATGTGATATACATGTTATTGATGTGTACCTTACTAATGCTCGTAGTACCACCTGGGTATTTGATACTGGTTCTGTTGCTAATATTTGCAACTCGAAATAGGGACTACAGATTAAGCGAAGATTGGCTAAGGACGAGGTGACGATGCGCGTGGGAAATGGTTCCAAAGTCGATGTGATCGCGGTCGGCATGCTACCTCTACATCTACCTTCGGGATTAGTTTTAGACTTGAATAATTGTTATTTGGTGCCAGCATTGAGCATGAACATTATATCTGGATCTTGTTTGATGCGAGACGGTTATTCATTTAAATAAGAGAATAATGGTTGTTCTATTTATATGAGTAATATCTTTTATGATCATGCACCCTTGAAGAGTGGTCTATTTATATTAAATCTCGATAGTAGTGATACACATATTCATAATATTGAAGCCAAAAGATGCAAAGTTGATAATGATAATGCAACTTATTTGTGGCACTGCCTTTTTGGTCATATTGGTGTAAAGCGCATGAAGAAACTCCGTACTGATGGAGTTTTGGAATCACTTGGTACTTGCGAACCATGCCTCATGGGCAAGATGAGTAAAACGCCGTTCTCTGGAACAATGGAGCGAGCAACAGATTTGTTGGAGATCATACATACTGATGTATGTGGTTCGACGAATGTTGTGGCTCGCGGCGGGTATCGTTATTTTCTCACCTTCACAGATGATTTGAGCAGATATGGGTATATCTACCTAATGAAACATAAGTCTGAAACATTTGAAAAGTTCAGAGAATTTCAGAGTGAAGTGGAAAATAATCGTAACAAGAAAATAAAGTTTCTAAGATCTGATCGTGGAGGAGAATTTGAGTTACGAGTTTGATCTTCATTTAAAACAATGTGCAATAGTTTCGCAACTCACGCCACCCGGAACACCACAGCGTAATTGTGTCCGAACGTCGTAATCGTACTTTACTAGATATGGTGCGATCTATGATGTCTCTTACTGATTTACCGATATCGTTTTTGGGTTATGCTTTAGAGACGGCTGCATTCACGTTAAATAGGGCACCATCGAAATCCGTTGAGACGACGCCTTATGAACTGTGGTTTAGCAAGAAACCAAAGTTGTCGTTTCTGAAAGTTTGGGGCTGCGATGCTTATGTGAAAAAGCTTCAACCTGATAAGCTCGAACCCAAATCGGAGAAATGTGTCTTCATAGGATACCCAAAGGAGACTGTTGGGTACACCTTCTATCACAGATCCGAAGGAAAAACATTTGTTGCTAAAAATGGATCCTTTCTGGAGAAGGAGTTTCTCTCGAAAGAAGTGAGTGGGAGGAAAGTAGAACTTGATGAGCTAACTGTACCTGCTCCCTTATTGGATAGTAGTTCATCACAGAAACCGGTCCATGTGACACCTACAACCACTAGTGAGGAAGCTAAAGATGTTGATCATGAAACCTCAGATCAAGTTACTACCGAACCTCGTAGGTCAACCAGAGTGAGATCCGCACCAGAGTGGTATGATAATCCTATTCTGGAGGTCATGTTACTTGACCAAGGCGAACCTACGAACTATGAAGAAGCGATGGTGAGCCCAGATTCCGCAAAATGGCTTGAGGCCATGAAATCTGAGATGGGATCCATGTATGAGAACAAAGTGTGGACTTTGGTTGACTTGCCCGACGATCGGCAAACCATAGAGAATAAATGGATCTTCAAGAAGAAGACTGACGCTGACGGTAATGTTACTATCTACAAAGCTCGACTTGTTGCGAAAGGTTTTCGACAAGTTCAAGGGGTTGACTACGATGAGACTTTCTCACCCGTAGCGATGCTTAAGTCTGTCCGAATCATGTTAGCAATTGCCGCATTTTATGATTATGAAATTTGGCAAATGGATGTAAAAACTGCATTCCTGAATGGATTTCTGGAAGAAGAGTTGTATATGATGCAACCAGAAGGTTTTGTCGATCCAAAGGGAGCTAACAAAGTGTGCAAGCTCCAGCGACCCATTTATGGACTGGTGCAAGCCTCTCGGAGTTGGAATAAACGTTTTGATAGTGTGATCAAAGCATATGGTTTTATACAGACTTTTGGAGAAGCCTGTATTTACAAGAAAGTGAGTGGGAGCTCTGTAGGATTTCTAATATTATATGTGGATGACATATTACTGATTGGAAATGATATAGAATTTCTGGATAGCATAAAAGGATACTTGAACAAGAGTTTTTCAATGAAAGACCTTGGTGAAGCTGCTTATATATTGGACATCAAGATCTATAGAGATAGATCGAGACGCTTAATTGGACTTTCACAAAGCACATACCTTGATAATGTTTTGAAGAATTTCAAAATGGATCAAGCAAAGAAAGGGTTCTTACCTGTGTTACAAGGTGTGAAGTTGAGTCAGACTCAATGCCCGACCACTGCAGAAGATAGAGAGAAAATGAAAGGTGTTCCCTATGCTTCAGCCATAGGCTCTATCATGTATGCAATGCTATGTACTAGACCTGATGTGTGCCTTGCTATTAATTTAGCAGGGAGGTACCAAAGTAATCCAGGAGTGGATCACTGGACAGCGGTCAAGCACATCCTGAAATACCTAAAAAGGACTAAGGATATGTTTCTCGTTTATGGAGGTGACAAAGAGCTCGTCGTAAATGGTTACGTCGATTCAAGCTTTGACACTGATCCGGACGATTCTAAATCGCAAACCGGATATGTATTTATATTGAACGGTGGAGCTGTCAGTTGGTGCAGTTCTAAACAAAGCGTTGTGGCGGGATCGACATGTGAAGCGGAGTACATAGCTGCTTCAAAAGCAGCAAATGAAGGAGTTTGGATGAAGGAGTTCATATCTGATCTAGGTGTCATACCTAGTGCATCGGGTCCAATGAAAATCTTTTGAATCTTTTGTGAAAATACTGGTGCAATTGCCTTGGCAAAGGAATCCAGATTTCACAAGAGAACCTAGCACATCAAGAGATGCTTCAATTCCATCCGGGATCAAGCCCTGGTGGGAGACATAGAGATTTGCAAGATACATACGGATCTGAATGTTGCAGATCCGTTGACTAAGCCTCTTCCACGAGCAAAACATGATCATCACCAAGACTCCATGGGTGTTAGAATCATTACTGTGTAATCTAGATTATTGACTCTAGTGCAACTGGGAGACTGAAGGAAATATGCCCTAGAGGCAATAATATAGTTATTATTTATTTCCTCATATCATGATAAATGTTTATTATTCATTCTAGAATTTTATCAACCGGAAACATAATACATGTGTGAATACATAGACAAACATAGTGTCACTAGTATGCCTCTACTTGACTAGCTCGTTGATCAAAGATGGTTGAGTTTCCTAGACATAGATATGAGTTGTCATTTGATTAACGGGATCACATCATTAGCAGAATGATGTGATTGACTTGACCCATTCCGTTAGCTTAGCACTTGATCGTTTAGTTTACTGCTATTGCTTTCTCCATGACTTATACATGTTCCTATGACTATGAGATTATGCAACTCCCGAATACCAGAGGAACACTTTGTGTGCTACCAAACGTCACAACGTAACTGGGTGATTATAAAGGTGCTCTACAGGTGTCTCCGATGGTACTTGTTGAGTTGGCATAGATCGAGATTAGGATTTGTCACTCCGATTGTCGAAGAGGTATCTCTGGGCCCTCTTGGTAATGCACATCACTATAAGCCTTGCAAGCAATGTAACTAATGAGTTAGTTAATGGATGATGCACTACGGAACGAGTAAAGAGACTTGCCGGTAACGAGATTGAGCTAGGTATTGAGATACCGACGATCGAATCTCGGGCAAGTAACATACCGATGACAAAGGGAACAACGTATGTTGTTATGCGGTTTGAACGATAAAGATCTTCGTAGAATATGTAGGAACCTATATGAGCATGTGTCTCGGTCATGTCTATATAGTTCTCGAACCCATAGGGTCCGCATGCTTAAAGTTCTGTGGCGATCGGTATTATGAGTTTATATTGTCACATCCCTAGTTCTGGTTTGCTCTAGGCTAGCTAGTCATGTGTGCATCATGTTTAAATTTCAATGAATTTGAAATGGGGACATGTGAAAGCCTCAGAAATCATTTCTGAAAAAGACCAAGATAAAATTTGCTTCAAATAGGTCCAAGAAAATGTTCATGTTTCTCTATGGAAATATTGGCCAGAATTAAAATTCAAACCAATATTTTTAGGAGCTCATAAATATTTGTTTTGGGCATTTGAAGCTAATGCAATAATTATTTGCATTGGATATATATACATGTTATATATTTTATATATGTCCAATAATTCTGGGTAAATGTGAGGGGCTCTGGAATATTCCAAATAGTCCCTACAAAAATTTACCAGAAGCGTATAAAGTGATTTAGTGCAAAGACTAAATCAAAACAGAGTTAAAATAAATGGGAAAACAGAAACTAAAATAGAAAGAAAGAGGAACAGAGAATCTTCCTGCACAGCCCACCACTGTAGCAGCCTACTGGCCGAAGCCAGCCCAGCCCACCAGGGGCAGCACTGTCTTCATCCTCCTGCCAGGAGGAGAAGCAGCTGCGTGCCCGGTGCGCAGACGAACCACGCCGGCTCCTCCCTGCCTGCGTGCCCCTCGACCGCCTGGTCGCCTCCACGCGTACCACGCCGCCTCCTCGACCCTCTCTCACTTTCCCTCAAGCTCATCCCCTCCTCTGGCTCGCTCTCTCACGCCCACCGAGCACGCCCGTCACCACCGTCGCCGTCCACCGTGGCTACCGAGACCCCCTCGTCCAACCACCGTATCCCCGAGCTCTGTCGTCCTGCTCTTCCTCTCCTCGTCGGCGCACGCAACTCCAGGAGCAGCAGAACGCCACCCCCATCGTCTTCATCACCGTTTATGTCCGGTGATCCCCGTGGTCGAATTCTGCGTTGCTCGCCCGTGCTCCGTAGCCTCCTCCCCGATGAGCCCGTGTGTGCGCCGCCGCGCGAGGTCGTCGCCGGCATCGTTTCCGGCCACCCCGCGGCCTCCCGTCCGGTCCTTTGGATGCGGACGAGCGAGAGCCCCTCCTTGGTGCCAGCAGCGCGACGAACTGCCGTCCCTAACGCGAGTCCGGCGAGCTCTCGCCGTCGGGTTGGTCATCGCCGGCGTAGATCCGGTGATGATGACATGGCACTCTTAATTAGGGGCTAATCACCCCGCTAACTAAACCATGTGCCACTGACAGTGGGCCTCGTGCCCTAATTAACCCCGGGATTTATTCCCTGTTTAGTTTAAATTAAACCAGCCGACCCCACATGTCAGTTGACCCTGCCACGTCAAACGTTGACCTGGCCCCACTGGTCAGCCTCTGTTCTTGCCCTGTTACACTGACGTGCAGGCCCCACAGGTCAGGTTTGACCTGGACCGCGCTGTTGACCTGATGACGTCATCCTGACGTAGTGCTAACGCAGTAATTTAATTATTGGAATTATTCTTATACAGGAAATTTCAGAAAATAGTGCAAACTTCTAAAATTCATAGAAATTCAACCGTAGCTCCAAATCAAATAATTTATATATGAAAAATTATCAGAAAAATCCAATCTATCCATTTATGCTACTTTCATGCATGAAGAACAAACTTATACCTGCTGTATAAGTGAAAACATTCAAATGGCATTTTAAATGCTCAAACTAGAGTTTGCATTTGAACCTTTGGTTCAAATGGACTCCCTTGCACTTGTTGCTAGCTGCATTAGCTCAATTCACAGCATATTGCCATGTCACATTCATGCATCATATTGTGCATTGCATTGATTGTGTTCTTCCTTGTTTGCCGGTGTTTGCCCCCTCTCGATAGATGTGGTTCCGACGATGAGTTCGATGACACCGATGAAGAACTATACTATCTTCAGAAGTGCCAGGCAAGCAAAACCCCCTTGTTCATTCCGATACAATCCCACTCTCTCGCTCCTGCTCTCTTTTACTGCATTAGGACAACAACGATTCATCTGTTACTTGCTGCGGTAGCTGAACCCCTTTATCCTCTGCATGACCTGTCATTGCCACCGTAAATAGATGAAACCCACTAGCATGAGTAGGAGTTGTTTGAGCCCTGATGTGCCTACTCATTCATGCTTGTTTGTCATGCCTGCTATTGCTTAGAGTTGTGTCAGGTCTGATTCATCGGGAATGAATTGGAATGTGGTGAACATGTCCTACTGTTGAGAGCTAAGTGTGTGAACACGATTTGGTAAAGGTAGCGGTGAGAGGCCATGTAGGAGTACATGGTGGGTTGTCTCATTGAAACCGTCCTCAGGAACTGAGTTCTGTGTTTGTGATCCATGAACAGTTACTACCACACATTGGGTTCCGGTAACTCGACCCCTCTCGGCTTATTAACCGCCTCGATCTCTGTCCAGGAGTTGCAACTAGTTTCTAGTGTTTGTAGGTAGTGTTAGTAGTCTACCAAGTGGCACCCGGTACAGGTGGGCTTGGGACAGACTAGGCACCGTGGCACGGTGTACCAAGCGTAGATCCATCCGTCGAGGTGGGCTTGGGAACCCTGTTCACATCGTTTGGGGCCGTGAGCGACACCCCGGCCGGATCTCCTTGCGGATGGAACCTGAATAGGCGATAAACCTAGACTAGAGACTTGTGTGGTTAGTCAGGTCGTGGCCGACTCCCTCGCCAGGCTTCCGCTTGAAGGTTGCCGAGGTACACGATGTGTACATGGTGGTAAGTGGCGAGAGCGTGTGTGACGAAGTACACCCCTGCAGGGTTAATATGATCTATTCGAATAGCCGTGTCCGCGGTAAAGGACTTCTGGGTTGCCTATAACAGTTCATAGACAAGTGAAAGTGGATACTCTAAAATGCGCAAGATAAGCGTGAGTGCTATGGATGGCGTTCTCGTAGGGAGACGGGAGCGGATCCATAGTGGTGTATTGATATGGTGAATATGTGGACTCGTGTGCGCCACCTCAAAAGAGTTACTTGCAGTCGTAGTTCAGGATAGCCACCGAGTCAAAGCTGGCTTGCTGCAGTTAAACTCCACCACCCCCTTTGTTGATACCGATGCATATGTAGATAGTTCTGATGTAAGTCTTGCTGGGTACATTTGTACTCACGTTTGCTTATTTTATGTTTTGCAGAGAGACGTCAGTCTCGCTAGTAGTTCCGTGTGGACTTCGACGTTTAGCTTGTTACCTCAGCTACGATCTTGTGCCCTCGGCAGGATCTGGTAGATAGTCAGGCTTCGCAGCCTTTCTCTTTTGTAGATGTCTGTACTCGGACATGTTAAGCTTCCGCATGTGTTTTGACTTGTATGCTCTGCATGTTGGGTCATGAGACCCATGTTTGTAATATCTGGCTCTTCGGAGCCTAATGAAAAAATACTCTGAGTCGTAGAGTCTTGTTGTGATGCCATGTTGTATTTGCACATATCGAGCATATTGTGTGTATGATTGAAATGCTTGGTATGTGTGGGATCCGACAATCTAGTTGTCTATTCTTAGCAGCCTCTCTTATGGGGAAATGTAGTCTAGTGCCTCCTTGAGCCATAGTAGTCCGCTACAGCCCGGTTCGCCGGAGTCCTGCTAGCCCAGCACTACTGCTCTGGACACTTGACTGGCCGGCATGTGTTTCATATCGTTCCTGTGTCTGTCCCTTCGGGGAAATGTCACGCGGAGACATCCGGAGTCCTGCCTAGCCTGCTACAGCCCGGGTTCCCGGAGTCCTGTTAGCCCAGTGCTACAGCCCGGATTCGCACGCTGCTGACCGACACATTCGATGTTGATTCATGTATGCCTGTCCCCATACGTTAGTGCCGCTTTGGGTTCACGACTAGCCATGTCGGCCCGGGTTCTCTGTCATATGGATGCTAGCGACACTATCATATACGTGAGCCAAAAGACGCAAACGGTCCCGGGCCATGGTAAGGCGACACCCGTGGGAATACCGTGCGTGAGGCTGCAAAGTGATATGGGGTGTTACCGGCTAGATCGATGTGACTTGGAATCGGGGTCCTAACAGCTTTGGTATCAGAGCCTGACTGCCCGTAGGATTACCAAGCCAAACTGGTCGAAGTTGAGTCTAGAAATTCTTTAGTTATGTAAGGGGATTGATTGTGGAAGGGAACGTAAGGCTCTTTTTACTCCTTTACCTTATAGCCTTCTGATCTGAGTCATCCTCTTCTCTTCTACGGGGATTAAGAACTAGGCTTCTCATCTTTCTATCAGGATCACATGTTACTAATCCGTAGACTCGTAGGATTGTTGGTCTGAAGCCTCAGTTCAGTTTCTACTACTTACGTGTGATCATAGTTGGTCTCGGAACCTTGATATTGTGATGTTGAGTGGTTATGCCACCATTTTGCAGGATGTCTCAATTCTTTTTGAGCATTTACAGCCGCTATGTTGTCCGAGTCATCCCAGGTTTCTAAACAATCTGATGCATTTGCAAAATCCTATCCCTCTGTTTTGCGTCCCTTTGGGCCAGATTAAGCACACTACCGGTGCGTTGAGGCACTCTATTGCCTCGACATATATGTTGGAGCTATTATTATGACCCTAGGTGTCTTAGGGAGTCACCTAGTAATCTAGCCATGTTTTGTGTTCCCGGTGTGATGATTCTGGCCACCATTCTCGAAAGCATCTCGTGATGCCATTTAGTAGTAGGTATTCTACTCCTGGGTTCTTGACCCGAGATTCACTCTACTTACCTCGTGTTGATAGTGTTGCTCGTACCTTTAGGATATTAGTAACCTTTGCGATAGTCCTCGAGGTCTGTGGTATATCGTTCTTCCAATACCATGAACTGCTTATGGCAGAAGTTCTCTTGAACCGAAAGATCACAACCAGAGTGCTCTTGAGGAGTACTCCATTCATATTGTGACTCTGCCAGTCCTTCCTCCTCTGCATGGGTTATCCGGAAGAAATATGTTGAATTTGTTCGACATACTAATTCATGCATCCATAACTCAGAAAAACATATGTTCCTTTGGGTTGTCCCTCTTTAGCTGTATTCCGACCTTCATCTATCAATTGATAGTCAAGAGTATGTGTGCAATCGTGCTCATTGATGCCTACTATTCTTGTGGTCCGTCAAGCCATTCTATTCTGGATGGCTAGGAGAAACAAACTCCGGTACCTCGTCCATATCTAGGATTGGGTCAAAGTAGTTGTATTCCGCAGATCAAATTGCCAATCCAGCCTTTGATCTGTTCTACCTTGGAATGTCACCCTCTTTCATATCAAGAATGACGTGAGAATTGCACAATCTCTCATGAATTCTTGATGTAGTGATACTTCTCGCCATCATTATTCATCTCTCGGTCTCCGTGTTGGTTGTAACCGGAATGCTGACAAGTGAACTGTGATGTGTGAAATCAATACTCCTAGCAACCCTGTTGCTTGGTAGTTAATGGACAACAATCTCATTCTTAGCGTGTTGGTTATTCAATCATCATCCTGAGATTGATCGTGTTACCTAGTCCATTTTTCCTGGTGCACTCTTTGGTCAACGAGTTAGGATTGTATCAATTCCTCGCTCTTTTTGATCACATCGTCTTGCCCTGAAAAGCAAGTTTGTTCTCGAGCTTAGTAACATATCGGTGGTTCGTGATTTCTCGAATATCTTCTCGGAAGTGTTACCAGGTTGACACCCGACCGCTATGTTGAGCTCGTGATCAAATGGTTTTCCTATAAACCACTCTTTCTCCAAGAATCTGTGTTGGATACCTTGAGCTAGTTGGTTAAGCTAAACAACAACTTGGAGAGTTGGAAGATAAAAGCTTGCCTGACTTAGTTCTCTCCAAAGGATATCTCTTGTGTGTGTGTTTGTTGTAGAAAGATGATTTCTTCATCGATTGGTCCTCGTGATCAATTAATGGACCTATCATCTTAACCAAACTTTGATTTGAGTATGGGCTATTATCAATCAAATCAGAACCAACGATGATCATAATGTTGTCTTACTCGTGGTTGATCCCTCGAGCATGCACCATTATATCTTTTGGGTCTGACCAATGCTATCACTTGTTCACATAATTATGGAATTCCATCTCCATGGAAACCTGGATGAATTGTTGTTGAGCCCATCAGCAACACTGCTACCTTCTCCATGATTCGTGTTGAACATCCAGCTAGTATTGGAAACTTTGTAAGCATTGCCTTCATGTTCCGCTCATGAGGTATACGTTTTGATGGAAGAAGTGACTTCCTCTGGTTTATGTGCAATCGATGCAAGTTGCCGCCGTGAACTCGAGAAAGCTTGTTTTTGCTTCTTTTGGAATCATCCCAAGTCAGTCATGCATATGTGCGAAGTATTCTATGGTCTGGAGACTTGCAACCTTCATTCTATATGTGTTCCTAGCACAACAAGCCACTGATTGATTTGTTCAAGGAAAAGGAGTTGCCGTGCGAATACTAGTTCATGCACAAGGCTTCGATATCCTCATTGATGGTTCCCCACCTGAACTCGGTAGTGTTCTATTATAAGACCACTACGTGGCCATGCTTGGCTGGGACAGCGAGTTCACAGGTTGTAGCAGAACCAGCCCATGTTTTGGAGCTTGCTATCGTAGTTCATTTCCCGAGAATCTCGCAACATCTTCTCGTCGATTCGTGTTGCAACCTTTCCTTTTCCAGACACGTTGTCTGAATTATCTTGTTACCAACCAGATTTGAATCTCAGGCAGATATGATGGTTGGAACTTCTTCCAAGAACTATGATATAGGTTCCAGTGAAGTGGACGCACCTAGCTGGAAGCACCATTATTGTAGTATCTTGATTAAGCCGTTTGGTCACTTCCCATGAGGATTTCATATGACTTATTCCACAAGTTGTTCCTTATGGATTTTTATATTTCCGAAGTCCAACCTTTTACTTGATGTTCTAGATATCAAACCATATCTATGAACGGGATATGCTAGTGCATCAAGGAGAACATTAGAAGCGGAGTGCTAAATGTCTCTCGGTCGATCATCCAGATTTGCTTCTTTGGCATTGCTAAGGAAAAATCTGAGAAAGTGTTGTCCTCCTTTGCACCTGCATCCTCCATCACCGTTCATCATGGTAGTATGATGTGTTGCCAGGATCCTCGGCACGGATGTTGGTAAAACCTTGATGAATATGGAAATGCTCAAGTTCTTGAAAGCACGCTCAGTCACTAGGTTATATCCTTGGTATCAACTGGAATGTGCCTTCCATTTGCCAAGTTGTTCTATAACCATAGTTTCCTTTCCAAATTGAGTGTGCCATTCTTTTGAATTCTTTCAAACGATCATTTGTAAATTGCTTTACGCTGGTATGAAGAGTTTCAATGATCTCTGAATCAAAAGTAATTCTTTTTGCCACTTAAGGGAATATTTCTATGAGCCACCCTCCCTAAGGTGCCCCGTTATGGAATCAAGGCAGATAACTCCTTGTTATCTTGAAACCATGCACCATCTTATTCAGCATGGAATTGTGCTTATCACCTTGGATCCTCGTTCTCTGTTTCACTCCATCCCTCTGGATGTATGCTTCGTGTCGTAGCTCGAGAGATGTTCAACATCTCATTCCGTGAGTTGATCGTAAGTTACTCGATCTTTAAGAAGATCGGTTCCTATAGAGTTTCTTCTATCGTCATCGTGTTGGATGAAGACCCCGGAAGCAAAGACGACAAGATCAATTTGAAGGAATGAATCAACAACTTTGATGAGGGCATTTGGATCGAGAAGATTGTGTTAGCTTTTGTGTCCCCTCTTCCTCTTACCCTACGCTTGAATCTCGGGACGAGATTCTTGTTTAGTGGGGGTGAGTTGTCACATCCCTAGTTCTGGTTTGCTCTAGGCTAGCTAGTCATGTGTGCATCATGTTTAAATTTCAATGAATTTGAAATGGGGACATGTGAAAGCCTCAGAAATCATTTCTGAAAAAGACCAAGATAAAAATTGCTTCAAATAGGTCCAAGAAAATGTTCATGTTTCTCTATGGAAATATTGGCCAGAATTAAAATTCAAACCAATATTTTTAGGAGCTCATAAATATTTGTTTTGGGCATTTGAAGCTAATGCAATAATTATTTGCATTGGATATATATACATGTTATATATTTTATATATGTCCAATAATTCTGGGTAAATGTGAGGGGCTCTAGTATAATCCAAATAGTCCCTACAAAAATTTACCAGAAGCGTATAAAGTGATTTAGTGCAGAGACTAAATCAAAATAGAGTTAAAATAAATGGGAAAACAGAAACTAAAATAGAAAGAAAGAGGGACAGAGAATCTTCCTGCACAGCCCACCACTGTAGCAACCTACTGGCCGAAGCCAGCCCAGCCCACCAGGGGCAGCACTGTCTTCATCCTCCTGCCAGGAGGAGAAGCAGCTGCGTGCCCGGTGCGCAGACGAACCACGCCGGCTCCTCCCTGCCTGCGTGCCCCTCGACCGCCTGGTCGCCTCCACGCGTACCACGCCGCCTCCTCGACCCTCTCTCACTTTCCCTCAAGCTCATCCCCTCCTCTGGCTCGCTCTCTCACGCCCACCGAGCACGCCCGTCACCACTGTCGCCGTCCACCATGGCTACCGAGACCCCCTCGTCCAACCACCGTATCCCCGAGCTCTGTCGTCCTGCTCTTCCTCTCCTCGTCGACGCACGCAACTCCAGGAGCAGCAGAATGCCACCCCCGTCGTCTTCATCACCGTTTATGTCCGGTGATCCCCGTGGTCGAATTCGCCGCCGCAGAGGCCTCCCCGAGCCCAATGAGGCCGCCAACGACCCCGCTGTGAGCTCCACTCCGTTCCCCTCCTTCGTTTTGCTTGCCCGTGCTCCGTAGCCTCCTCCCCGATGAGCCCGTGTGTGCGCCGCCGCGCGAGGTCGTCGCCGGCATCGTTTCCGGCCACCCCGCGGCCTCCCGTCCGGTCCTTTGGATGCGGACGAGCGAGAGCCCCTCCTTGGTGCCAGCAGCGCGACGAACTGCCGTCCCTAACGCGAGTCCGGCGAGCTCTCGCCGTCGGGTTGGTCATCGCCGGCGTAGATCCGGTGATGATGACATGGCACTCTTAATTAGGGGCTAATCACCCCGCTAACTAAACCGTGTGCCACTGACAGTGGGCCTCGTGCCCTAATTAACCCCGGGATTTATTCCCTGTTTAGTTTAAATTAAACCAGCCGACCCCACATGTCAGTTGACCCTGCCACGTCAAACGTTGACCTGGCCCCACTGGTCAGCCTCTGTTCTTGCCCTGTTACACTGACGTGCGGGCCCCACAGGTCAGGTTTGACCTGGACCGCGCTGTTGACCTGATGATGTCATCCTGACGTAGTGCTGACGCAGTAATTTAATTATTGGAATTATTCTTATACAGGAAATTTCAGAAAATAGTGCAAACTTCTAAAATTCATAGAAATTCAACCGTAGCTCCAAATCAAATAATTTATATATGAAAAATTATCAGAAAAATCCAATCTATCCATTTATGCTACTTTCATGCATGAAAAACAAACTTATACCTGCTGTATAAGTGAAAACATTCAAATGGCATTTTAAATGCTCAAATTAGAGTTTGCATTTGAACCTTTGGTTCAAATGGACTCCCTTGCACTTGTTGCTAGCTGCATTAGCTCAATTCACAGCATATTGCCATGTCACATTCATGCATCATATTGTGCATTGCATTGATTGTGTTCTTCCTTGTTTGCCGGTGTTTGCCCCCTCTCGATAGATGTGGTTCCGACGATGAGTTCGATGACACCGATGAAGAACTATACTATCTTCAGAAGTGCCAGGCAAGCAAAACCCCCTTGTTCATTCCGATACAATCCCACTCTCTCGCTCCTGCTTTCTTTTACTGCATTAGGACAACAACGATTCATCTGTTACTTGCTGCGGTAGCTGAACCCCTTTATCCTCTGCATGACCTGTCATTGCCACCGTAAATAGATGAAACCCACTAGCATGAGTAGGAGTTGTTTGAGCCCTGATGTGCCTACTCATTCATGCTTGTTTGTCATGCCTGCTATTGCTTAGAGTTGTGTCAGGTCTGATTCATCGGGAATGAATTGGAATGTGGTGAACATGTCCTACTGTTGAGAGCTAAGTGTGTGAACACGATTTGGTAAAGGTAGCGGTGAGAGGCCATGTAGGAGTACATGGTGGGTTGTCTCATTGAAACCGTCCTCAGGAACTGAGTTCTGTGTTTGTGATCCATGAACAGTTACTACCACACATTGGGTTCCGGTAACTCGACCCCTCTCGGCTTATTAACCGCCTCGATCTCTGTCCAGGAGTTGCAACTAGTTTCTAGTGTTTGTAGGTAGTGTTAGTAGTCTACCAAGTGGCACCCGGTACAGGTGGGCTTGGGACAGACTAGGCACCGTGGCACGGTGTACCAAGCGTAGATCTATCCGTCGAGGTGGGCTTGGGAACCCTGTTCACATCGTTTAGGGCCGTGAGCGACACCCCGGCCGGATCTCCTTGCGGATGGAACCCGAATAGGCGATAAACCTAGACTAGAGACTTGTGTGGTTAGTCAGGTCGTGGCCGACTCCCTCGCCAGACTTCCGCTTGAAGGTTGCCGAGGTACACGACGTGTACATGGTGGTAAGTGGCGAGAGCGTGTGTGACGAAGTACACCCCTGCAGGGTTAATATGATCTATTCGAATAGCCGTGTCTGCGGTAAAGGACTTCTGGGTTGCCTATAACAGTTCATAGACAAGTGAAAGTGGATACTCTAAAATGCGCAAGATAAGCGTGAGTGCTATGGATGGCGTTCTCGTAGGGAGACGGGAGCGGATCCATAGTGGTGTATTGATATGGTGAATATGTGGACTCGTGTGCGCCACCTCAAAAGAGTTACTTGCAGTCGTAGTTCAGGATAGCCACCGAGTCAAAGCTGGCTTGCTGCAGTTAAACTCCACCACCCCCTTTGTTGATACCGATGCATATGTAGATAGTTCTGATGTAAGTCTTGCTGGGTACATTTGTACTCACGTTTGCTTATTTTATGTTTTGCAGAGAGACGTCAGTCTCGCTAGTAGTTCCGTGTGGACTTCGAAGTTTAGCTTGTTACCTCAGCTACGATCTTGTGCCCTCGGCAGGATCTGGTAGATAGTCAGGCTTCGCAGCCTTTCTCTTTTGTAGATGTCTGTACTCGGACATGTTAAGCTTCCGCATGTGTTTTGACTTGTATGCTCTGCCTGTTGGGTCATGAGACCCATGTTTGTAATATCTGGCTCTTCGGAGCCT
Source organism: Aegilops tauschii subsp. strangulata (assembly GCF_002575655.3). NCBI lineage: Eukaryota > Viridiplantae > Streptophyta > Magnoliopsida > Poales > Poaceae > Aegilops > Aegilops tauschii. The sequence goes on from NC_053037.3 coordinate 601,855,766, forward strand.
AATGAAAAAATACTCTGAGTCGTAGAGTCTTGTTGTGATGCCATGTTGTATTTGCACATATCGAGCATATTGTGTGTATGATTGAAATGCTTGGTATGTGTGGGATCCGACAATCTAGTTGTCTATCCTTAGCAGCCTCTCTTATGGGGAAATGTAGTCTAGTGCCTCCTTGAGCCATAGTAGTCCGCTACAGCCCGGTTCGCCGGAGTCCTGCTAGCCCAGCACTACTGCTCTGGACACTTGACTGGCCGGCATGTGTTTCATATCGTTCCTGTGTCTGTCCCTTCGGGGAAATGTCACGCGGAGACATCCGGAGTCCTGCCTAGCCTGCTACAGCCCGGGTTCCCGGAGTCCTGTTAGCCCAGTGCTACAGCCCGGATTCGCACACTGCTGACCGACACGTTCGATGTTGATTCATGTATGCTTGTCCCCATACGTTAGTGCCGCTTTGGGTTCACGACTAGCCATGTCGGCCCGGGTTCTCTGTCATATGGATGCTAGCGACACTATCATATACGTGAGCCAAAAGACGCAAACGGTCCCGGGCCATGGTAAGGCGACACCCGTGGGAATACCGTGCGTGAGGCCGCAAAGTGATATGGGGTGTTACCGGCTAGATCGATGTGACTTGGAATCGGGGTCCTGACATATATGTTTTGATGTACCGAAGGTAGTTCGGAGTCCCGGATATGATCACAGAGATGACGAGGAGTCTCGAAATGGTCGAGACGTAAAGATCGATATATTGGACGACTATGTTCGGACACCGGAAGTGATTCGGGAGGTTTCAGACATATACCGGAGTACCGGGGGGTTACCGGACCCCCCCGGGGGAGTGTAATGGGCCTATTGGGCCTTAGTGGAGAAGAGGAGGGGCGGCCAGGGCAGGCCGCGCGTCCCCTCCCCCTCTAGTCCGAATTCGACAAGGAGGGGGCGGGCGCCCCCTTTCCTTCCTCCTCTCTCCTTTCCTCCCCCCTTCTCCTACTCCTACTAGGAAAGAAGGAGTCCTACTCCAGGTGGGAGTAGGAGTCCCCCCTTGGCGCGCCCTCCTCCTTGGATGGCCGCCTCCCCCTAGCTCCTTTATATACAGGGCAGGGGGCACCCCAAGACACAACAATTGATTATTGATCTCTGATCCGTGTGCTGTGCCCCCTCCACCATAATCCACCTCGGTCATATCATAGCGGTGCTTAGGCGAAGCCCTGCGTCGGTAACTTCATCAACATCGTCATCACGCCGTCGTGCTGAGAAACTCTCCTTCGAGCTCTACTGGATCGTGAGTTCGCGGGATGTCACCGAGCTGAACGTGTGCTGAACACGGAGGTGCCGTACGATCGGTACTGAGGATCGGTTGATCGTGAAGATGTACGACTACATCAACCGCGTTGTCATCACGTTTCTGCTTACGGTCTACGAGGGTACATGGACGACACTCTCCCCTCTCGTTGCTATGCATCACCATGATCTTGCGTGTGCGTTGGAAATGTTTTGAAATTACTACGTTCCCCAACAGAGGTTGTACTGTCCGGATCCAGTCAGGCACCCGGACCATCGGGTTTTGGCCACGAGCTGGGACCACTGGGAAGCGGCCCTCCACGCGGACCATGGGACCCATGCCAAGGCCGTGATCACTACTTTCTGGGTGAGTTCTCTTCAGAAGCACAAGTCCATTCTAGTTTCATGAATGATTTAACTCATGGCTTCTTCCATTCTTGTTTCATGCATGATTGTAGAAATTCTATTGAGTTCTTCTGGAGCACAGGGCCAGAGCCGACTAGATCGTGCTGCGCCAATGCAAGAAGAAGGCCCGCCAGATGCAGTACAAGGTGCGCTATGTGGCCATCTCGACATACTATCACGACGCTCTTGGTGTGATGATGACCAAGGAAGAAGCGCGGAGGATGGGCATTACCTTGGAGAGGCCCGAGTACTTGGCGATAAGTATAAAAGATTTTTCATTCCGATGTTTGTGGTACATTTCACCGTTTCGTGTTGACATGCCATTATGCTTTCATTATGTAGGTGTGTCCAAATTGGTGTTATGGAAAAGACGAGTCCTGGGCGGCATTGGTGGAGCTTTGGTGTGATAAGGCTGGAGCCTGGGCGGCTACAAGCATAAAAAACAAGGCTAACCGAGGGAGGGTAGCCGTACTGGAAGGTGCGGCTGGATCACCTCCTTTTCAGGGAGAGCTAATGCTTATGCTTATTGGGTATTTTGGTTTGACACTTCTTCACGCCCAAAAAGAAGGCAGCTACGTCTGAGCTAAACTTGGACATGGAAGTCTTCTTTCGTTTAGGGTGAAGTAAGACCAAGCTCATGAGCTTATTATCCTAGTTCGGAGGGAGTACATGCTCAGGGAAACGGAAACCACTTTCTCCACAAGACACTTAATGTATGACTAACCTCATTAAACATTCTTCTTCTTCTATTTACCGTCACTTTCTTATGTATGACTAACCTCTGTTTGGTGGTGCAGGAGGAGAAACTGAAGCGGCCGCTCTCACACATGCAGGCGTGGGAGATCGCCCATACGCGGAAGGACTCCAAGCCTGGCGAGCCCAAGTACTACAGCAAGAATACTGCGCAGAGGAAGAAGGCCTACTCCGATGGGTATCTGAGGTTACATCCTGACACACCTGACCCCATTGCGGCGGATCTGGACGAGAGGGTGGTGGTGGGCATGGGGCCCAAGGAGCACGGTCGGGAGGCGGTTCTCGATGCTATGATCACTCCTACTATCTCCTACACACAACTCCGTCATATCGATCCGAGTCTGAGCCAGCGCACGAGCACGCCCATGACCAGTGCACAGTCACAGTCCCTCTTTCAGGAGCGGCAATCTGTAAGTATTTTCCCTCTTATCTTCATTGCTCACTTTATTTTCCGCATTTAGTAGTTTTATGAGTTCCATCATGTCATACCGTAGGCCTACATGGAGTACACACGCCAGGAGACCATGGCGTGGCACGAGAGCCTTTATGCATACCATGAGCAGAGGGATCGCCAGATGCAGCACGCTTTTCAGGAAATGCCGGCCGGCGGGTTTCCTCAATTGCAACCAGCACAATGTCCTCCACCACAACCAAGGCTGCTTACCTTTGAGGAGTTTGTGGCACAGAACGCTGGCCCCTCGCTGGTTAGTTCATCCCCAATCTATTCACCCATAGCATATCATGCCTTTCAACACAGTCATATATCTCGTTAACATGTCTTTTCAACATCCAGGGAACCGGTGGATCAACCGTTGGTGGTGGTCTTCGCAGCACTCCCGAGTCATGGAGCCTGACCACTCCGAACCACGGAGGCAGAGGCGGAGGTGGAGGCTGTCTTGGCGGTAGCGCCGCCGCTAGCAGTGACGACCTGGGCTTCGGCGGTCTTGGCGGTGACGACCTCCGCGGTGCTCGACGTCCTGGCGCTTAAGCCTTTCGGTTACTTGTGTGCTTATGCTTATGTTTCTTTAGATGACTTGTGTGTGGTGATGATGATAAACTTGTGGTCTCTGATGGTCCTTTAGATGACTTGTGTGCTTGTCTTATATGCTTATGCTTATGTTTATGTTGATTGTGATGATGCTTATGCATATATTGTTGTGACGGTGCCGGATGATACTTAGATGTGTTCTATATGTCTATTTCCATCATATATATCTGTTGATATCTGCTGTATATTTGAATTGAATAGATCTGAAAACAAACAGAAAAAAGAAAAAAAAATCAAATACAAACTATGCCGACGGCTAGGCCGTCGTCATAGAGCTGGCGTGAGCACCCAGTTGCTGATACGTGGCAGCTATGCCGACGGCCTCCTGGGGCAGGGCTATGCTGACGGTCTAGCAGTCGGCGTAGTTTCAAACTAAGCCGACGGCTAGGCCGTCGGCATAGCCCTGCCCCAAGAGTAACGGCTGCTCGCCACGTGGCACGTCTATGCCGACGGTCTAGCCGTCGGCATAGATGCGCCATGTGGCGAGCAGCCGTTGGTCAGTACATGACGGCGGCCGCCGTTAGGCGGGAACGTTGCCGACGGCCAGGGCCGTCTAGATGTACGGACACCGTCGGGATAGGTCCTATGCCGACGGCCTTCCGGGCTACACCGACGGATATTTTGCCGACGACCCAATGCCGACGGGGGCCGTCGGCATAGGGTGCGATTCCGGTAGTGGATGATTGCTGCCCTCAAATGACTAGCATGATTCCTCTTCTGTATAGGGTATAGGGTAATACCTGAATGTTGAATATATTAGCTGCATTTGTCTCTCCTCTCACACTTCTCTCCTGTCCTCTACTTGTACTACACTGCAGAACAAGTATAGTTATACGAAATGAGGACTGCGTGGTTTTTTGGTATTGCCTTTAGCATTTGCTGTTCTATTGATTAATGGCAGTCTTAGGGCATCTCCATCGCTGACCATCCGCTGTTCTGTTTCTTAATGGCAGTCTTAGGGCATCTCCAACGCTGACCCCAAATGGAACATCACATATGTCCACAGTGTTGGGGAACGTAGCATGCAATTTAAAAAAAATTGCTACGCTCACGCAAGATCTATCTACGAGATGCATAGCAACGAGAGGGGGAGGGTGTGTCCACATACCCTCATAGACCGAAAGCGGAAGCGTTTGACAACGTGGTTGATGTAGTCGAACTTCTTCCCGTTCCGACCGATCAAGCACCGAACGTACGACACCTCCGAGTTCTGCACACGTTCAGCTCGATGACGTCCCTTGAACTCTTGATCCAGCAAAGTGTCGAGGGAGAGTTTCGTCAGCACGACGGCGTGGTGACGGTGATGGTGAAGTGATCCGCGCAGTGCTTCGCCTAAGCACTACGACAATATGACCGAAGGCGTAAACGGTGGAGGGGGGGCGCCGCACACGGCTAGGAATCAATGCTGTGTGTTCTAGCGGTGCCCCCCACATATATATAGGTGGGAGATGGAGAGGGGCAGCAAGGGCCACCCAAAGTAGGAGTAATCCTACTTGGGCGCCTCCTACAAGACGGCCTCCCCCCTTTCCATAAGTGTCGGAGGGGGAAGGAAAGAGAGGGGGGATGGGAAGGAAAGGGGGAGGCCGAATCCTCCCCTTTCCTTCTCCATTCCCTCCTTTCCTTTTCCCCTTATTTCGGCCTATAGGGGGCGCATGAGCCCCTTAGGGGCTGGTCTGTCCCTCTCTTGGCCGATTAGGCCCATATAGTTTGCCGGGGGTTGCCCGGAACCCCTTCCGGTGACCCGATACGTACCCGGTACCGCCGGAACACTTCCGGTGTCCAAACACTATTGTCCTATATATGTATCTTGACCTCTCAACCATTTCGAGACTCCTCGTCATGTCCGTGATCTCATCTGGAGCTCCGAACAACATTCGGTCACCAAATCACATAACTCATATAATACAAAATCGTCGTCGAACGTTAAGCGTGCGGACCCTACGGGTTCGAGAACTATGTAGACATGACCGAGACACCTCTCCGGTCAATAACCAATAGTGGAACCTGGATGCTCATATTGGTTCCTACATATTCTACAAAGATCTTTATCGGTCAAACCGTAATGACAACATACGTTATTCCCTTTGTCATTGGTATGTTACTTGACCGAGATTCGATTGTCGGTATCTTCATACCTAGTTAAATCTCGTTACCGACAAGTCTCTTTACTCGTTCCGTAATGCATCATCCCGCAACTAACTCATTAGTCACATTGCTTGCAAGGCTTATTATGATGTGTATTACCGAGAGGGCCCAGAGATACCTCTCCGATACTCGGAGTGACAAATCCTAATCTCGACCTATGCCAACCCAACAAACACCTTTGGAGATATCTGTAGAGCATCTTTATAATCACCCAGTCACGTTGTGACGTTTGATAGCACACAAGGTATTCCTCGGGTATTCGGGAGTTGCATAATCTCATAGTTAATGGAATGTGTATATGACATGAAGAAAGCAATAGCAATTAAACTTAACGATCATTATGCTAAGCTAACGGATGGGTCTTGTCCATCACATCATTCTCCTAATTATGTGATCCCGTTTACCTAATGACAACTCATGTCTATGGTTAGGAAACTTAACCATCTTTGATTAACGAGCTAGTCTAGTAGAGGCTTACTAGGGACACTGTGTTTTGTCTATGTATCCACACATGTATCAAGTTTCCGGTTAATACAATTCTAGCATGAATAAATATTTATCATGATATAAGGAAATATAAATAACAACTTTATTATTGCCTCTAGGGCATATTTCCTTCACACATACCAGGACCAGTCCTGGACACAGATGCGAAAGCCGGCCATCCAATGCTAGCCGCATACATTTTTGAACATTGTTTGAACTAAATGAACGAAATTCATCAAAAATGATGGATTTTATTAAAATTTGACATAGTTTACATAAAATGGTCGATATTTCGAACATTCAAAACTGGGGAAAAACCTAAACCCTATACAAGACGACCACCTTGAACGCGTGGCCGGCCTACCCTGTCGCACCGTCGTCGTCGTCCGTGCCATCATCGATGGCGTCGTCCCTCCAGCGGCGAAAGGGCGACGGAAGGCCATGAAAGCCTTGTCCGGCGGTTGTGTACCACTTGCGGAGGAGCCGCTCTGCCTCCTCATGCATCATGCGGAGGGCCGCCACGGCCAAATGCAGATTGTACCCATAGAGCTCTAACGGCGTCCTTGGCCCTGCCGACGTTGGCGGAGGAGTCGCTAAGCGGCCACTCCGCGCCGATCTTGGCAAGCTCGCCGTCAAGGAGTGGCGGCCCCTGGCTGCCGTCATTGCGGTGGTGATGGAGTGGTCGAGGACCCATGTGGCGGCGAGGTCCAGGTCTTTGCGGACCAATTCCGGCGTCGCGTCGGACTTGGCGAACGCCGAGAGGTGGGTGGCGTTGCGCCGGTCGTATCGCGCTTGTTGGCTCGCCACGTGCTCCTTGAAAACAACGGCCCTCGAGGCCGAGGGACCGCCGATATCGCCGCCTCCGAGGAAGTGGAGGATGCCGTCCCGCGCCTTCGTGATCGCGAGCGACATTGTCACAACCCTAGAGTAATTCTCTGTAATAGTTACATTTAGAGGCATCATGCATCATGTTTAAATTTATGAAATTTGAATTGAGGAAAATTGTAAAGCCTAAGAAAATTTTTAAGTAAAGGGAAAAGCCCTTGAAATTGCATTCAATAATTCCAAAATGTTCCTTCTAAAGTTTTTAGAATTTTGGCAATTTTTATTAATTGAACCAAAATTTGTGAACATATTTAAGGAATTATTTTGGGCTTTTTAATTTAAATCAATAATTATTTGAATTTGGATGCACTTGGCTAGGACCAATGTATCTACATAAAAGTTTACATAAAGTTTGGCACTTGTTTGGAACCATTTTTGAATTTAAATCAATGTCAAATAAAGAAAACAAAACAGCAAACCGAACAGAAAATAAAAAGAAAAGAAGCGAACTCACCTAGGCGTACCTGCAACAGTAGACGGCCTGGCAGGCCCAGCCCACCTCCCCTGGGGTCTTCCTCACGCCCACTGGCAGTGGGCATGTCGCTCGCGCGCGCGACCGAGGCCAGCTCTTGCTTGCCTCACCCAGCCTCATTCCCTCCGTTGCGTGAATAAGTCGCGGCGACGTGTCGGGCACGACCAGCGCGTGTATGGGCGCGAGCTGATCGTGTCGGGCGCGTCGGGTCCGCGGCGTAGGCATGCGTGGATGCGTGCGTGTGGTGCACGAGGTGACCGTGTAGGTAGACACCGTGCGTGTGTGAATGTAGACCAGGTCGTTGGCGATCCAAGGGGAGCGCGTGCGCTGGTTCGTTGAGGGCTCGGCGCGGTGCGCGTCGCGGGCGTGTCCAGAGCGGGCCGAACGGAGCGTGGGAGTGGGTGGAGGCGTGCGGGTCGTGGCCCAGCGCCGGCCCGGGTATAAGTGCGCTACAATGATCGTTGTAACGATGCGGTGTTGAGTTCGAGCTCAAGGAATACGCCGTGGTTTCGGTGGGCGTTCATGCGCCGGGAATTCTCGCCGTGTCCATTAATTGTCTCCTTCTTCTTCCTCCCTTCTCTTCTTGGTTCGAGCCAGACAGAGAGAGTGAGGTGCAACAGAGAGTGAGAAGAGATAGGGCTAGCTAGGGTTTAGGGTTTGCAACAACATTTGGTATCAGAGCCTCGTTGCGGGAGGAGTTCGCCGGCGATGTCACTTGTGCCGTACGCCGGCGGAGCGGGCAGCTCGCAGCCGCAGCAGGTGCCGATGCTCACTGGTGATAACTACACCACGTGGGCGATCAAGGTCGAGGCCAACCTCGACGCGGCTGGGCTGTGGGAGGCGTGGTGCTGCCGGAGGATGCGGCGGCAGCGGTGATCGCCAAGAAGGACAAGCCGGCGCGGGCGTATCTACTCTGGGCGCTGGCGGAGGATCTTCTGCTGCAGGTGGCGTCCAAGAACACGGCGGCTGATGTTTGGGCCAGCCTAAAGGCGCGGTTCGTCAGCGCGGATCGAGTCCGGGCGGCGCGGCTGGGCACTCTCCGTGGGGAGTTCGAGCTGCTACGCATGGCGGAGGCTGACACGCTGGATGAGTTCGCCGGCAAGCTCGGTGGCATGGCGGCGCGCTTCGCAGGGCTTGGATCGACGCTGGAAGACACGGCGCTGGTGAATAAACTATTCGACTCGGTGCCGGACCTCCTGTACGCGGCGGTGGCCGGGATCGAGTAGTTCTGCGACGTGTCCACGATGGCATTTGAGGAAGCGCTGGGTCGTCTGAAGGCGTTCGACGAACGGCTACGACGATGCGGACAAGCGGGCGGACGGCCAGCTCATGTTCACAGCAGTGCAGTGGCGGGCACGAGAGCGGCAGTAGAGCGGCGCTTGGGATGACGACGACGGGCAGAGCGTGGCGTCGGGCAACGGCGGCAATAGGCGCGGCCGCTGCTACAAGTGCGGCGAGCGCGGCCACTTCAAGCGGGAGTGCCCCTAGCCGCGGAAAGCGCCGGCGGCGGAGCGCGCACTGCTGGCGGACGGCGGCGTCGAGGACGATGGCCTCCTTTGAGCCGCGGCTTAGGGGGTGAAGTGTTGCGTGAATAAGCCGCGATGACGTGTCGAGCACGACCAGCGCGTGTATGGGCGCGAGCTGATCGTGTCGGGCGCGTCGGGTCCACGGCATAGGCGTGCGTGGGTGCGTGCGTGTGGTGCACGGGGTGATCATGTAGGTAGACACCGTGCGTGTGTGAGCGTAGACCAGGTCATTGGCGATCCAGGCGGAGCGCGTGCGCTGGTTCGTTGAGGGCTCTGCGCGGTTTGCGCGTGCGGAGCGCGTCGCGGGCGCGTCCAGAGTGGGCCGAACGGAGCACAGGAGTGGGTGGAGGCGTGCGGGTCGTGGCCCAGCGCTGGCTCGGATATAAGTGCGCTACGACGATCGTTGTAACGGTGCGGTGTTGAGTTCGAGCTCAAGGAATACGCCGTGATTTCGGTGGGCGTTTCGTGCGCCAGGAATTCTTTCTGTGTCCGTTGTCTCCTTCTTCCTCCCTTCTCTTCTTGGTTCGAGCCAGACAGAGGGAGTGAGGTGCAACAGAGAGAGAGAAGAGCTAGGGCTAGCTAGGGTTTAGGGTTTGCAACAACACCCTCACGCCTCTGGAATGCCAGAGAAACCCTCCTCTCTCTTTCCCCTCGCCCAGAGCTCACTCTCCCTTCCTCTGGAGGTTGGTTTCATGGCCGCCCGAGAGCCGCAGCTCGCCGCCGCTTGCAGTCCACGTGGCCACCGTCGTTGATTCGGCAGGAAAGCATGTCCCCATCCCACCGACCGCATGCACGTACACGGGCAAGTTGCCGCAAGGATCTCGCCGTACGAGCTGCCTCCGTGGCAGTGGCTGCAAAATCCCGGACCTGTAAGTTCCAACAAATACCTCCCTTATTTTTCACTTCTCTCAGGCGACCTGGTGGCGGAACAGCCCCTACTTGCCTAGTTAGACAAAAATTGATGCTCTGCACAATCAACCAGTACTAGTTTCAGATATACACTGAGATATGAGTGACACAAAATAGTTCATTCTTGACATGATACTAGTTTCCGAGATACACCGAGATATGAGTGACATAAACATAGTTGAATCTTAACACGGTACTTGTTTCAGAGGTACACTGCGATATATGAGTATATCACATAACAAAGTTGATTCTTAACATAGCACTATGGCATAACATAGTTCATTCTTGACATGGTTATAAGATTAACACGCAACACAAAGCTTAATAAAGCAGGCGAATCCACGAATGATAAACCTTAATTTGATGAGAGCTCCCCACCGACAATGGTAGAGGGCGACATGACTTCTGGTTCCCCGTAGTCGCGAACAAGCTCCATTGCTTCTATGACGAAGGACGCAAGAATCCTGCCAGGCTTCCTTCACTACAGGAATCGCACCCTATGCCGACGGCCCTGGCCGTCGGCATAGCCCTGATTGGCCGTCGGGACAGGCCTATGCCGACGCCCCCCGTCGGCATAGGACCGTTGGCAACATATCCGTCGACGTAGTCCGGGAGGCCGTCGGCATAGGCCCTATCCCGACGTGTCCGTACATCTATGCCGACGGCCCTGGCCGTCGGCAACCTTACCTCGTAACGGCGGCCGCCGTCAAGTGCTGACCAACGCCTGCTCGTCACGTGGCAAGCCTAGCCGTCGGCATAGATTTAGACTAGGCCGACGGCCAGGCCGTCGGCATAGATTTAAACTAAGCCGACGGCCAGGCCGTCGGCATAGGCCTGCCACGTGGCAGCAACTGGGCTCTCCTGGGGCAAGGCTATGCCGACGGCCTGGCCGTCGGCTTAGTTTATATGTATGCCGACGGCTAGGCCGTCGGCATAGCCTTGCCCCAGGAGAGCCCAGTTGCTGACACGTGGCGTCTATGCCGATGGCCTGGCCGTCGGCTTAGTTTAAATCTATGCCGACGGCTAGGCCGACGGCATAGATGCCACGCGTCAGCAACTGGGAGCTCCGGCCAGCCCTATGCAGCCGTCGGCATAGTTTGTATTTGATTTTTTTTCATTTTTCTGTTTGTTTTCACATCAATTCAATTCAGATATACAGCACATATCAGCAGATATATATGATGGAAATAGACATATAGAACACATCTAAGTATCATCCGGCACCGTCACAACAATATATGCATAAGCATCATCACAATCAACATAAACATAAGCATAAGCATATAAGACAAGCACACAAGTCATCTAAAGGACCATCAGAGACCACAAGTTTATCATCATCACCACACACAAGTCATCTAAAGAAACATAAGCATAAGCACACAAGTAACCGAAAGGCTTAAGCGCCAGGACGTCGAGCACCGCGGAGGTCGTCACCGCCAAGACCGCTGAAGCCCAGGTCATCAGTGCTAGCGGCAGCGCTACCGCCAAGACCGCCTCCACCTCCGCCTCCGCCTCCATGGATGGGAGTGGTCGAGCTTCGTGACTCGGGAGTGCTGCGAACACCACCGCCAACGGTTGATCCACCGGTTCCCTGGATGTTGAAAAGACATATTAACGGGATATATGACTGTGTTGAAAGGCATGATATGCTTTGAGTGAATAGATTGGGGATGAACTAACCGGCGAGGGGCCAACGTTCTGTGCCACAAACTCCTCAAAGGTCAGCAACGTTGGTTGTGCTGGAGGACCCTCTGCTGATGGCTATTGAGGACACCTGTCGGCCGCCATTTCCTGAAAAGCGTGCTGCATCTGGCGATCCCTCTGCTGATGGTATGCATGAAGGCGGTCGTGCCACGCCATGGTCTCCTGGCGTGTGTACTCCATGTAGGCCTACAGTATGACATGATGAAACTCATAAAACTACTAAATGCGGAAAATAAAGGGAGCAATGAAGATAAAAGGGAAAATACTTATAGTTTGCTGCTCCTGAAAGAGGGACAGTGACGGTGCACTGCTCATGGGCGTGCTCGGGCGCTGGCTCAGGGTCAGGTCGATCCGACGGAGCTGTGTGTAGGAGATAGTAGGAGTGATCACAGCATCGAGAACCGCCTCCCGACCGTGATCCTTCGGCCCCATGCCCACCACCACCCTTTCGTCCAGATCCGCCGCAATGGGGTCAGGTGTGTCAGGATGTAACGCCAGATACCCATCGGAGTAGGCCTTCTTCCTATGCGCGGTCTTCTTGCCGTAGTACTTGGGCTCGCCAGGCTTGGGGTCCTTCCGCGTATGGGCGATCTCCCACGCCTGCATGTGTGAGAGCGGCCGCTTCTGTTTCTCCTCCTGCACCACCAAACAGAGGTTAGTCATACATAAGAAAGTAATGGTAAATAGAAGAAGAAGAATGTTTAATGGGGTTAGTCATACATTAACTGCCTTGTGGAGATAGTGGTTTCGGTTTCCCTGAGCATGTACTCCCTCCTTCCCTCGGTTAGCCTTGTTTTTGACTCTCATAGCCGCCCAGGCTCCAGCCTCATCACACCAAAGATCCACCAATGCCGCCCAGGACTCGTCTTTTCCATAACACCAATTTGGTAACACCTACATAATGAAAGCATAATGGCATGTCAACACGAAACGGTGAAATGTACCACAAGGTAATGAAAGCATAATGAAAGCATAATGAAAAATCTTTTATACTTACCTTCAAGAACTCGTCCCTCTCCAAGGTAATGCCCATCCTCCGCGCGTCTTCCTTGGTCATCTTCACACCAAGATAGTCGTGATGGTATGTCGAGATGGCCACATAGCACACCTCGTACTGCATCTGGCGGGCCTTCTTCTTGCATTGGCGCAGCACGATCTGGTCCGCTCTGGCCCTGTGCTCCGGGAGAACTCGATAGAATTTCTACAATCATGCACGAAACAAGAATGGAAGAAGCCATGAGTTAAATCATTCATGAAACTAGAATGGACTTGTGCTTCTGAAGAGAACTCACCCAGAAAGTGGTGATCACGGCCTTGGCATGGGTCCCATGGTCCGCGTGGAGGGCCGCTTCCCAGTGCTCCCAGCTCGTGGCCAAGACCCGATGGTTCGGGTGCCTGACTGGATCCGGACAGTACAACCCCGGCCAGTGTAACTTTAGCAAGACGGTGATGAGGCCGTTGGGAATACGGACCCCTTTAGAATATATCCAGTTGCTGCAAAAGAATGAACTATTAGCATGTGACAAGCAAAATAAATAACAACCGGAATGAGCATGTGACAAGCAAAATAATGAAATTATTATAAAGTGGCAGTTACTCTTTCCCCGTGGGCTCAATGAGCCACTTCTGCTCCTCAGTAGCAGGAACCTGCTTTGGTAGCTTTGCGTTACCATGCAGCCACCCCTTGTTGTCAACCCCCTCCCCGCCAGCACAATCATCCCCGCCACCACCCTCCTCCTCGCCTGCCTCCCCCTCCCCAACCTCCTCCTCATCCTCCTCCTCCTCGTCCTCCTCCTCCACCTCCTCCTCGGCCCCATCCCGAACCTCCTCCTCCTCGCCTGCCTCGTCCTCGTCCTCCTCCTCACCAGATGAGGGTACCTCACTAGAGGAGGGTACCTCACTAGAGGATGGCCTCGAAGACAACACCCCTAAGTCGGTGAGGGTGCGCTCTTTCTGGCCGCGACCCCCACCACCTCGCCCTCTAGGGGCTCTCCCCCCGCCCCCTCCTCCTCTAGGGGCACCTCTCCCTCGACCTCCCTGTGAGGAGTCATCGTCAAGTAGCCGGGGGGGAGGATTACGTGCTCGACCACTCTGACTAGGCAGGCCAACGACCTTGCGTAGGAAACCCACGCCGTCGGCCTTCCCCTTGCCCATGTTCCACGAACCTGCATTGAAAAAAGAATAAGCAATTAGTAAATTAATGAAATGAAGGAAAAGGCATGATAATAAACACATTAATAAAAATGCATAAAAGGCATATTCCTAAACTATAGAAAAAAAGACTTGACACGTACATCTGCTAGAAACCATATGAATCATCACTGTTGTAACCTCTTTCTCGGTCAGTCTTATCGTCACTATCAATCATATCATCTTCGTTGTCTGACGGAGGTGGAGGCTCTTCCTCGTCGTCAACGTCTTCGTTTAACTTTTCTAGCATAAGTATGTCATTTTCATTGACAATGGTCTCACCATCATTCCGTGCTTCGTCGTCGTTTGGATCCACATCATCATCACCCAATGGTCTAGCGTCATCGTTTCTAGCCACATCATCATCATCAGGTTGCTCTTGATAGAACACTCCCTCGTATGTCATGGGGTTAATGTTGTAGTAATCGTCTTCATTCGGGTTCGGTAGCTTACCATGTGGCGACACCTTGAACACAACTTCCCAACCCTTTAGGTACTCTTTCTGGCATGGGTAATGCAGATAATATAGTTGTGTAGCTTGGGTAGCCGCAATGAAGAGATCGGCTCCGGCATAGACGGTTGATGGTTTAACTTCGACCAAACCAATGGAAGGCGTATGTTTTACCCCCTCCCGCGGATCGAACCATCGACATTTGAACACAGGCAGACTTAGGGTCTCGCGCCCCTGGTGGAATTTAATCTCGTATATATTTTGTACCCTTCCGTAGTAGTCTACTGAATTTTGACCGGGGGTGTACACTCCGGTATTTATAGTTTTGGGATCAGGCCGGCTGTTCTGGTGATCCTCTGTATGGAAGCGATACCCATTCACATCATACTTTTTACATGTCATGACGGCAGGGTCAAAACCCATGGAAACCCATCTCAATTCATCATCCATAGATATGTTCGGATCTTTTCCCTACAAGTATAATTGAAATTGTTGCGTGCATTAGTTAACTAATAAATGTTGAACTAGGTATTTAATAGGGGAGTGTGGAAAATTACTTTCTCCATGAACCAAGCAACAAAATTTTTACGTCCAGGGTTTCCATGACGGAGAAGAGTAAGTGCCTCCGCCTCAGTAGGAGGATTCATTCCCGTCCATTCCTCTTGAACGAAATCACTAGAAAAAGAAAAGCGGTGTTAGACCGGGACTAAGTGAACATAGAACATGATGATGGGGAAGACATAAAGGAATGGTGTAGTGGTATTACCTCATCCACACTTCCTCAACTTCCTTGATGTTGTGCAAGATATAGAACATGAGGTCCTCCCACTCTTGTCGTGGCATGTTATAAGATTTCGAGGCCCCAGCCCTCCCACCTTGCGTGTTGAATAGATGGAGTCTGGGTTGATACTTGGGCTCTTCTATATTGTATCGAGGCACCTTGTTATGCAGATGGGGAACGTGGTCTAGATAGTATGATGTCCTGAGGTCTGACACCTCCTCTAGGATAACTGCCTCAGCTATGGAAGCTTCAATCTTAGCTTTGTTTCCACATTTCTGTCGGAGATGCTTATTCTATCTCTCAAGGCCGTACTGCCAGCGATTCTACACAGCCCCCCCCAACAATACCTCGTTCGCGAGGTGCAGCATGAGATGTGTCATCGGAGTAAAGAAGCCTGGCGGAAAGATCTTCTCTAGCTTGACTATCAACTCCAATGCCTTCTTATGCAATTTTTCAATCACGTCTTTACTTACTTCTTTAGCAGAGAGCATGCGGAAGAAATGGCTTAGCTCGGCAAGCACTCGCCAGACATGCTCGGGGACATAGCCTCGAACCATCACCGACATTATCCGCTCAATCCATACATGGTAGTCATGACTCTTCAGGCCGGTCACTTTGCCCGTTGAAAGATTGATTCCCTTACATATATTCGATGCATAACCATCGGTGAACTTCAAAATGTGTTTCAGCCAGATAAGTACTTCCTTTTTTTCTGGCGGTTTAAGGACAAAGTCAGCATCTGGCTTGAACAAGTTTTTTCGACCGCCTGTGGGAGGATTCATGTTCAGACGTGGTCTATCACAAATTCTCTGTTGATCCACTCTAGCTTTAACGTTATCCTTCGTCTTATCAGGAATATTGAGGATCGTGTGGAAAAGGGACTCTGCCACATTCTTTTCGGTGTGCATCACATCGATATTGTAAGGAAGTTTGAGGTCCTTGAAATAGGGAAGCTGCGAGAAGGGGGTAATGTGAGTCCAGTTGTGCGTCTCACCATATCCCTCGAAGCCTTTGGCTTTGGCTTTGCCTTTGCCTTTGACTTTAGGCTGGAGAGCTTTTAGCTGAGCAAGAACATCTGCCCCCGAAAATGTTGGAATCTCGGTTACTTCATGAACAACCCGGCCTTTCGTGAAGTTCTTCTTGTCTTCCCTGTCTGGATGGTCTGGAGGGAGGAACTGTCGATGCAGGTCAAAGGCTACATACTTGCCACCCTTACTCAGCCAAATCATTAGCAGAGCCTGCATGCACACTGGGCATGGCATCTTCCCACTTGTACACCATCCGCAGAATAGAGCATAGCCGGGAAAGTCATGCATGAAATAGTGCAACCAAACTTTCATCAAGAAATTTCTCTGCAGATCCCGGTCGTATGTCAACGTCGGAAAGTACCAAGAATGGTGCAAAGCATCCACCAGCGGCTGCATAAACACACCCAATTGCTTCCCCGGATAATCAGGCCCCGGAATGATGAGCGGCAAGAACATGGTCTTGCGTTGCATTAGGGCACCGGGAGGAAGATTGAGCGGAATTACAAACACGGGCCAGCAGCTGTATGGATTGGACGACATACCATATGGATTCAACCCATCACCTGATATGGCTATTCTGACATTCCCAGCCTCGGCTGCTTCCTCGGGGTATTCTTCATCGAACGACTTCCATGCTTCCCCTACCGATGGATGTACGATTTTTTTGGATTGTACCTTATACCTTCCTTGTGCCACTTCATCATTTTGGCAGACTCCTTCGTGATGAAAAGGCGCTGCAGTCTTTTTATAAAATCAAGATACCGAAGAACCTTAAGGGGGATGGTTAGCTGCTTTTTCTCACCATCCTCACCGACCACCTCAATGTACCGAGACGAACCGCACTGCCTACAGTACTTGTCATCCGCATACTCGTGCCTAAACAAAAGGCAATTCTTCGGGCAAACATCTATTTTCTCATAATCCATAGAGAGTGCCTTCATGATTTTCTTTGTATCGTACATGCTTTTCGGCAGTTCATGACCCTCAGGGAGGCTGTTAGCCCATACTCCCAAGAATGCTTCGAAGCATTTCTGGCTACAGCCGTACTCAGCTTTGACTGCAATCAGTTGCGAGATGGCATCCAGCTGAGATATTTTCGCACCCGCATAAAGAGGTTTCTTCGACGAGGCCAAGACCTCCAAGAAGGCCTTTGCGGTTGCCTCCGGTTCCTCCGGTTCATTCTCTGAAGGTGTCGCATTTCCTGTTTCTGCAACAATGACATCATCTAGCATGTCCCTGACCCCGTCGTCCTCATATCCATCGATGCGTTGTCGCATCACCTCCTCTCTACCACGGTCCTGCTCGGCTATGTTTATCGGCGGCATGTCAAAGTTTGGCATATATCTGTGCGTGCGAAGGTGCTCACTCATGTCCGTCTGATTTCTACGGTGACGTCTGGCACATCTCGCACAGGGGCATGGTGGGATAATTCTCATTGGACGACGGAATATCTCCTTCAAATAAACATCGGTTTTCGCGATCCACTCTGATGTTACTCGATTCCGACGGATAAAACCACTGTACATCCACTGATTATCTGCCATCCTCTGCTTTTTTGCAAGCCACACAACATAATTAAGGATTCATTTAAATTAATCACATCAAATTTTCAGTTTCTACCGCGTTTAATCCACCTACATCTCTAATAGGTAAAGATGGGTCCTAATCCCACCCGAGGATGTGTAGATTGAGTACGTTCTCCATTCTACCCCGTTCCGAGACAAAATTTCGGCAGCACCTCCCCGCTGTTCTCTAGATACACGTCTCGGCAAATATCCGAGAGAATGTGCTCCGGAGAACAATGGGGAGGCGCCGCCGAAATCCTGTCTCGGAACGGGGTAGAACATGGAGAACATACCCAATCTACACATCCTCGGGCTGTCCGTGGAAAACGCTGGACAATCCGAAAGAGCTGCGGTGATAAATATGCAATTGAATGCATATTTATCGATGCAACCCTTTCGGACGGGAGACGCCTAGGTTACGCCAGGTGACTTGAGAATGAAATCTACTGATATGAAAAAAGGGAGGAGATGGACTTGTAGCTCACCCTCGGCTGTAGAGGAAGTAGTCGAACAGCAGAGGGATGCTCAGGGGGGCCAATGCGTCGGACAACGGTCACTCCGACGAAATGCGACACCACAAAGCTTGCAAATTCCATCGCGACAAAAAATTAGAACATCACATTTAATAGAGCATATTTAAAACATTTAAACATGCATTCATTTATTTTTGCATCATGTAGGCAAAAAAACTAACAACATTAACAATATATTCATCATCGTCATCACATATTCATCATCATCATTATCACGTATTCGTCATAATCATTGATCCATCTCATCGAACCAATTTTTTTTGCAAGATATGCAACATATAGCATCTCATCTAACCAATTTTTTTTACTACCTATCTCACTATCTATCTAACTATCTAACTATCTACCTATCTAACTATCTATACAACTATCTATCTAACTATGTACCTAACTATCTAAATATTTATCTAAATACCTATCTAACTAGCTACAAAATTACTAAAAAACACTAAAAAATACATAAAATTTTCACCTTCGAGAGGGCCGGCCGGAGTTGGGGCGGGGAGGCGCGGAGTCGGGGCGGGGAGGCCGGCGGGGGGTCGGGGCGGGGCGGCCGGCGTGGGGTCGGGGCGGGGAGGCCGGAGGGGGGTCGGGGCGGGGCGACCGGAGGGGGGTCGGGGCGGGGCGGCGCGGGGTGGGGTAAGGGAGGCCGGAGGGGGGTCGGGGCGGGGCGGCCGGCGCGGGGCCGGCGCGGGGCGCCGCGAAGTCGGGGCGGGGCGACCGGCCCGGGGTCGGGGCGGGGTGGCTCGGGGTCGGGGCCGGGAGGCGCGGGCGGCGGCGGGCTCGGGGTGGGGCGGCGCGGGTCGGAGCGGAGAGGCGTGGGCGCCGGCGTGCTCGGGGCGGCGCGGGCGGTGGCGTGCTCAGGGCGGGCGGCGGCGGTAAGGGTCGGGGTCGGGTGCGGTGAGGGAGAGAAATGAGTGGAGGAGGAGGGTGGGCAATTACTGTGAACTTTTCAGTGCCCGGGCAGCCGGCCCGGTGCCCGAGCACTAAAAGGTTCATAGTGATAGTACATTTTCAATGATGAATACCGGAGTTTTTAATCAATTCAATTATTATATTTTTAGATTCTTAGTTTACCGTCTGTATGGGACCCGGTACCCGGTGCGACGCCTGTGACACCGTGACCTTGGGGGTTAGGCGGTACGGGGGCCATGGGGGGTAGCAATGCCACTGGAGCTTAGCCGTCGGCATAGATGGAGATGCCACGTCCGGCGAAAGTCAAAGGGCTAGACCCGGCGGTCGTCTGTGTCAGGGATACACAGGACGGGGTACCTGTGGGCGGGGGGGGGGGGGGGGATAGCAATGCCATCCGTGAGGGGTCCACACCCCGGAGACGCGTGCCGCCTCTTCGTACATGCCACCACACCACCCCGCATGTATGAGGGCCCAGTGCGACGCTCCGGTGGCATTGCTACCCCCCAGGGCACCCGTCCCGCCTAACCCTGTAGCGTTAGACCACGAGATCTAGCCCTTTGACTTTACATAGACAGGCTTTGACCAGTGGAACTCTCCCCCCGGGTGTGTTAGATCAGCACATAGGAACACTTTGGAGCAACATCCGGGCCAAACCCACAGCAAGATCCCCTCCGTGTAGACCCGACGCGTCTGTTTCACCCCTTCAGGTGCCAGCGGCGGCGCCGTCCGTGAGGGGGGGCACACCCCGGAGACGCGTGCCGCCTCTTCGGACATGCCACCACACCACGCCGCATGTATGAGGGCCCGGTGCGACGCTCGGGTGGCATTGCTACCCCCAGGGCCCCCCGTCCCGCCTAACCCTGTAGCGTTATTCACGCCGCATCGTTACCGCAGAACGTCTACTACCGTGTCATCGCCGTCCATGAGGGGGGGGGCACACCCCGGAGACGCGTGCCGCCTCTTCGGACATGCCACCACACCACCTCGCATGTATGAAGGCCTGGTGCGACGCTCCGGTGGCATTGGTACCCCCCAGGGCCCCCGTCCCGCCTAACCCTGTAGCGTTAGACCACGAGATCTAGCCCTTTGACTATACACGGACGGGCTTTGACCGGTGGAACTCTCCCCCCGGTTGTGTTAGGTCAGCCCATAGGAACACTTTGGAGCAACATCCGGGCCAGACCCACAGCAAGATCCCCTCCGTGTAGACCCGGCGCGTCCGTTTCCCCCCTCCAGGTGCCGCCTGGAGGGGGGAAACGGACGCGCCGGGTCTACACGGAGGGGATCTTGCTATGGGTCTGGCCCGGATGTTGCTCCAAACTATTCCTATGGGCTGACCTAACACAACCGGGTGGATAGGTCCACTGCTCAAAGCCCGTCCGTGCAAAGTCAAAGGGCTAGATCCCGTGGTCAAACGCTACAGGGTTAGGCGGGACGGGGGCCCTGGGGGTAGCAATGCCACCCGAGCGTCGCACCGGGCCCTCATACATGCGGCGTGGTGTGGTGGCATGTCCGAAGAGGCGACACGCGTCTCCGGGGTGTGCCCCCCCTCACGGACGGTGATGACACGGTAGTAGACGTTCTGCGGTAACGATGCGGCGTGAATATTATTAAATACTCGGAGCGCGATAAAATCATGAGTTTTTTACACGACGTGGGCACATGTGTTGTAGGACTGATGGTAATTTTTCATAATTGTTGGTGATGGAGTAGTATCTGAACAATTCCCTCTACGCGGATTGCTCTTCGCGTGTCTACGACTGTGGCCGGCGGCTTCCGGGGGCTAGCATGTTGCCAAATCTTGCGTAGGCGGCCTCTCACAAGTCTGGAAGTGTTGTGGCGGGTGCAAATGCCCGGCACGCGTCTCCGGGGTGTGCCCCCCCTCACGGACGGCGCCGCCGCCGGCACCTAGAGGGGGATACGGACGCGTCGGGTCTACACGGAGAGGATCTTGTTGTGGGTCTGGCCCGGATGTTGCTCCAAAGTGTTCCTATGGGCTGACCTAACACAACCGGGTGGATAGGTCCACTGCTGAAAGCCTGTCCGTGCAAAGTCAAAGGGCTGGATCCCGTGGTCAAACGCTACAGGGCTAGGCGGGACGGGGGCCCTGGGGGGGTAGCAATGCCACCCGAGCGTCGCACCGGGCCCTCATACATGCGGGGTGGTGTGGTGGCATGTCCGAAGAGGCGGCACGCGTCTCCGGGGTGTGCCCCCATCACGAACGGCGATGACACGGTAGTAGATGTTCTGCGGTAACAATGCGGCGTGAATATTAATAAATACTCGGAGCGCGATAAAATCATGAGTTTTTTACACGACGTGGGCACATGTGTTGTAGGACTGATGGTAATTTTTCATAATTGTTGGTGATGGAGTAGTATCTGAACAATTCCCTCTACGCGGATTGCTCTTCGCGTGTCTACGACTGTGGCCGGTGGCCTCCGGGGGCTAGCATGCCGCCAAATCTTGCGTAGGCGGCCTCTCACAAGTCTGGAAATGTTGTGGCGGGTGCAAACGCCAGGTACGCATCTCCGGGGTGTGCCCCCCCTCACCGACGGCGCCGCCGCCGGCACCTGGAAGGGGGAAACGGACGCGTCGGGTCTACATGGAGGGGATCTTGCTGTGGGTCTGGCCCGGATGTTGCTCCAAAGTGTTCCTATGGGCTGACCTAACACAAACGGTGGATAGGTCGACTGCTCAAAGCCCGTCCGTGCAAAGTCAAAGGGCAAGATCCCGTGGTCAAACGCTACAGGGTTAGGCGGGACGGGGGCCCGGGGGGGTGTAGCAATGCCACCCGAGCGTCGAACCGGACCCTCATACATGCGGGGTGGTGTGGTGGCATGTCCGAAGAGGCGGCACGCGTCTCCGGGGTGTGCCCCCCCTCACGGACGACGCCGCCGCCGGCACCTGGAGGGGGGAAACGGACGCGTCGGGTCTACACGGAGGGGATCTTGCTATGGGTTTGGCCCGCATGTTGCTCCAAAGTGTTCCTATGGGCTTACCTAACACAACCGGGTGGATAGGTCCACTGCTCAAAGCCCGTCTGTGCAAAGTCAAAGGGCTAGATCCCGTGGTCAAACGCTACAGGGTTAGGCGGGACGGGGGGCCTACGGGGTAGCAATGCCACCCGAGCGTCGCACCGGGACCTCATACATGCCGTACGGTGTGGTGGCATGTCCGAAGAGGCGGCACGCGTCTCCGGGGTTTGGCCCCCTCCAAGTGACGGCGGCACTGCCTTACGTGCAGGGGGGCACACCGCGGAGCCCCAAGACGGGCGTCTACTCATGCCTGAACACTTTCACATATGCATGGGGACCCGTGTGATGTTTCGGTGACATAGCTACACCCCGAATCCCCCCACCAACCAGAATTCCATCCGTGTCGACCGTTTCCCCCCTTCGTGGCAGAGCGATAGCGACGTTCGTAACGGGGGGCAATCGATATACCATCGGGGTATGTTTTTTTAGATAAGGCAAAATTATCTTATGCAAAAACAAAAACTAAAATAAAGTAAAAATAACAAAATAAAGTAAAAATAAAAAAATAAAGTAAAATAAATGTATGCCGACGGCATCTGTGCACACACGGAGGTGCAGTCCCACGGATCGATGACGTGGCATGGCACACGGATCGATGACGTGGCAGAGGGGCCTATGCCGACGGCTATGCCGTAGGCATACCTTCACCATAGATAGTATAAAGCAAAATTAAAAATAAAACTAGATAAACATATGCCGACGGCAAGAGCTGCGCACACGGATCGATGACGTGGCAGAGGGGCATGGGCCCGGTCTATGCCGACGGCCTTGCTGTAGGCATACCTCTGCCATAGATATGCCGACGGCCGCCGTTACCTCCCGTCGGCGTAGCTTCAACGCCGTCAAACGGTCAGCGCTGACCAGGTAGGTGGGCCCGGGCTATGCCGACGGTCCCCGTAGGCGTATCTCAAGCGGTCCCGACGGCCCCGTCTATGCCGACGGCCCCGTCGGCATAGATGGATGTACGCCGACGGCTTTTCTACGCCTACGGCCTGTCTTTGGCCGTCGGCATAGGTCCATCTATGCCGACGGCCCCCCGTCGGCATAGATGAGGCCGTCGGCGCAAGCAGTTATTCTGGTAGTGCTTGGTTTTGCTGCGTTGTCACCTCTTGCGAAATCCATGGATCTGTCAATAAAATACATGTTTCTGCTACAAGCCTTCAACAGTGCTTCCACCAAGCTCTCCAAATCTGGTTTCGGGTATCTGCTACCTCTGCATTTCATCATTGATATGACCATCCTGCTGGTAAGCTTATGTATTTTCAGGCAACTGGCCGTGGGTTTACTGTTTCTTTCAACCATCTCCCTGAGCTTCACTGGAAGGCTAAGTTCACCGATTGCGCCATCAAACTGAAGAGCCAAATGCTGATCAGCGCTGATGAGTGTCTCGTGTACTGTCACACAAAGGGATAATAGAGATGTCTCTGTTTTCCGTTTTGTTTGAAGTCTCCTGTTCTTGACCTTACTTTGCAAAGCACCTGTTGTAAGTATTTTGTTGAGCACCTGCAAATGGTGTGAGTATGCTTAATTTGACAGATGTATGTAATAAATAGGATAGGATCATTTATCCTCATGTATATAAAGAGATACTAATCGTCTGAGAACTTTTACTGTAGGACAGTGATTACCTTCGGAATTACGTCGGTCATGGATTCCTTGAGTATCCTTAGGCATTCATCATCATTGGTGTAATGAAGACATGCATGCTGTAGAATTTCTGCTACACTATGGTACCCATAGTTTAAAGCTTTAAGGTCCTCTGTGAAAGAGGAAACTGCAGAACCATTTACTTGTAAGATAATCGTGGCATTACTCCCGTCCTGGAAACATAGTTTCGCCAGTGCTTCAAGTGCTGATGTTCTGGAGTTGGCAGTAGTGTACATGTGTACGAGCATCTCGATTAAATATACTTTGTCTGCGGTCTGCATCTGCACGTGTAGATTGGTGAGAATCCCCATGGTCAATGTTCCCATCTTTTGAGAACATTTGTCACACCTGAGAACACTCATCATGGTTTCCACTGCCTCCATTTCCAGGTTGGTTTCGATTTCCCGAACCAGCTTGCTGCCTGTTTCCCCTTCCCCATGACCATAAGTAGCTGTGAGCCGGTTTATCACTTTCAGTGATTCCTTTAGTACGTTTTCCCAAGTATCATGATCAGTTTGGTGGTAAAGGTTGGAGGCTAGAGGTGTCATGATCTTGGTGAGCAGACCTCGAGTGTGGATGATGAGTCTACAGTTGTTCTCGTTGGCTGCAAGCACGTAAAGAACGTGCAGACATTCCCACAACCGCTCCAGGTAGTCCTCCTCCTCCTTGGCATAATCACTGTGTGTGAAAAAAAATCGTTGATGTTCTTTAAATGTGCTGATTAGTGAGGATATGCACTGGATCACTTGGGGAAGCTGCTCCACACTGACCCCGTCGGCCAGGTGCAACACCATGTTTGCAGCGTGCTTCCTTGTCTCTCTTAGTTGAGAGGTAATTATCTGAGTTTCTGGCCTCTCACTACCATATGGGCTGCTTCTCGGATTCGATAGGACCAAAAGGAGACGGAAGATGTGGCTGGAGGGTGCGTACAAGATCAGATATCGTATTATGCCGCGCTGCTCCTGAAACTTGCTTGGTTTCACTTTCACCCGGCACAGTGGCCCAAAGATTGTGCTGAGGATGGTTAACCCGGAGGCGTAGTCTGCAGGCGACTTATCAGGCCCCATCAGGTCCACAGCATATGTCACCAGGTTCCTTCCTTTGGCGAAGGAAGGGTTCTTCGCACATCCCCTCCGGGTTTCTTTCATGTAATCCTCAACTAATGTGACAGTAGGACCTTTGAAGCCGTATGCTTCAGCCACTTCCGTTACTAACCTTTTCTCCACAAGAGCATTGATTATTCTTCTATAGAGCAAGATTGCACATTGGACCACGACGATTTTGTACAAGACGTCAAGGGCCAGATTCATGTTTGCTTTGCTAGGATCTCCATCCGCGTCCCCGTAATCGTGCCGTTTTAGACGCAACAGGGAAATCCCGGCGGCCGAGTACAACCCCCAAAGTATGACATAGAAAGCACCGAACAAAAACAGAGCTATGTACACCGCTTGTTGGAGAAGCGATACGATCCATCCTAGAATTTGTTTAACACTCACTACCAGTCTCAGGATATTTGCTGATGGCGTTGCACTATCCTGCCGGTTCCGCACAAAAACCGCGGCCACCGCATTCAGTCCCGATGCTGACCTTGCAGCTGAGTTCCACTTGTCACCAGCAAGGTTATCGACCACCCTGTTGTGTTGTAAAGCTCAAACTTAAATTAAATCTGGAACCAACAAGAGAAATTCTTGACTATAGTGCTTGAGAAAAAAAAACTCTGTTGATCAACTTTTAATCTAAGCTCCTCATATGGGCTTCCTACTCTCTCTTTTTGTCCTCATAATTTCCTCTTTCTGTGAGGATCCTTAACTATAATGCCATCCATGTTATATACCGGCTTTCCTAAAACTTTATCTTGAACCCTATGACTATCAATGATAGTCTTGCATTTCGAGATTTTGAAAAACTGTCAACATAATGCTTGATTTATTCATTTTTTCTGTGTCATTAATTGGCACACTAACTGCTCCTTCACGGACCTATGCCTCTGCTTGCTCGGCTACACATCTCTAAGCAGTTGCTCTTCTCGTAGACTTGAGAACCACAGAAAGAGCCTTTTATGTGGTTGACTACGGACAAAGCTTCAGGAGTGAAATGCAAGATCTATTGAGAGACTATCTACTGCCCTACCAACCTCGGTGGCCTTGCCGTGCTCCACCTTGAAAAATTCGCTAGAGCTCTTCAATTGAGATGGCCATGGTTGGAATGAAGGACTCGAGCAAGACGTGGGTTGGTATGGGCAACCTATATGATGTTGTGGATATGAACTTTTTCCACACCTCCACCATCAAAACCATTGGCAATAGCAACAAGGCGCCTTTCTGGCACTCGCCATGGACACCGAAGACAATTGAAAGACATCGCGCCCCTCCACGAGAACACATGGATTGGGAAGATCAAAATGACCAGTGACTTCACTTCACCATGGAACACATCCTAGAGTATATTGAACTTTGGACGCTCCTTAGCCAAGTTCAACTTCAAAATGATGTTGACGATGATATTCGTTGGAAGCTAACTGCAAGTGGGGACTACACGGCAACGTCTGCCTACAAGGCTCAGCTCGTTGGACCAACGCTTACCTTGGTGAACAAGACCGTGTGGAAGGTACCCCCCCCCCCCCCCCCCACCCACCCTAAGGTTAAGTCCTTTGCTTGGCTTGCCATCCAAAACATAATTTGGACCGCCTGGAGATGCGTGGGTGAGCGAAGTCATTGCCCTCTTTGCAAGAGGGCAAATGAATTAGTCACTCACCATTCTTTCAAATGAGAGTGTGGAGAATGGTCAAGATGTGGCTTGGTTTGGAGGCCTTTGATTTATTCCGTCGGGCGGACGAGAGGAACATAAAGACTTGGGGGAAAGCGGGCTGCAACATTGCGAATCTGAAAGCGATAGCCTCTCACCATGTTTGTTTTCTTGAAAAATTCAACACTGCCACATAACATTTTTACAGTCCATTGAGGGAGGGGGAAGCTCTGGGTCTCCACGGGGCTAGGTACTTAAGAAACATCATGACGGGAGAGTGAACGTTTTGTATTGCTCTGAACTTCTCACACTCGCTTCTTCGGGCAAAAACTATGTAACCTCTGATCTTATTTAATGGATGAGACTAATGATCAGCCTCCGTTCAAAAAAAAAACAAGCGAGGAGAGAATAGTTCTCATGAACTCTGTCGACGGAGAAGGGATGCCTTTTTTTTTTGGGTGCTTAGATCACTCCTCAAAATTAAGTTTGCTACTAGATTGCCAGTCCCATTTTTCTATTTTTGGATTAAATTTATTTGAAAATAGTTATTAAGTCCAATGGTTCTGCATTTTGAAATTAATGTTATTATAACAAATAACAATCAAATCTAGTAAGTTTCAAAATTGAAGCTTGTAAACGGCTAATCACCAATGGTTGGCTTGAAACATAATAAAAATATGTCTGCTTACTATATTGGAATGAAAGGAGAAAAGTATACATGCAGTCTAAGTTAAATACTCCTGAAAACGACAGAAAAAAAAGGTAGTAAGACTAACCCGGCTATCTGAATGAATGTAATTATTGTGAGAGCAAAAAAATCCTTCTTCTGGAGTAGAGAGACGAAGCCACCGAGAAGAACGACAGTGGACCAGGTAACCACTAGATAGCCCAATCCTCTGATTACCATCGCCAGGCACCCCGAAAACGCGGCATAGTTATTGATGCGCTTTACTTCCGGCCATGAATTACGGCTATCCATTGTTCTTCTCCAGATCTTATTTGGGTCTACTGCAGTGCAGCAATCTTATATAGTATACTAGCAAACCAATAAAACTCGCGTAACTGTGAAGTTGATATTATCGGCTTACCTCGTTAGGAAATTTACTCCTCATCTATCTCCCAGCTTTCCATTACTCCCCACTGCCATGTAAGACTGCACAATGACCGGGGATGGGCACCATAACCTGGCGTTTGGAGCAGGTGAGAAGCAGGCGTCACAAATATAGGCTATGTTGAGCATTTCTTTCTGATAAAGGATATTTTATTCAATTGGTGTATCAAGGTGATACAACCGCATTGAAAAAATACCTGGCCTCTGCATAACACGCACCCAGCCAACACATCCAACAGAGCAAAAATAAAAGATCGTTTTAAAGCAATAATAGAACATGGAAGGAGCATGGAAAGTATATCTGTATATAGAACGTTATTTCTTACGTAGTGGCACCAGCAGATTGTCACATAACAGTAACATCAACTCCAAAAAGCACACCAAACCGCAGCATTCTGAATTTCCGATGCTATACAATCTAGGCGGGGACATTAAAAAGCACGCCAAAAGGATGAAAGTGCTGAACTGGATACCTTTTTGGTGCAGCATCTGAAAGTCAGCGTATCCTCCTAAGGAAATACTTGGTGCACCGGATAAAAACGCTAGTACCTGGAACAAGATTAAACTAAGGCAACCTTTGCACACAGAGAGAAAAGAGCACGTGAATAACCAGGGCCCAAAGTCCTCACTCTCACCTCAGCTACCCATTCTGGTCTGAGAAGCAACGGGGAGTAGCAGCTTCCAACTGGAAGTGGGACTTCCTCGCACTATCACACGAACAGGAGCCCAGACGATGCTCCTCGCCGGAAACGGGGGACGGCGTAGAGGAGCTAGCACGGCGTGGTGTCTAGCAGTTGGATTTGGGAGGGAAGGACCTGAACGAGCACCGGCAGAGCACAGCAACTTCTCGAGGCCTCAATGTTAAATGCGACTACTCCGGGTCTTAGAGCATCTCTAGCCGCGCCCCCGACAGGCCCTCCCCAGGCGTTTTTGCCGCGCCGGCGCCGAAAAAATGGCCCAGTCGCCCCCAGAAGCCCGTTTTTCGCCGGCTCGGGCCGAATCTGGTGCCGGCGAACCCAGCCAGAACCCGGCGCCCCTGGGGGGGCGCCTGGGGTGCCGGCACAAGCGAAAAGGCGCGCGTGGGTCCGCCCTGTCGGCGAGTCCAGCGCCTCTTCCCGCCGTTTCTCCCCGCTTTTCCCCCAGTTCCCTCCCATTTTCTCTTTTCCTCCCGCCATTCTCTCTCCTGCTCGCCTCCCAGCCGGCCGCCATGGCACCGAAGAAGTACGTCGTCCCCCGCGCCGCGGCAACCGCGACCGCCTCTGTCGCCCAGCCGAAGCAGAGGAAGCCGAGAGCGCCGCCGTCCAAGCCGCCGGGCATGATAAACGCCGATTGGAGAGTAAAAGTACAGCGACGGGAGGGCGTCACCGCCGACCGGCGGAACAGGGCCCTCGCCAAGAAGGCCCGTGACAACGCGGCACGCGCGGCTGCGGGTGCCGCTGCCGCTTCCGCGGACCAGGCCGAGGCCGAGGCGGCACGCGCGGGGATGATGAATCCCCCGGCAACCACGCGCCGTACGCGCCCTGGGGCCAGCAAGGTGTCGGGTCTCCGACGCCGCAGCCATGGGGATCGCCGAGCTACGCCGACGGGGACGTGCACGGTGGGTTCAACCCAAATGTCACGTTCCCCCATGGATACCCAGCCCAGCGCACGCCCTCGCCCGCTTTCACCGGCGTGCAGTACCCTCCATACAACTACTCGCCGCCCGCGTACGCGTCCTCCCCGACGCCCCCTCTCCGCCGTTGCGCACTGCCCTTCTCGCACCTCGGCGACACCGACGAGACCGAGACCGACATGGACAACATCATCGCGGAAGGATCGGCCGCGGCCGCCGTGTCTCCCGGGTTCACCGCGGATGAGGCGGTGGATCTCAGCGGCGGCATGGACGGCGAGCTCGGCTACGTCTACGGCGACGAGGAGCAGGAGGAGCAGGAGGAAGAGGACGAGGACGAGGACGAGGACGAGGAGGAGCTGGCGAGGAGGCGCAAGAAGAAGAAGCGGACGGCCAGGTCAGCCGAGCCGCGCATCAAGTGGGTGTCCAAGGAGGAGGAATACCTCGCCGAGGCATGGAAAGTCGTCTGCCTCGACCCGACCACCGGCGCGAACCAGAGCATCGACACGTACTGGGCGCGCATCAAGACCGAGTTCGACGAGCGCAAACTCGTCGACCCCTACTTCAAAGGCGTCTACATGCAGCGCGGGTCGAAGGCGATGGCGAACCATTGGGGGCGCATCCAGGGGGCGTGCAACAAATGGCATGGTGTCGTCGAGGAGGTGGCCGCTCGCCCGGAGAGCAGCGCCAGCTTTGAGGATCAGGTATGCCACGCCGGTCTCCCGTCTCTCTTCGCCATGTGCGCCCGCCAACTGTTTGTTCGTCCCCGCGCAGTTGCTGCGCATGTTCGGCCTGTATAGGCAGAGCAACAACGACGCCGAGTTCAAGTACCTCCATGTTTACAAGCGCATTGACAAGTGCGACAAGTGGGCGGAAGTCCGGCGCACCCTCGAGAAGGCCAAGGAGACATACAAGCCGGACACGCCGGCTCCGGGCGCGTCGGAAGGGCAGCCGGACGGCAACAAAGGTGCCAAGAAGGGGAAACACGCCGACGCGGCCACCGCTCGCGTGCAGGAATCCATCCAGCACTGCCTCGCTGACGCACAGGCCCGGGCAGTCCTGCGTGAAGAGAAGACCGAGGGGCGGTGGTCGGCGTTGATGTCGACAAGCGCCGTCAAGCTCGACCTACTCCGGACCAACGTCGCCGCGAAGAAGAGGAACACCGACCTGGCTTTCCTGCTGGGCGGGGCGGACATGCTCCAGAGCACCGACGAGGCGGTCAAGGCGTGGTACAGGGCGCATGTCGGCCTCATCCTGGACCAGCTTCCCTCGACGACGCCACCCACACCCACGCCACGACGACGCCGCCCACGCCCACGCGCACGCCGACGCCGCCAACAAGCCCGACCGATGATGCCGCCGAGACTGCCCGCAGCGCAGAAGCCACGCCGCCAAGCACAGAGACCCCGTCAAGCCCGCGCACGCCGACTCCGCCGACGCCGAAGGCCGACCTCGCCGTCTGATGCGCGTTTCTGTTCTGATTTTTGTACGCCGAACTTTTCATCGATCGCCGATCACCGCTTGATCGCCGGATTGTGGCGTTTATTTTTGGGCGCGGGAATGAACTACGTTTGAATTTGCCAAGGCTGGGGGGGGGTCCTGGGGACGTGGCTGGGAGCTAGGCCGCCCCAGGGGCCGAACTAGCGCCGGCTCGCCCCCAGGGCGCAGTTTTTGGCGCCCTGGGGGGCCGAACGGCTGGAGATGCTCCCGGCGCGCTGTAGTACCTTGGATGTTGCAGCACCCACCGACATGTCCATGGCCCATACGTACTCGGTGCGGTTCATTTTTCAAAGACTCATAATGTTACGGTACGGACCAAGAATTATTGGCGGTCCTTGGGTGTACTGATGAAAGGCTACGTCCAACGTCTGCGGAGCACGGCTACGTGCACAGGGACGTGAAGTCCCTGGGAACAATGGGGTCCAGCCGCTGCGATGCAGTGGGAAGGAGTCACCTCTGAGGAAGGAACACAGCATGGGACGGACGTGTGGCTGTAGCATTTTGCTGTTTCCCAGTACACCCTTTCTGTCCCCGCAAAAAGAAAGTCGTTGGGTGTCGGTATCCCAGGACCAGCCGTCCGTATATAATCTGCCTTGTGATAGGCCCATCGGGAGCTGTCTTGCATTACGCGATATTAATACACGGGGCCGGTGGTTGGAGTAAATTTATTTTAGGCAATACGAAGGGCCGCACCTTTTTGCCTGCGGCCTCCGCGAAAAATGAGGTCCGAGGGCATGTTTCAGTTCCCGTGAAAAATGGAGGATCGGATCGAACACAACCTAAAATCCTACTTTCATGCATAAAATGACACCTGGGAAAAGCTAACTTACGAGCCATGATGTCATACAATAGCACTATAAGAGCTACTGGTTTCACCGCCAATGTATCTTACCACCTCTTGAACAATGTGAAGCAAAATATCCACTTTCGCAGGATAAAGTTCCTTAGCTAGCGCGACTCCTCTCCCGGCATGCTAGTGCTTCAAGGCTTGTCGCATCGGTGATGTTGTTTACAACTATACGAAAAGGGTTTCCCCCGTTTTAGATTATAAAAGCAACCAATATCCACAACCAAGCCATCGATACAAACGCACACCACACACACCCAAGACGAGATACAAGGATGCCGGGCACCGACACACCCTCAACGACTACCACGCATCCACAGGTTGCCCGATGAACCGGGAAGAAGTGTGACGGACCACGCCGGACCGAGGACTCCAAGACGATGCCTCCAAAAAGGGGTACAACCACAGAATGTCGCCACCGTCCGATCCGAAGATCAAGCTTTCACCCGGAGCTAGAAGGAAGGAGAAGCAGCACCACGACGGAGCCTACAGGGAGGAACACTACGTCTGCGGACGCCATCACCGTCGGCCAGAGCGCGTACTGGGCAAGTGATGTACTCTGGTGCTTCAACTCTTCCGTCGCCTCCCCGGTCCGACAGCCACCCGCAGCTATGCCACCCGAGCGGCCATAGATGCCCGCCCGCATCCGAGCCGCGCAGTCCGCCCACGACCGCCGCGTCTCCCACCGCCAGGGCCGCCGCCCTGCCACCAGACCACCGCGAGATCTCCCAAAGGACACGACTTTGACCAAATCCATGCCCCCAACCGCGTCCTGGAGTCGCCGGCGGGCACTGCCTCGAGACGAACCGCGACCTAACGCTGCCCGGGGGAAGGGGGAGGTGGGGGAACGGCCAGTGGCCAATGATGAACCCATCCCCCAACCAGTCTCCCCCCCGAAACCACCTGTTTCGCCCCCGCAGCCGAAGGTCCGGATCCGCCGGAGAGCAGCCACCGCCACCCGATGTCGAGGAAGAGGGATGAGGTGGCAGATCTGCCGCCACCGCAGCCATGGGAGGCCATCAGGGAGGTCTTCCCGCGCCAAGCTCCGCCGTCCAGCCGAAAGGGCCCGACTAGACGAGGGTGCCCACCACCACCGCTGCCGCGCCGCCCCCCCCCCCCACCCACCAGAGAGCCACGGCGAGAGGGGCCGCCCGCGACCCGGTCGCACACGACCCTCAGTGCCAGAGGAGGCTCGCCGTTGCTGCCGGGAGGCAACCGCCGCCGAAACCCGCCCGCCGGCCTGCACCACCACGCGCCTTGCCGCCTATCACGCAACTGCCACGCCACCGTCGTCGGCCCCCGCCGGAGCGCCGCTGCGCCCGACATCCAGCGCCGCATCCCGGCACGCGAGATCCGGCCCGCGCCGAGATCCCCGCGTGAGGAGATGAGGGAAGCCCCGCAAATGCCGGCGACAACCGGGCTTCGCCCGCTCGCGCCCCACGGCGACGGCGAGGGAGGAGGAGAGGAGGAGGGAAGGAGAAGCGGCGACGCTAGGGTTTCCTCCCGGACGCTCACGGGAGCGTCTCGGGAGGAGGGGGGAGGGGCCGTTCAAGCAGAGGGAGGAGACTAGTGAATTCTCGCGCACGCCGCGTTCCCGAACGGCGAGATCACGCCACCGTACTTCTGGTTCACGATCGGCGCCGCCGTCGCGAAGAAGATGAGGATGAACGTGCCCCGTTGTTTACAACTATTGCCGAAGCCCCCACATACTATGCGGCCTCATCTATTCTATTATATATAAAAAGTATTGGACACGGATAATTGCCACACGTGTGGTGTATTGGGTGGTTGTGCCGCACGCCTCGTGTGGCATGGAGAAGAATCCGCCCGCACGACCGCGTTCGGGCGCGCGTAGCCACAGCCCGCACGTCCGGTGTGTGGCAAAACCGCCCACACGTCCGGGCCAAACGACCGCGCTGCCCGCACGACCCAGCACGTCAGCCGTCCCGGGCTCCTTCCGATCCCTACTCCGCCCTGCCGCCATTGTCTCGCACCTCTCGCTCCCCTACCTCCGTCGGCTTCCTTCTCTGGTTGCCATGGCAACCAGAGCAGATCCCTAGCGCCTTTCCCACCGCTAACCACCCACCCCACCCCCTACCCCCTCCCACCCCAACACCGCCCTCCCAAGACGACGAGCTAAAACAGGTGGATCTCCGATCTCCTTCTGTTTCTCGACCTTCTTTTGTCCAGAAATCTGAATTTGCAAAATTTGCCCACGAAGATGGTGACTGGATCCACGCTATCAGGGCAAACACCCCACGAATTTGTGTGTCTTTTCATTTGCCCACCAACATACGCCAAATCTGCCATATATTATGCTAGAGTTGTGCCAAGCTTCTGGGTTGGCTTGATGCGAGTAGTGGTAGCGTAGTAATCACTATAAAATAGGGAGAGAAAGGAGGAATTTGGCATGGGGAGGGAGGGAAAATAATTGCTACTTGTATCTAACGTCAGTTGCCATCTATCGTTGTCCGTAGTTGCCACCATGTTATATTATTGCTTGCCATCCTATTTTATTTTCTGTTGCCATCGCTTCAAAATGATAGATGGCATCTAGAATTCAGAAAAGAAAATGGATGTGCATGTCCTACTTGCCATGAGGTGTTGGTTGCCTACGCAAGAAATGTTATGAGATTGCCGTGTTATCTTCTACGTGCAAACAGCAAGAACGCTTTTTGCGGATTGTTGATGCGTTCTTCTTCATGCAGTGACTAAAAGCACACTGGCAGAAAAGAAAAAGCAGAAGAATGAATCACGAAGATGGCACTGATCCTTGGCTTTCTCAAAGACCGGAAACGCCACCTTGGGATGCAGCAGAGTACAATCAACTCATTTCTTCAGGGCCATTGCTGCCACTACTAGAGCACTACGCGGGCATCTGTACCATGCATGATAAACAAAGAAGAAACAGTTGCCATGTTCATGACAATGAAGATGTCATTCTACTTATGTCCTACAATCTATTTTTAGCAGGTTCTTATGACCAAACCACAATCAGGGGGGCAGCATGGCAAGTTTCGTCACAGGGCACTAACGCTGACAAATGTACGGGCAACCAACTTCAGCTAGCTAATGTGGCAAATCAAGGTAATGCATACGAAAAAGGAACTTATTGTTGTGGACATGAAATTAAACTTGCAAGGATGGCAAAAGACTCACGAGTTATATCGGAAAAAATGTAGGACCTTCATGCAGCACGTGGCATCAGGCAGCAACCATGTACCTGCCATCAACGTCGTACACAAGTGAGTGCATGAAAGTGAAGTTGTGGACAGTGAGTTAGGAGAAAGGAACATACATGACAGCTACAGTTGCCATGCCTGGACAGCTTCGGTTGCCATGGCTGGACAAACTGCAGTTGCCATTCCTGGACAACTGCAGTTGCCATGTATAATCAAATGTGACTGCAATGTCTAAACAACCGTGGATGACAAGTGTGAACAAATCTGTGTGGCATGGTTGGACCACTACATGTGCCATGTTGAACAAACTACAGTTGCCATGCAATGACCAACTGCTACCATGATCGCAGGTTGTTACGGTGGAACCACATCGGCAAACATCTCATGGAAAGCTTCACAGTTGCAGGAAAGCACTATTGCAGATAGAGCACATCAAATTGGAATGACAGACCACACAAGATCGGCACATGCGGCACAACAAGGTAAAAAAAGTGAAAACAGAAAACAGTACTGCATTTGCTTTAGTGGGGAATAACATGTGAAGAAAAGTAGATTTGTAACGGTGGTGGTGGAAAAAACAAACAAAAATGCTACCAAGTGGTCATGTGCAAAAGAGTCGTATCTTGTCTTCGGGATTTGCCAATTGCTATAAGAGTGTGTGCAACATTCATGATTGTTCACATTTGCGTACTGAGCTCAAGCCTAGAATACAAGTTTTGATGCTAGAGTATACTGGTTGTCATGTGTTGGCAACAGTAGTTGCCATGTATGTTGGACTGTATCTGCCATTGCTATGTGCTGCAAGTTCTGATGCTGAAAGAAGCTGGTTGCCATGTGTGTTGGACTATTTCTGCCATTGCTATATGCTACAAGTTCTGAAGCTAAAAGACGCTGGTTGCCATGTGTTGGCAACAGTAGTTGCCATGTGGTTGGACTGTAGCTGCCATTACTGGAGAATTACAGTTGCCATGCATGGCCATATACAGATTCACAGCTTGCTGTGTGAAATGATGTCATGCAAAATCACATGCAGTTGTTGTACTCCGTTACGATACACATGACATTCAAGAAAAATCTTACGCTCGTACCCGATTTTTTAATGCAGGACCTTCAACTACAATTAACAGCGGCGCGGGGACATCTACTGCAGGGAGCTCTGAGCACACGGAAGACGCGTTCCACCAGCCAGCCAACACTCATGCCACAAACAATGCCGAGTCAGTGTCGGAAATGGCAATCGTGCCAGCAATACCGACAAGCACACCTGTGCACACCAGCACAAGCAACACTCAAGCAGGTGAAACAGCCGCCGATACTGAAGTGAATGATGAAACCGATGACGAAGCACAAGGGGATGAAGATGGTGGACAATCAGAAATCATGGTACCCCAGCCACCGTATCTTGGGCAGAGATTTGATTCGTTTGAAGATGCAAAGGAATTCTACCAGACATATGCAAAGTTCCATGGGTTTGCGGTCAACACCGAATACCATAGGAAAATTAAAAATACTAACGAGTACAGCAGAGGTGAGATGAGGTGCTACAAGGCACGAAGAAACAAGAAGGGCAAAGGTGATGCGCTTGTCGTTCCGGAACGAAAGAGAGGTATCATTCTCAAGACGGAATGCCCTGTCCGGTGTAAGCTGAACGTAGATGGAGCACAGTGGGTGGTCACTGAATATTTTGACGAGCACAACCACGAGCTAATAAAGAAGTTTGACCTGGTAAAATTTCTGACCGCCCACAGAGGATTCACCCCCTCGAGAAGAAATTCATAAAGCTGCTACATAATTGTAACGTCGGTCCATCAAGAATGGTGCAGATACTCTCCCTCATCCACAACAAAAAGGTCTCTGAGTAGCATGCCCTACCTACCAGCAGACATCACAAACCTAAAGGCAAAGTACCATAGAGAAAGCAAGTTGGCTGACATAGAAGCCACGATAGCCTACTTCGATGAGAAAGAGAAAGAAGATCAAGATTTCTTCTACAGGATAAGATTGGACGATGAGGACCGTGTCAGGAACATGTATTGGGTGGATGGTGCTGCAAGAAGAGCCTAAACATTTCCAAGACTGCATTTTTTTTCGACGCGACATATCTCACTAATATGTATAAGATGCCATGCGCTCCATTCATAGGAATAAATAACCACAATCAGTCATTGCAATTCGGATGCGGGCTCGTTCGGAACAAAGACACGGATGGGTACGTTTGGCTGTTCAAGACCTTCTTGGAGTGCATGGGTGGACTTGCTCAGATGAACATAATAACAGACCAGGATTTTAGCATGCATGCAGGCATAGAGGAGGTCTTTCCGTTGGCAGTGCACAGGCACTGCATGTGGCGCATTATAAAGAAGGCTGAGGAGACACTAGGACCATTCTTTGCTGACCGTCCAGACCTGCACAAGGCATTCGAGTTGTACGTGGACCACTACTTGACAGTGGAGGAGTTTGAAAGGAGCTGGATGGCTATGATTGAAACATATCAAGTCCAAGACCACGAGACGCTTGCTAGCTTGTGGGAGAAGCGAATGTACTGGGTGCCAGCCTACTTCATGCAGTGCTTCTTCCCGTTTCTGCAGACTACACAGCGCAGTGAGGGGTTCAATGCTGTTTTGAAGCGGTACGTGAGCCCTGACAACTCATTGCTACAGTTTGCCAAGCAGTACACCGTGCAACAAAAAATACTGGGATCCGAGCTACAGCAAGAAGCAAACACCGCGCTCAAGCAGCCAAAATTGCTAACGTATTTACCAATGGAGAGGCAGATGAGCAAGATATACACCAACACGATTTTTAACAAGTAAGTCAGTTGTGCTACAATCTTATTTGCACAAATCATGAAGGTACCGGGTGGCATGTAGAATGCAATGCAATTGAAATGCTTATTTGAAAATGATGATTGTGTTGAAAAGTAGCCATTAGGTGCAGAGTAAACATGATATGTAGTTGTTGTGCTTAATGAACTACAGTTTGCCATGCTTAATGAACTGCAGTTTCCCACGATTACTCAACTGCAGTTACCATGTTTGCTTAACTGCAGTTGCCATGTTTGATGAACTGCAGTTGCCATGTTTAATGAACTGCAGTTGCCATGTTTAATGAACTGCAGTTGCCATATTTAATGAAATGTAAATTCCACTGGCCATGATTGTATGGAATGCAAATGCCAAATTGAAGTTGTTATGTAGTTGCCATGTTTAAATGAACTGCAGTTGCCATGTTTATTGAATTGTAGTTGCCATGTTTACTCAACTGCAGTTGCCATGTTTAATGAACTGTAGTTGCCATGTTTGAACGAGTTGTAAGTCCATTGGCCACAACAAACAAAAGGTGCTACAAAAAACTTCACACAAGAGTTTAACAAAAACCACACAAAACTTGCAGATTCCAGGAAGAAATAAAGCGTGCCAGCATGTACACGGCTTTCCAGGTGGACGAACATACGTTCAAGGTGTGTTCTATCATGGGCATGTCGGATTCAGAACCTGAAGACCCAGACAAGGGAAGGAACTACTTTGTGAAGGCATCGATAAGCGAAGGCGAATACTACTGCCAATGCTGCAAATTCGAACGGGACGGGATTGTGTGCTGTCACATTCTAAAAGTAATGGACTTGAACGCGGTGACACGAATGCCCCGCCATTTCATAAGGCGGCGATGGACTTGGGACGCTGACGACGCATTGGCGCCGCAAACATCAAACACAGTTTTGGCCGTGCATGACGAGAGACCAGAGTCAACCATGGAAGCCGTGAGGCACGTTGTGTTGACAAAGAACTATGCTGAACTAATTGATGAAGCGTGCAAGAGTGATGAGACAGCAAGGGTCGTAGAAAAACACAGGAAGGCCCTCAAAAGAGAGCTTGATGAGATCAAGAAGAGGAATGCTGAGGAAGCCTTACATAGGTTCCCCCGCACATCAAGTGTTCCTTCGTCCATAGGGCCATCATCTGAAAACTCAGAGGTAGGATCTGGAACAGCAAGCACACAAACACAGGTTTTGAACCCGCCCCGTTCCATCACAAAAGGGGGTCCAAAAGAGATAAGATACAAATCGGGATTGGAGATTCAAGCAAAACACAAGAAACCAAAGAAAGGGACGGGCAATCCGTAAACAACATTGGAGCACTTTGACTTGGTCCATGGTGACATTTTTTTTGTAATCTAGATGTTCTAAATTTTCTAAAAACTGGAGAATGACTCTTTAGGTGCATCAGAATCTGAAGTAAAAATGCCATGAAGGAATAGCTGCAGTTTCCACGTGTATGGCACTGAATTTGCCATGTTACTTGAAATGAATCTGCCATGCAATTTCTACTGAATCTGCCATACCATTTCTACTGAATCTGCCATGCCATTTCTACTGAATTTGCCATGTTATTTTTACTGAATTTGCCATGTTATTTTTTACTGAATCTGCCATGTTAGTTGTACTGAATCTTCACCGCGTAGATTTCCATGTCCAGTCAGCGCATTTTAGTCACACGTATTGTATTGTGGTGCAAACTATGGGAAACAAGCTGAAACGGTCTCGTGCAGCAACCGCACAGGTTACTGCTCCGTGATCAAAGTACCATGCTAGCCGGTATAGTTAGCAGTGCAAAAAACCCAAAAAGCCAAACAAGAAAGAACGATAACTTTCACTAACCATGACTGATCAACTACATTTACCATGTTTTCAGACATCAAGGACGCATTCAAAACACCATGTTGGTACTACCAACCCACAAGCACATAATAATACTGAAAACACATAAACGTATCTGCTCTCAAACCTAAGTAGGTTCACATCCACACATATATTACAAACTATTCAAATGTCACTCACATGCCACCACTGTATACTAGGCTACGGGGAGATGCAGTCATAGCATATTACACGGACATAGTTTTGAAAAAACAAGGTAATACCTTACATTCCTCGGCAACAGAGTGTAAGGTAGGCGTTCGGTCAGGAGCACCACGTGATCACTTGTACTTCTTGGCGGCTTTCTTCACAGCTTCCTCTATGAACCCACGTGCGTTGGACCACGTGTTGAAATCTTCATTCATCAACCAGTTCCATGTGTAAATTTTGCGGAGCTTGACGACCATTGCAGCTGTGACGACAGGAACCCGTCGACCTTCCCACTTTGCAAGGTATTCCAACGTGTGGAAGCCGCAGTCGTGCCTAAACAAGAAAAGAGTCCGGTTAACTCACAAGAACATATAGAAAAAATCATAAACTTCAATTCAGAGGTGACAAAAAGTGAGGGTGAGCATTGGTTTGGAGGACACATGAAGAAATGATGGGAAAATACCGGTTTCCTTGCTTCGTAGTCGCCACGTACTCAATTGGAAAATGTCTGATCTGGACCTTTGAGTTTTCATAGTGAGGGTTCCATGTCTCTTTGAGGTTGTTGATGAAGTATTCAGCATGCGTAGTAAGGTCTACATCAGCTTCTGAACGCATTGAATCAAGCACCTCAAAACGGTGGTTCTTGAGGTCAAGGCAGATCGCATAGTGGTGACCACACTTGTTGTGTGGGTCGTGTGGTGCAAGCTCCTGGAACATGGGGAACAAGACCTGCAAACAAAAATGAAGGAAATAAAAGAAGCAGAGCTCACATTAAGAACAGAAATGATGTAGTTGGGAAAATGACATGTAAAGATATCACCGGTTACACTAACAGGCACATGAGTGACTATGAAAGCATCAAGGGTCCAAGAAAAGTGGACCAACATATAATGTTTAGTTGTAGTGGGTAATTAAAAGAAGTTGCCGTCCATGTATGAACAAAGTTGCCATGTATTTTAGTTTGAAGTTGCCAAATAGGTTGTATTAGGAAAGCAAATCAGAAGTCATTTTACATGGCAGCTGTTGCCACATGAAACAGCTGTCACAAAACAGGGTGTAGCCCACATCTGAAGCATAGCTACTGGCAAAAAAATAACATGGGAGGAAAAAATGTGCAAAAAAGGAAGAAGTACTCACACATTTCTTCATTGTGAGCTTGAAATCACCATGCGCAGCAAAATGCTTCCTCAGGATTTTGTGGTGGAAGTCACCATCCCATATTTTGCACGTCATAGTGTACGGCATGATTGTTTTGTCGGGAGACATATCCATATGCCTGTTGATGAAGTCAATCCCACATGCAACTACATTCTTCGACATTTTACCGAGTGGCCTCACAGACTCGGCAAGATCACCCAGGTCAACGTACGTCGCATCACATTGTATGATCTTGGTTCTGTCCAAACATGAGCTGTGTGAAAATGATATAACATGAAAGAATCATGTCTACTAAGTGAAAAAAAGAAATAAAACGTAAACGGAGCATATATGGAAATATCAAAAGGATGAATAGTAAAAAGAGCGAAGCAAGTGAGAGGTTTATGTGGGTGTGGTCATTACGCTTTCAGCTCCTTCATGTGATTGCTGTTGGACCTCGCATTTCCAAAGCGCTTGACAATTTCGTACAGCTGCATCTGATCCTTTGTGGCCTTGACTTCCGGCTCATAATCATCCGCGGGTGGCGCGTGAACTACCCTACGCTGCCTCACAGAACCAGGGGTGGCACTTCAAATGGTATCCTCAGATACGGACTCAGCAGGCACGTTGGAACTTGATTGGCCCTGACCTCGTGAGGACCTCCTCCGCAATGCTGCCTCCTCAATCCTGCGGTAAGCTTCATCAAGTGACGGCGTAATCTCCTCGGGGGTGGCTGCACGGATCAAAAAAGTGGGTTAGGAATCCTTGGAAAACAAAAAAAAATCTAGTTTGGAATAAAGGTTGCAGAAATATGAGATGTAGGCACAAAAAGTAGGGAGTTGCCATGTGCAGGCAACTCCAGTTGCCATGTGCAATGCATTGTAGTTTCCATGTGACAACAACTATAGTTCCATGATGTATCAACTGCAGTTGCCATGTGCTTGCTAGAATGGAAAAATGGAGTATGGCAACAGAAAAATGTAGGTGACAGCGTGCAAGCAAATCCAGTTGCCATGTCCATCAGATAACATTTGCCATCACAAGTGAGAACCCAAAAAAAATGCTTGGAACAAAAGTCAGACTAAAAAGATGTATACACGAGTATGATAAACGCATAAAGAAATGTACCTTGCACAACCGGCTCTGCGAACTTCACAGCCTTCTTGCCCTCGACCATTGGCTACACCATCATTGGGGCCATGCCTGCCGGGAAAGCAAAGGCAACTGGTGAAGGATCATGCACCACTGGTTCATCTTGACTGCGATCAATGCCAAGGCTACAGCTCGGTGGGGTGAAGGTCATTGGGTGCCTCTCCTGCCTACTGGCTGGACCGCGAACAGCTTGCTAGGCAGAATCCAAGGGTGAAAGATCAACAAACATTTCTGCATCGGCTGCTGCAGAGTCATCAGGCTTATTCGTAGGACGGGGCGTGCTGTCAGCGGTATCAGTCGCAGCTTTCTTGACAATCTTCTTGTTTGGGCTATAGGGAACACCGATGTTGACTGGGAGCTTAGAAGTGCGCAGATTTAAGCTGGGGTTATGCACTGCGGGTAAAGACGCAGTCTGCTCCGCACGTTCACCTTCGTCAGTTATGCCCGGCTTGCCACCTGGGTCGGTTGTACTCCGGTCTTCCGTTCTCTCCATAACATCGCTTCTGGCAGGTGGTGGGAATAGTGTGGACGTAGGCACATAACCAGAGTCATCTCTGCCGCTCCTAGCTACAACAGGCGCGTTGGGTGTGTCTGCAGATTGCTTGCGGGGGCTACGACGCCTAGGTGGAAGACCAGCTCGCTTAACGGTCACCTTGGCAACCTCTGGAGCACCAGAAGCTGGAGCTGTTGTGCCAAGAGTCTCACCTACGGATGGCATATCGTTATGAACTGTCGCCTCAGCCCCTTCTTTCGTGGACGAAGAACTGCCACCACCCACGCGCTTGGAATCTGTGTCAGATGAGCGGGAATCTTCCTTGCTTAGGTTGATCTCGGGGGCGTCCACTTCAACACTTGCTGATCGGGTCGCATGGCTCACAGCAGCATCCTTCATTGCTAGCAGAGTGGGCAATATTTCAGCAGTCCTGGCAGATACCGACTCGTCACTCCCAGCTGTACGGATGCCTGCTGTCGTAGCCTGCACATCTGCAACCGGCGGAGATGTTCGGCCGCTTGCATCAGAGCTAGTGGGAACAGTGGACGGTGCCGCAGCAGGTTTCTGCACTGGCGCCTCATGAACGTCGGAGTTGCCACCTGTCGACAGCTTTGAGTGTATGTGTTCGAGTGGGTCTCTGGGGTTCTATTTCGTCACGCGTGTGGTAGTCTTCTTCACCCTGAAAAGAAACACACGAACATTGTTAGATGAACAGATGATAGTTGCCATGTAGGTGGAATAAGAGTTGCCATGTGGACCAGTTAGTAGTTGCCATGCATAACAAGCAGCAGTTGCCATGGTAGACATCTTAAAAAATGTAAGAAATGTGTGATGTCCCAGGACTGCCATTTCAAAACTAGGTGTGGATGAGTGCACAAACAGATGGAAAAGCTGGTAGTTGCCATGTAGGTGGAATAAGAGTTGCCATTTTGCCTGGTTAGCAGTTGCCATGCAAAACAAGCAGGAGTTGCCATGTAGTAAGAAGAAATAGAGCATGGGAGAAACAGCAGTTGTGATGTGGGACTGATGGCAGTAGCCCATGTGGCAAGCTGAACAACTGCATTGAAAGGCAAAAATATAGCAATATGGCAATGAA
This sequence comes from Aegilops tauschii subsp. strangulata, assembly GCF_002575655.3. Taxonomy (NCBI): domain Eukaryota; kingdom Viridiplantae; phylum Streptophyta; class Magnoliopsida; order Poales; family Poaceae; genus Aegilops; species Aegilops tauschii. The sequence continues at coordinate 601,899,243 of NC_053037.3, forward strand.
GAAAGAACATGGATAACCTACTTCTTGACTGTCTTCCTCAAATCTGGCAACACGACAGGATCACCGGTGTTGGACGTCGACATACGAGGAGATGACCTAGTGGAATGCGTGTCACCAGCAATAGGGGCACCCTTGTTCAATCGAGCAGAAACACGGGTTGGCGTTGGTGCTTGTTTCTTCGTAACTGCTCGTCCACCAGCTGTCGCCTTGCTGCATATATAAGAAAGAGGCAAAAAAGGTGCCAAGTGTCAGACACGAAAATCGTTGCCACGCTTAGCAAAAACAAATGGAAAAAGGGGGTCAGTCTGTTCGAAAGGATAGACAAAACAAAACACTAAAATAGAAGTCGAACCTCCTCCTAGCAGCTAAGGGATCGGTCCTAGGTCTCTTGACAGGAGAGCCCTGCCCAACCTCCTCTGGATCCCTCCCCCTCTTTGAGGGCGACACCCCCTTGCCTCTCGCAGCTGTCTGTTCTTTGACTTTCTCCGGTGAGGGGACATCTGGTACACCCTTGCCCTTCTTACCACCTGCACGAACGTTGACATGTTCATCATCGCCGGTGTCATGTTGCACGTTCTCCATGTCATTGTCGTCGTCCTGACCGCATCTCCATCTAGTTCATCTTGTGTGTCGGAAAGCTCCTGCGAGCTGTTGTAGTCGTACCGACCATGGCAACCAGTTGGCCGATGTGTCCGTTCTGCAACGAATGGAGTGAACTGCATTGCAACCATGTCGCTGTCAGAGCCATTAAGGGACGTCCAACCCTCAACCAACTTCCCGAGCAAGCTGGTCATTCCGAATGCAAACTGCCCAATTAGATGCTCAACAGGTGCCCTCGCCTGTGCGCGAAACAAGAAGCAGCAGTAACCAACTGTATTAAAGTCGCGTGCACAAGATCAAAATAAACCAAACATAGCCATAGATATATATCCTTGATTACCTCAACAGGACAAGACGGACCTGAGTGCACATCCATCCACTTTCCAAAGTTGTGAGGCCCACCAAACACGCTGTAGTCTATAGCATGCTTGGCCATCAGCTGGAAAAACCCAAAAAAACAGCTAGCATGTAAAGATAGAAAACAATGAACACTAACTAACAGTTCATGTATTGCAACAAAAAAGAGGTGTAGGATAGAAGTTTCAAAATGAATGGCAAAGTTTCCATGTGGCGTAAGACATGGATACCATGTGCAGACAACCATGGCTAACAAGGTAGTCATCTCTTGTTGGCCACGGACGGTTGCCGTATGGGGATTTTTTCATATGTTATGCAGCGTCAAAAATGAAAGAATGCCGTACAAAGAAAGAAGCCAGAACTAACCTGCAGTTTCCCGTATTTCGTATCAGTTATCTTGTCCGCGGCAAGCACCGCCTTGACATCATCGTAAGTCCACGCGGAAACAGCAAACTTGTGTGGATGCGGCGGGCCTCCTATCCCAGTAAAGTCCACAGTAGACAGATCAAGACGATCGACGTACATGAGCTGATGTACAACAATTTAAAAAGAAAAAAATATGAGTTGCCATCATGGTATTTTGCAAAAAAGAAGCTAACACATGATCCGTCAATCATAAAGTTGGAGGCCATGAAGAAGGAAAAGAGTTGCAATGTATTTCTGTTAGTTGCCATGTATTTCTGTTAGTTGCCATCTAGTTATGTTGGCAGTTGCCATCTTGTTATGGTGGCAGTTGCCACAATGTCACCATCATGGTTGCCATGCATCCTCAAGGAGCTAGGAGTGTTTGCAAAAAGAGTAGTACAAAAATACCATTAAATGGAGCCGACAACACTTCTGGTACATCTTGTTTGAGAATGCATCATGCAGGAAGTCCGCAATGAACTTACACCAATTCATGTTCTTCACTTCTTTCAGTTTTGCCTGCACGACACAAATTTCAGGACAAGAAGTTGCTGCATCAGAAATCAAAATGGGAAAACATCAAAAAACTGGTAGTGACTACCTCACAGATGACATAGGAGTCAAAAGATTGAAGGAAAAATGAAGGAGTAGAGATACAGCATTCACCAGGATGGGGAAGCATTTGTTGCTTGGGCGAAGAGATGTGGTCGGCACAAAAACAGCTGAGATCAGGTACATGAGTAGCTTCATCTTGAAAACCACGCCATGGGTTGTCATGCCCTCCAGTGAATTTGCCAGCACGGTCGTGTTCGGCATGGATGTCAACCCAGGAAACAAACGGGCAAACAACGTTTCCTCAATCGTATTATTGACCTCATACGGGACTTTGATCTCTCCGCGGGGCACACCCAACGTGTAGAACACAAATTCCTCGTCTAACGACAGTCTTCCACGTCCCGGAATCACAAATTCCCTGGAGGCAGGCTCGTAAATCTCACCGAGCCAGTCGCATATAGGATTCACTAGATTCTTGCACCGAACATCCATCAGAGCCTACATCCCCAACTCAGCAGTGGCTCCCTTCTGGTCGTCGGTGATTCCCTCGGTCAATATAGTCAGGCGTTCCTGTGAAGCCCTATTGTGATTACGTTTCTTCTTCTGCAAAACAGAGAAATGATATTGCCATGTTTCACCATCATGAAGGTTTAGACCCTATCAGACGATTGCAAACTCAACATGACATTCAAAACATATGGGGGGGGGGGGGGTGGGGCTGGGGGGATGGACAGTTACCTCATCGTCGTCTGTTGTCCGTCTAGTTGCACGATTCTGCCGCGGTAACTCCATGAAATCATCATCATCGTCTTGATGATCACCGCGAGCCATTCTGCTGATGTAAAAACAAAGCAAAAATGTCAGGGTGAAAATGAAAGTATGAAGTAAGCAGTTGCCACCCAACAGAATGTACTTGCCACAAAGGCTCAATTGAAAGTGGCAAAAAGTACTAGGTTGCCATATATTGTGGTAACATATAATGTGGCAACATATAATGTGGTAACTCACACTCTGTCCTCATACAAAAAATGAGTTGCCACATATTCAAAGGCGAATGTACTAGGTTGAAATTGCCATGTTAAAAATGCAAGACAATTCAAAAAGCGTTGAAAACATCTACTCAACAACATGTAATGTGGCAACTCACAAACTGACCTCATATTAAAAAATGAGTTGCCATGTAGTACGACCAAAAATATGTTCAGATATCACAAGTCAGTATGGGCAAACACAAAAAGTGAGTATATTGTACAGAGAATTTGCCGCATTATCCTGCCTATATCATGGCAACAACCTTAGTGTGGTAACAGAAATACTTGCCACATATAATCATACTGTGCGGAAACTGACACATTTCATCAGGAAATTAGTTGTCTTCCAGTGCACATAGTTGCTGAAACTGCCATGACTACCTATTTACTACACTTTACCAGGCCTACAGCATGGCAACAGCCATATTGTGTGCACACAAAAAGTTGCCGCATGGAAAACATATTTGTGGCAACTGACACAGTTGATCAGGGAATTAGTTGCCATCCAGTGCAAATTGTTACTGAAACTATCATGTCTACCTTCTTACTGCACTTTGAAAAACAACTACCGCGATCTAGCACTAGTAGAAAACTGGGCTTTGGTCACAGGGCAATATTCACATTAGTCCCGGTTCAGTCACGAACCGGGACTAATGTGAGCATTGGTCCCGGTTCGTGCGGCCAGGGGCCCGGGCCTCGTGGGGGCATTGGTCCCGGTTCGTCCGGCCCCTTTGGTCCCGGTTGGTGGGACAAACCGGGACCAATGGGCCTCGCTCCTGGCCCACCACCATTAGTCCCGGTTGGTGGCTTGAACCGGGACCAGAGGCTCACCCTTTAGTCCCGGTTCATACCACAAACCGGGACTAAAGGGTTGGTCCTAGTAGCGGTCAGAGTTTAGTCCCACCTCGCCAACCGAAGGGCGCTCACACCGGTTTATAAGCCTGTCCCTCTCTGCCTTGTTGAGCTCCTCTCAAAGTGAAAATATATGCCCTTATACAGGGAATTTGACCTAAATTCAGAGTAAATTTCTTTGAATTTCATAGAAATTTATTATGAATTTAGGTTGAATTTTCTCTATAGGCGCATCTATGTTCATTTTTTATAGTAAATAAAATAAATAAACCTTAATAAAATAAATAAAAATAAATAAACCTTAATAAAATAAAATAAAATAAACTATAGTAAATAAAATAAATAAACCTTAATAAAATAAATAAAAATAGCAGCAGTAAAATAAATAAAGATAGCAGTAGTAAAATAAATAAAAATAAAATAAATAAAGTAAAATACATAAGTAATTAGAAACAAAATGGAATAAAATAAATAAGTTTTTTGTTGTAAGTAGAAACAAAACAAAATAAATAAAGCAAAAGAGAAAACAAAAAACAGGGAAAAAAATTATGCCACCTACTAGGCCACCACGGCCTGAATACGACTTGAAACCCATCCATGGGCCAGGATTCAGGCCCGCAGAAGGCCCAGTAGGCCCCACAGGCAAAGAGAACGGTTAGGCCCGAAAGCCTGCAGTTGAGAGGAGCTCGAGAGCGTGGGCGCAGCAGCGCTTATAAACCACTCTCGAGCTCTCTCAACTAGCGAGGTGGGACTAAACTTTTGACACGGGGAAGCACAAGGCCTTTGGTCCCGGTTGGTGCCACCAACCGGGACTAAAGGGGGGCATGCGTACCGGTTCGTTTAGTCCCGGTTGGTGCCACGAACCGAGACCAATGAGTTGCCTATATATACCCCATCGCCACAGCAGAGCACTCCATAGTGCTATGTTTTTTCTGGCCGGCGAGGGGAGGGCATTTGGGTGCTCTAGCTCACCTCCTATGCACATGAGGTGTTCGATGAAATGTCTGAGCCACACTAGTTAATCTTTCTCCTCTCGAAACTCGACCTCCGAGCTCCATTTTCCCCGAGATTTGTCTAGGTTTAGCGGTCCGTCACGTCCCGTCCCCGTCTTCACCGCCGTCGATCGCCCGCGCCGATCTCGTCGCCAGCACCACCGTGGTGAGCCTCCTGTTCTTATCTTCTTTCTGAAAGAAAAAAAATTCTTACTTTAGATAGATACTTGTCTAATTTTGTTACTTTTATTATTCCTTCTTATTACATAGTGCGATGGTTTTGGTATCCGCCCCCGTCGGCCCTCGTCCTGCCTATGATTCGGATGTGGTATATATTATCTTTTTATAACTATTTGGTTCATCTATTGTTTATGACAAATATGCCGAGCAACGTGACATAGATTTTATTTATCTAGGAGGTGGTTGAACCGGAAATTCCAACCGACCCTATTGTCGAGAGGTTAAATTTAGTTGAAGAAGAAAACAATTACTTGAAGGAAAAAATAAAAAAATTGAGGAGGAGAAGATGATATTGGAGTTGCATGTTGCGGATGTCGTCGATGATCACAAGATCAAGATGGATGCAATGCGCTTGAAGATTAGAAAGATTAGAAAATATGCCATTCATACCGAGGCTTGGTATCATTATGCCGTTGGATCAATTGTTACCTTGGTTGCGATTATGATTGCATTTGTTTTCGCATTGAAATGTTTTACATAGTTTCAATGTATGGTTTAATTAATTAGATGCTCTGGAGAGCTATATATATGTTGTTAGATGAGAACTATGTATGTACTTTGGTTTTAATGTGATGATGAACTTCTATTAATTTGGTCACTTAATTATCTATTCATGATGTTCTGTAATGGTTTTTGACACACTTAATTATAAATAATGCACGCAGATGAACCGGCAATGGATGTACGGTGACAGACACACCTCCGAGTACATTAAGGGCGTGCATGATTTTCTCGAAGTGGCTGAGGCAAACAAGCAGAATGGTTTTATGTGTTGTCCATGCCCTACATGTGGGAATACGAAGTCTTACTCTGACCGGAAAATCCTTCACACCCACCTGCTTTACAAGGGTTTCATGCCACACTATAATGTTTGGACGAGGCACGGAGAAATAGGGGTTATGATGGAAGACGGCGAAGAAGAGGACGATGACAACTATGTGCCCCCTGAATACGGTGATGCTGCAACGGGGGAAGCTGCTGAAGATCAAGAGGAACCAGACGATGTGCCCAATGATGCTGCAAGGCGGGAAGCTGCTGAAGATCAAGAGGAACCAGTGCCCGATGATGATGATCTCCGCCGGGTCATTGTCGATGCAAGGACGCAATGCGAAAGTCAAAAGGAGAAGCTGAAGTTCGATCGCATGTTAGAGGATCACAAAAAAGGGTTGTACCCCAATTGCGAAGATGGCAACACAAAGCTCGGTACCGTACTGGAATTGTTGCAGTGGAAGGCAGAGAATGCTGTGCCTGACAAAGGATTTGAGAAGCTATTAAAAATATTGAAGAAGGAGCTTCCAAAGGATAACGAATTGCCCGACAGTACATACGCAGCAAAGAAGGCCGTATGCCCTCTAGGATTGGAGGTGCAGAAGATACATGCATGCCCTAATGACTGCATCCTCTACCGCGGTGCGTACAAGGATCTGAACGCATGCCCGGTATGCGGTGCATTGCGGTATAAGATCAGACGAGATGACCCTGGTGATGTTGACGGCGAGCCCCCCCAGGAAGAGGATTCCTGCGAAGGTGATGTGGTATGCTCCTATAATACCACGGTTGAAACGTCTGTTCAGAAACGAAGAGCATGCCAAGTTGATGCGATGGCAAAGTGAGGACCGTAAGAAAGACGGGAAATTGGGAGCACCCGCTGACGGGTCGCAGTGGAGAAAAGTCGAGAGAAAGTACTGGGCTGAGTTTGCAGCTGACCCAAGGAACGTATGGTTTGGTTTAAGCGCGGATGGCATTAATCCTTTCGAAGAGCAGAGCAGCAATCACAGCACCTGGCCCGTGACTCTATGTATGTATAACCTTCCTCCTTGGATGTGCATGAAGCGGAAGTTCATTATGATGCCAGTTCTCATCCAAGGCCCTAAGCAACCCGGCAACGACATTGATGTGTACCTAAGGCCATTAGTTGAAGAACTTTTACAGCTGTGGAATGGAAACGGTGTACGTACGTGGGATGAGCACAAACAGGAGGAATTTAACCTGCACGCGTTGCTGTTTGTAACCATCAACGATTGGCCCGCTCTCAGTAACCTTTCAGGACAGACAAACAAGGGATACCACGCATGCACGCACTGTTTAGATGACATTGAAAGTATATACCTGGACAAATGCAGGAAGAATGTGTACCTGGGCCATCGTCGATTTCTTCCGACCAACCATCAATGTTGAAAGAAAGGCAAGCATTTCAAAGGCGAGGCAGATCACCGGAAGAAGCCCGCCATGCGTACCGGTGATCACGTACTTGCTATGGTCAATGATTTACACGTAATCTTTGGAAAGGGTCCCGACGGACTAGCTGTTCCGAATGACGCTGAGGGACACGCACCCATGTGGAAGAAGAAATCTATATTTTGGGACCTACCCTACTGGAAAGTGCTAGAGGTCCGCTCTTCAATCGACGTGATGCACGTGACGAAGAACCTTTGCGTGAACCTGCTAGGCTTCTTGGGCGTGTATGGGAAGACAAAAGATACACCTGAGGCATGGGAGGACCTGCAAGGTTTGCACGAAAAATACGGCATGCCTCCGAAGCAGTATGAAGGTCCTGCCAGCTATGCTCTTACGAAAGAAGAGAAAGAAATCTTCTTTGAATGCCTGCTCAGTATGAAGGTCCCGACTGGCTTCTCGTCGAATATAAAGGGAATAATAAATATGCCAGAGAAAAAGTTCCAGAACCTAAAGTCTCATGACTGCCACGTGATTATGACGCAACTGCTTCCAGTTGCATTGAGGGGGCTTCTATCGGAAAACGTCCGATTAGCCATTGTGAAGCTATGTGCATTCCTCAATGCAATCTCTCAGAAGGTGATCGATCCAGAAATCATACCAAGGCTAAGGAGTGATGTGGCGCAATGTCTTGTCAGTTTCGAGCTGGTGTTCCCACCATCCTTCTTCAATATCATGACGCACGTCCTAGTTCATCTAGTCGACGAGATTGTCATTCTGGGGCCTGTATTTCTACACAATATGTTCCCCTTTGAGAGGTTCATGGGAGTCCTAAAGAAATATGTCAGTAACCGCGCTAGGCCAGAAGGAAGCATCTCCATGGGTCATCAAACAGAGGATGTCATTGGGTTTTGTGTTGACTTCATTCCTGGCCTTAAGAAGATAGGTCTCCCTAAATCACGGTATGAGGGGAGACTGACTAGAAAAGGCACGCTTGGAGGGGACTCAATAATATGCAGGGACGAGCATTCTTGGTCTCAAGCACACCACACAGTTCTACAGAACTCTACCTTGGTGACCCCGTATGTCGATGAACACAAGAACAGTCTGCGCTCCAAACACCCGGAGTAGTGTGACGACTGGATTACATGTGAACACATCAGGACTTTCAGCAGTTGGTTGGATACACGTCTCAGAGGTGACACCACTGTTTGTGATGAGTTGTAGTCGTTGTCCAGGGGACCATCTTCGACTGTATTGACTTACAAAGGATACGAGATAAATGGGAATACATTTTACACGATCGCCCAAGATCAAAAGAGCACCAACCAAAACAGCGGTGTCCGCTTTGATGCAGCAACCGAGAGGGGAAAGGACACATATTATGGTTACATAATGGACATATGGGAACTTGAATACAGACAAGATTTTAAGGTCCCTTTGTTTAAGTGCAAATGGGTTAATCTGTCAGGAGGCGGGGTACAGGTAGACCCACAGTACGGAATGACAACAGTGGATCTGAACAATCTTGGGTACACTGACAAACCGTTCGTCCTAGCCAATGATGTGGCACAGGTTATCTATGTGAAGGACATGTCTACCAGACCGAGAAAAAGAAAAGATAAGGAAGCGAATACATCATACGATGAGCCAAAGCACCACATAGTTCTTTCAGGAAAAAGGGACATTGTGGGAGTGGAGGGCAAGACAGACATGTCTGAAGATTATGAAAATTTCATGAAATTCCTCCCTTCAAAGTCAAGGCTGACCCCAGCATCCTAATAAACAATGAAGATTATTCATGGTGACGGCGCAATAAGAAAATGACACAAGCGAAGAAAAAGTGAAGACTTTCTCCCGCAACTATTATGATGATACCATGCCAACTTTGTAACAGACGAGTATGATACCATTGTCCGTTTTGTACACGAAGTGCATCTAGTTTTTGCCGTAACCCTCTCAACTTTCTTGCACATGCTATGTGGATGAAATGATGATACCATGCCAACTTTCTACCTTGTCAGAGTTCATTTGAAATGCTTTTCAATTTTAGGGTCTTATAGCTCAAAATAATTAGTAAATACATGAACAATAACAAATGAAGTCAGAAAGGGTTGAAAATTGATGATGTGGCTTTGAATGGTGCATTTTGAAAACAGAAAAAGTCATGAGTTCAAATAAGTTTTAAAAAATGAAATCCCTTTGTAACAGACGAGTTTCCGTATGAAATCCTGATACTTCGAAAGAGATTGTCCGTTTTTGTACACGAAGTGCATCCAGTTTTTGCCGTAACCCTCTCAACTTTCTTGCACATGCTATGTGGATGAAATGATGATACCATGCCAACTTTCAACCTTTTCAGAGTTCATTTGAAATGCTTTTCAATTTTAGGGTCTTATAGCTCAAAATAATCAGTAAATGCATGAAAAATGGTGCATGAAAAATAAAAAATAAAATAAATAAGTAATTAGAAACAAAATAATATAAACTTTAATAAAATATATAAGTATAAACAAAATAAAATAAACTTTAATAACATAAATTAAATTTATGAAACTAAAATTATCAAAGTATTTTCTGTTCAAAACATTATAAGCAACCTCTAGTATTATTGAAACTAAAATTATCGAAGTATTGTCTGTTCAAAATCATTGAAAGCAAAAATAATTTTCATAAAGAACTTTTTTTGTTAGAAACTTTAATAGCAAAAAGAATTATCATAAACTAAAATAAATAAGTAATTAGAAACAAAATAAAATAAAATAAATAAGTTTTTTGTTGTAAGTAGAAACAAAACAAAATAAATAAAGCAAAAAATAAAACAAAAAAAGGCAAAAAATAAAAATTATGCCACTACTGGGCCACCACGGCCTGAATACGACTAGAAACCCATCCATGGGCCAGGATTCAGGCCCGTAGAAGGCCCAGTAGGCCCACAGGCATGTACACAGAGGTTAGACCCGTAAGCCTGCTTTAGAGAGGAGCTCGACAGCTCAGGCGCACCGCACCTTATTAACAGGTGCGGCTCTCTCTCAGCTAGCGAGGTGGGACTAAACTCCCGCCACCACGCCGCTGTGCAAGGCCATTGGTCCCGGTTGGTGCCACGAACCGGGACCAATGCCACCCTTTGGTCCCGGTTCGTGGCACCAACCGGGACCAATGCCCCCTTTTAGTCCCGGTTGGTGCCACCAACCGGGACCAAAGGCCGCCGCTTCCCGCCCTTTGGGCTGCTGAAAAGAGGCCTTTGGTCCCGGTTGGTGGCACCAACCGGGACTAAAGGGGGGCATTGGTCCCGGTTGGTGCCACGAACCGGGACCAATGCTCTTAGTATATAAGAAAGCACTTAGCGTTTTTCAGATTCATCTCTGCATCGGTTCCCCCGCCCCGACGACGCCGCCAGGCTGCCCGAGCTCGCCCCGTCGACGCCGTCGCCGCCCTCTGCTGCCTCGTCGACGCGCAGCCGCCCCTTCCCCGAGTAGGCCGCCGGCGGCCCACCCCGACCACGCCGCGCGCCCCTGCCCCGACCACGTCGTCGTCGCCCCAGCTGCCCCAACCACGCCGCCGTCGCCTCTGCCTCGCCCTGCCCCGACCACGCCGCCGTCGCCTCTGCCCCTGCCCCGACCACGTCGCCGTCGCCTCTGCCCCTGCCCCGACGCGCCGCCGTCGCCTTGGTCAGGGCCGGCACTGCCCCCTTCCTCCCTGTTTTTTTTGCACATATATATGATGTTTTTTCCTGATTATATGTATATGTATGAGTATATATATGTCTGTATATCTGTTTATATGTCCTTTTTTTAGATATTTTTTTTGCATTTTTATAAAAATGTATATATGTATGTATATATGTTCTCTGTGTATATATATGTTCATGTATATATGCAAAAAATAGATTTTTAGAAAAGTTAGGATTTTTTTCTGTTCATAGATTTTTTTGGTGACATTAATTATTGTAGAATATGCAAATGTTTGTATATTCATATGAACAATGCATTAGGCAAAACCTTTATTTTTTCGAAATTTTCTATTTGAACATTTTTTATGAATGAGAGGAAAAAGGAAAATAAGAAGAGGAAGAAAGGAGAAGAAGAGGGAGAGGAAGAAGAGGAGAAATAAATAAGAAGAGGAAAAAAGAAGAAAAAGCAGAGGAGAAGAAGAAAGGAAATAGAAAAAATTCTATTTTTTCTTCTTCTCTCCTCTATTCCTTTCTTCTTCTCCTCTTTTTTTTCTTCTTTTTTTTCTTCGATCTTCTCCTCTATTCCTTTCTTCTTCTCCTCTTTTTCTTTCTTCTTCATTTTCTTATGTTTTATCGGGTCTGTCGTCGTCGATATACCCCTCTCCCGATAACTTCAACACGAGGGGGGGTCGATATACCCCCTCCCCGATAATATTATTTTCCCATGTACGTATGTCATCGTTGTCGATATAACCCCCTCCCGATAACTTCAACACGTGGGGGGGGGTCGATATACCCCCTCCCCGATAACATTATTTTCCCATGTATGTATGTCGTCGTTGTCGATATATATAACTCCCTCCCAGATAACTTCGACATGATGGACGGTCGATATTTATACCCCCTCTCGACCGTGATAACTTATACCACGGGAGCACCCCCCGGCCCTCTTGCTCGACCAAAACTCTCGAGGACACCCAAACCCTAGAAAAAAACGATGTCGGTCTCCTACCCCCTCCCGCCGCGCCCCTACTCTTGAAGCGTTGCCGAGGCCACCCCAAACCCGGAATAAGCTAGGTCTACGTTTGCACTAATATATCCACCTGCTGTCATGTTTGTGTAATAATTGCCATGTTGTAATATTTGCAGAAACAATGGAGCACGGACGAGACGAGCAAGCAGAAGAGGTGTTGGGGGACATAATCTTAGCCGGAGGTGATATCTTGTCGTATCTTAATGACAATGATGGTCTGGAAGAACAGGGTGAAGAAGCAGGCTACGGTGATCGAAGAGTGGAGGAGGAAAGACATGATTATGATGGCTCCGGTGACCCAATGCTCGTGCAAGAAGGAGCTCGTGGTGACGGCTCCGGTGACCGAACAGAGTCCGGCCAGGTAAATATATTAGTTAAGCCTGTGCTGACTAGCTAATTGATGCATTCATTGCTTTGGTATGTACACATATTAATTAACACTCGTCTTTCTTATTTTTTCTAGCCCTCCGGATCGAGCACAAGTTCGGTAAAGAGACGGGGCCCAAAGAGAAAGTTGCGCTCGGATGAAAGGTTTGAGATCACAGCAATCGCGCGCGACGGCCAACCGATTGAACCCATCCGGACAAAGGATGCATTTGCTGCTCAGTGCGGGGTTCTAGTTAGGGACAAGATCCCGATCAGCATCCACCAATGGTATAAGCCTAAGAAGGAAGACCCTGAGGTGTCTTATGTCAATGATATGCAGAAAGATGATCTTTGGACTGAGCTGAAGGCAAATTTCACCCTACCGCCAGAGGAGGATCCGGAGAAGCCAGTTAAAGAGCAATTAATCAAGTCTCGTGCTCTTAAGAAGATGGCAGACCTATTTAAGACATGGAAGAATGAGCTGAAAACGTTTGTCGATAAAGAAGAGACACCAGAATTCATCGGCCGGTATGAGAAGATCAGAGATCACTGGCCCGCATTTGTGGCCCACAAGACATCGGAAAGGAGTAAGAAGATGTCAGCGACAAACAAGAAGAATGCTGCGAAGAAGAAGCTTCACCATCGCACGGGGTCAGGTGGCTACCTCAAAGCCCGGCCTAAGTGGGCCGAGGCTGAGAATGATCTGCTTGAAAAAGGGATCGAACCACAGACAATGAACTGGACAGACCGTTGCCGGACTTGGTTCTTCGGGGCTGGCGAAACCTTGGACCCTGTATCAGGGAGGTGCGTTTGGACGAACGAGCTTTTGAGAATACCAGTCAAGAAGATTCAGCAATATATCGATGCAGCGCAGGAAGGGACGTTCGTTCCAGACAGAGAGAACGACGAGGTCACAATGGCCCTCGGGAATCCTGAGCACCCAGGACGGACACGAGGCACGCCAGGCTCCGTTCCATGGAAGGCTGGTTTTCCGGACGTAGGCGGTTACAAAAGCCAGGAGAGGAGGAAAAAAATGAAGCAGACCCAAATTCAGAAGCTGCACGAAAGGGTTCAAGCGCTAGAGGAACGAGACGGCAATCGACATGCCGAAACTACCCCCGAAGCTACCCCGCCATCTCAGCGGAGAAGCAGCGTGGCTTCCACCGAGCTGCTTCAGCCGGAGCATGTCTTGACGGCTCCTGCTAGCTACCCCGTGGATGCTATCACGGAGTCTCAACATTGCCACCTTATGGCGCAATGGCAGAACTTCAAAGTCAAGGCGGATGTTGGCTCTGTTTTACCTCCTGAACCCGGCGCAACCTACCACTGCCGGCCGATTCCAGAAGGATATGCTAGGGTGATGGTGGATGAAATAACGGAGGGATTTGAGGACCTCCAGCTTGACCACCCTACTAGTGAAGGGGAGACTCGGCTGGGTTTAGCTCTGAAGACTCCGTGCCTATGGCGGAAGGAGCTCATTAACCTTCCGAACTGGACGCCTCCGGCGAGTAAGGGCACTCCGCCGCCGCCTCCTCCTCCGGCGAGTGATCAGGGCACTCAGCCTCCTTCTCCGGCGCGTGGCGGCACTCCGCCTCCTCCTCCGCCTCCTCCTCAGGCGAGTGATCAGGGCACTCAGCCTCCTTCTCCGGCGCGTGGCGGCACTCCGCCTCCTTCTCCGCCTGCGCCGGCGTGCCAGAGCAGCCAGCCTCCTCCTTCTCCGCCTCGTCAGCAAGGGCGGAAGAGACCCGCCGCCGCTCCGGCTGCTCCGGCGCGTCGTAGTCCTTCTCCTCCGCCTCGTAAGCAAGGAAAGAAGATAGCCGCAGCCGCTCCGTCTGCTCTGCCGGCGTCTAGCAGTACGGCTGCCAGAGGCGGGAGGCAATACAGATTCGGTCCTTCTCTGAAGACTCCAGAGAAGTTACCATACGAGAGGACCGAAGAGGAGAACGCGAAGATCGTGCGAGCCGAAGTGAAGAACTTCTTTGAAGGGGTGAAAGCAAAGAAACATCCACCTCCAGAGGAGAAGTTAGATCCGGTGAAAGCGAAGCGCACTCTGGATGCCCTGACAAAACCACCAAAGTCTCCGCCGAAAGGCAACTATGAGCGCATTATTGCAAAGACATTTGTCGAAGCGGAGCGATCGGGAAGTACTGTCAGTGATCAAAGGTTAAAAGAACGACGAGCTAGGAAAAAAATTGCCTAGCTCGGCGAACAAGCGAACCAATCGTGCCCCCCGCTCAAGGTGTCTAAAGACATCGTCGCTAATGATCCGAGGATGGTGGCCGGTTATAGCAATCTTGGAGATTACCTGCCCGACGATGTACATTATGAAATCATGGAGGTGGACGAACACAAATACCATTACGGGAAGCCTCTCGTCAAAGATGAAAGATCTCTAACAACGATGATGCGAAGATTACATGATTGGTACATGAAAACCTGCAGAGAGTCTGGGATGAATACTTTGACGCTGAGAGTTAAACCGGAGCATGACCTCGTTGGAATTGAACTGCTGAATGTTCCATTTGAGGAGTTCTTCCAGTTTTTCAATCAAAAGGCCCTCGATAAATCAACGATCACTTGCTACTGTCTGTAAGTAGTATTACTTCTGTCATTAAGTCTCTCTATATAGGTCAGCTCTTTCATTGCATGTATTTATAATTATCCTCACTATATTATGCATATTGAAGATCGCCGAATTGAAGAAAAGACAAATCGATGATATTGGGTTCATTAACACAAATCTCATAGATGCATATACGGTTGAAAAACATGCCAAAGATGCCGAGGCCAACTTGCTACGATCGTTGGTATTAAATCAAAATAAAGATATAATACTCTTTCCTTACAACTTCAAGTGAGTGTTACTGTCATGTGCATATTCTGTTTCCCTTATTAGTCTAGGTTATGGTAATGTAATTGATGACTTATGCATGCATGCGCAGCTTCCACTATATTCTCCTAGAGATTAAGCTTGAGCAGGGAGTAGTAACCGTCTTAGACTCGAGACGAAAAGATCCCTAGGACTATGCGGACATGACTCAAATGCTCGAGAAGTAAGTTAAATCGATCATTATCCACAATATCATCAACTTTGTTCATTTCCTGTTATCAAGTAATTGTTTTCTTTGTCTGGCAGGGTTTGGAGAAAATTCACCACAAAAGCTCCGGGACTGCCGAAGAAGCTGCAATTTAGACACCCGAAAGTAAGTACTATAGTAGCATGTTCTGCACATCTCCTAGTGATTCAAGCGCTAGTTTCATCAATACCATTTAGCATGCTTGCTTATCAGTTAGATTGACCTCTATTTCTTGTAAAGTGGTTGTGGCAGGAACATGAGAATGATTTCTGTGGATACTACGTTTGCGAGTCTATCCGCCACACGACCTGTGAGCGGGGCTACTCTGACGAACAATATGAAGTGCGTAAGCAATAATATTAACAATTTTATTTTATTACCATCATTTGTGTCGAGTTTCATTTATTCATATATATATGTATTGACCCCCTTCTTCAATTTAGATGTTTCAGATGCGGGATGAACTCCTAGCACCAGATCGTATGCGAGCAATTCAAGAGGAATTGGCGGCATTCTTCCTTGACCACGTGATCGCTGAAAACGGAGAATACTATTTGGACCATGTGTTCTTACAATTTAATTAGGAGATTATATTGTAAGAGATAATTATTGTATATATGTAGCCGGTAGTGTCAGATAGATATACGAGAACTTGTTGTTTGACCAATCTCTCGAAGAAGGAGAGGTGGTCGATATCACTTCTCTCTGTATGCATATGTTCATGATGATCTTCTGTTTCCTTCATTTGCTTACTAGCTAGCGTGTCTAGTCCTCTCCATACGTATATAGTACGTAGCGTCGACCAAGCATGGAGATAAGAGAGGACACTTCTCTCTATTAATTAGCTAGCTAACACAATATATGAAACACCTAAATTAACCCCCCCCAAACCCCCAACCCCCCTCCCCTTTCAAAAAAACAAAAACCCCAGCCCCTGAAATGCTGACGCGTGGATGCCTATTGGTCCCGGTTGGTGACACCAACCGGGACAAAAGGCCCTGCCTATTGGTCCCGGTTGGTGGCACCAACCGGGACCAAAGGCCCCCCTGCCTGGGCTGGCAGCAGCGGCCACGTGGAGGACCTTCTGTCCCGGTTCGTGTAAGAACCGGGACTAAAGGGTTAGGGCTTTAGTAACGACCCTTTAGTCCCGGTTCGAAAACCGGGACAAAAGGCCCTTACCAACCGGGGTAAAAGCCCCTTTTTCTACTAGTGTAGGGTTCATTGGCAACTATCATAACCTAAAATTCATCAACAAAAAACTTCCTGCACTGCTCGCAAAATAGCATTTCAAGACAGCACGTAACTATGAACACCCACACCCCCTACGATTGTCCAACGATAAATGTGGCAACTAAACACATTGGCTTCATTGAACATCTACAGTTCATAAGGCAATTTAACAAAATGTTGAAGTTGCCATGTTAACGCAAAAGAAACTAGAAACAAAAAGGGACACATACTACAATGCACAAACATATAATGTGGCAACTGACACCCTG
This sequence comes from Aegilops tauschii subsp. strangulata, assembly GCF_002575655.3. Classification (NCBI taxonomy): domain Eukaryota; kingdom Viridiplantae; phylum Streptophyta; class Magnoliopsida; order Poales; family Poaceae; genus Aegilops; species Aegilops tauschii. Next base: position 601,916,098 of record NC_053037.3, read on the forward strand.
TCCTGATATAAAAATGAGTTGCCATATCTTCGCAGGCAAGTGTGGTAGGTTCAAATTGCCATGTTAAAAGTGCAGGACAACTCAAAAAGTGCATAAAAACATCCACCAGACAGCATGTAAATCTGGCAAACACACACCCTGACCTCGTATTAAAAACGAGTTGCCATGTATGTTCATATATCACAAGTCAGAAGGCAAAACGCAAATTCAGTTTACAATACAGTGAATTTACCCCATTATGCTGCCTACAGCATGGCAACAGCCATTGTGTGTTCACAAAATTATTTGCCACATGGCAAGCATGTTTGTGGCAACTGACACGGTTGATCACGAAATTAGTGGCCTTCCAGTGCATACAGTTCCTGGAACTACTATGGCTGCCTTTGTAATTCACTTTGAAACACAACTACCTAGATCTAGGGTTCAATCCCAACTATCAAACCCTGAAATTAACCAACAAAAAACTTTCTGCACCAATGGCAATAGCATTTCAGGGCAATGCATGACTAACAACTACAAAAACGCCGGCTCAAATCGAACCGCAACACCCGGATGTGGTTGCGGACATGGCGAGCCACACCGGCATCACTGCCACCGCGGCGGCAACGAACCTACGCAATGCCATCCTAAACGGCAAACACGGGACTCCGCCGCCGACGGGAACGCCGGAGCACCGCGGTTATGCCGTAATCACTATGAATCTCGAGTGGAGAAATCCACCGCAGAGGGGAGAGGGGAAAATGCAGGGAGGAATGTCAGCGCGGGGAGGAGCACTACCTTCAAGCTGCGGGCACTCCGGCGTAGACTCTCTAGTCCGGCGAGCCTCACCGACGGCCGCGAATGCTGTCGACTCTTCCGCCTCTGCCGCCTCCTCCTCCTATCGGCTTCTCCTCCAATCGAATGAATTGCTGCGGATGGTGGGTTGGGTGAGTAGAGAAGTGGGGGGAGTAAATGGAACCACGCACGATGGGGGTGTGAAGTATGTCGTGCTAGACGGCAACCGCATTCGGGCGACGCGTGCGGGCACAACCGCAGTCCCACCGCACGCCCCCGAGTGGCAACCGTTGACCGCGGAGAGGAAACCGGCGTGCGGGCGACCCCTCTTACACACCACACAATCGACTTGTCCTACGTGACACACGAAATCAGCCAGATCGTGTCAAGATTCGTGCAGTAGCTACTAAACGGCAACGGATGCGTGTGCGCGAGTTGGCTAACGCCCACACGTGTGGGTGTTAGACTTTTCGAAAATATTTGATGGGTTAACCAGATAATAGAGAATTAAGTTAGAAAATCCCACGATAATTAATTAGAAACATCCGATCGTTGATTTGGTGGGCTCATCACTTAAAAGTCGTAATTAATGGATCAGATCTAAGAGCGCTCCTTCTCAAAAAGAAAAAAAACTACAGTTTTCCTTAGCCTGTACGCATGTAACGTCAAATAAAAGTTGATGAGCCCCCAAGCCATTCCATAAGAAAGACCGACCAGACTCCAATTAAAAAAAAAGGTCCATCAGCCCCAACTCCAATCCAAGGGTAGCTCCACGTACATATAAAAGTGGGCGCTGCTAGGCGTAAGCTGACTGATTTCAGGAGAAAATCAGTCGGCTCGTCAGCCATTTGATTCAGGCCCCCACAGGCGTTGGATTGGTCTTTCTTACGCAACGCATGCGGCAGCTTCGTCCTCCACCTGTGACGAAAATTCCCCACGCTCTCGATCCTCTTCCACGCACACGGGAGCCCTGGCTACGGCGGCGAGCTCCGGCAAGACATCCCAACCAGGCTCGCAGTGCCATGTTCAACCTTGTAGCAACGCCGCTACCGTTGGCACCAGAACCACCACTGCGGGCGGCCGGGGAGCCGGCCCCTTGCAACACCCTCAGTGCCTCCCCCTGCAGCACCGCCACCGGCGAAACTCCATTGTAGCACTGGTGGCCCTCCAACGAAGCTCCATTGAAGCACTCGACGGCCTTGACGGAGCTTCATTGCAACACCAACGACCGACCGGCGAAGCTCCATTGGCAGCGACGGGTGCTGCGAAGCAGCGCATGCTAAAGACGGCGGAAGTTGGGAATCTATGCAGCGCTGGCCATGGCGGATGCTGCGGTGCAACGTTTGGCAGCGATGGGTGCTGCGACGCAGCACGGCGTCCATGGCGGAAACTCCAAGACAGCACGCGACGACGGCGAAAGCTGCGATGCAGCACCGGCGGCCATGGAGGATGCTCAGAAGAAACGTTGCCGGAGACAGGTGGTGCGACGCAGCGCGAGATGACGCCGGCGGCCATGGCGAAAGCTGCAATGCAGCGCCGGTGGCCATGGCGAAAGCTGCGATGCAGCGCCGACGGCCATGGCGAAAGGCTGCGATGCAACACGGGATGTGCGCGGGGCGGCGCCGTCGCCTACGGCGGGTGCTGCGATGCAGCTCGACGGCGACGGGAGCTGCGATGCAAGGCGACGGCAGATTGCAGCGGCAACGGGTGACGAAGGGAATGAGATGCGTGTGTGGTTGAGACGTTTCGACCAGAGGAAGCAGGAAGAGGATAAGAGCAACGTGGGTCCCATAAAAGACACGTGGGAGGCGCATGAGGCGGCTTGAAGGAGACTTGGAATCAGTCGGTTTAAAAGGAGTGTTTTCCCATATAAAAGCAGTGACCAATGCTACCTTCACGTATAGGTAAAAAAATTACTAAATGGATCGATTAGCCCTCACACCCGTTAGAAAGAAAAAAGATCAGCCAAGCAAAAAAAAAAAGATAGATCAGCCAGGTAAAAAGAAACAGCTTCACGTAAATGTAAAAAAACAACTTCACATACTTGCATTTAGCTTCACTTACATGTAAAAATAAAAAGCTTCACATGTTTGCATCAACCACAAACCAGAATCCATCCAATAGCTTGCCTTGGCTCCTCCACGCGACTCGCACGGTCATTGGGCTTCATATTAATGAAAAGGATGACGCTGTGTAATGTAGGGATATCTTCAAGTTGACGAACTTGGAGAATATATGGACAACACTGCCGGCAACTAGTGTGCAACAACCTCCCACAAAGCATGAGATAAGGGACATGATATGTTGTCTTTTAATTGCTAATCAGTAAAATATGATCATACCCTTCCTACATCAGAATCATTGTACAAGGTTTCCAAGCGAGACGAACAGAGAAAATAATATTCAAGCATACGGAAGCTTGAACTAATCGAATTATTTGGATGAGGAGCAGATGAGGCAGCATGTGTGCGGATGAGGTGTCGATGTGAATGGTGGCTTCACAGACAGACTTTTGTAAGAATATTGGAATAGAATATGCGTTGGCCTCCATGTGATGAATTGATCCAAGGGGATATAATTGATCGACGTGGGTAATTCTTTCAGTTTTGATGATACTAATTTGCCAGACGTGATTGTCATGCTGTAGTAGCATAAGCACTACACAGGGAGTCCTCCTCACATGTGGTCACCATGCTGCCCACATGTGCATTATTATTGATTTTTTCGAAAAGGAGGAAGACCCCCGGCCTCTGCATCTGGACGATGCATACGGCCAATTTATTAATTATTAATACAAGACCTTACAAAGTCGTACAACAGTAAGACCAAAGCCACCATCTTCTCAACCTCTGTCGCTACTCCTATCTAACTGATGAAGGGGCGCTGATAGTCTGGGCCTAATACCAAACAGACCTCACAGTCAAACCTAACATCTAAGACCTGAGGTCCCAACCAGGACGCCTGCCGGGTATGGGCACCCACCAGTCCGGCGTGCTCTTCAACCAGGACCCCTGCCGGGTATGAGGCCGCCGCAGCCACGTACCATCAATCCATCTTCAGAGCTGTACTGTTGCATGAACCGTGCCAGGTCTCTCTGCCATCGACGCCGCCACGACGCCAGACAGCACCACCATCCTGTGCATTATTATTGATGACATGCCTTTGCCGGGTGACAATTATGGGTACTACATATTAAGACAAGCTCGGATCGTAACCAGGATATTTACTATTGTTCCCGTAGTAGGGAACAAGGATGGTGAACCACAAAGTTAAAGAAAGTCGTGGTTTAATCCACGGAAAGTGAACGTGCTTTTTAAAACACACGTAGCCGCTGTCCCCTATGTCCTTTGACCTCACATAAAAGTCATAGCAATGAGTCTCTACACCAATGCTGCCGGTCTTGCTTCAGGTCCGTGATCTCTTTGTCCGGAAGATGATATTCATCCGGAAGATGATATTAAAGGTAACAGAGACATCTGGGTCGATATGCAGACGCCTTCAGTTCTACCATTATGTGAGTTTCTTAACCATATTTATGTCTTTGATATTGTTTATTCAAAAATAGTTCTCAACTAATTTATATTGACAGCTTATTTCCATTTAAGCAAACATGTCCGGCGCTTGGTAGACAGGACCTACTACTGTCCCGGAGCTGAACTAAACTGCGAGGAGATAAGTCATTATGTATCATGGCTTGAGGATCTTGATGCTGTTAAGAGAAATCATTTTCCTGAATTTGAAAATCTTAGCACTCAAAACATGCGACCAATAGTGATCGTATTGAACTACAGTCACATGTATTTAGGAAAGATGGTAAGATTTTTACTATTAGTCCTCAGTGCATCTTTTGCATACATTATTTTTCAAGCTAAACTTTCATTGCTAAGTATATTAATTACTACACGATGTTCTTCAACAGGGACTCCCGATGACAGTTGTGCCTCAGTGGATCGAGACTAAAGGTTGCATGTAAATTGTTAGCTTACGGCCAAGATATCCTACAGTGCACATGAGTGCATTCAGGATTTTTGAAAGCGATGAATGCTTAATAGTGAAAGATTGGAGCAAAATTGTTAACGATCGCAGAGAAGTACTAGGGGCCAGCAATCAGAAGCGCAACCCACAATTAGGAGACAGGTTCATCTGCATGCTCCAATATGATGAATCAGGAGAGCTATACATGTTCTATGCTATTTTACCTGAGTGAGAGCAGCAGGAGTGATTTAGCTAGTTATCATGCTCTTAGTACTTGTTGTCCTCTCATGCGTGTCCGTGTTCTTCGTCCTGAACTTAATCTCAAAGAGTGATTTTCTTTTCTGGTGTTATGAACGCTTATAATGTGATGATGATGAGTTATTATATCATTTATGAAAGAAACCGCATATTAGTTTCAACTGGATGGATCCTAGCTAAGTGATCAAGTATATGCCATATCCATATTACTTAGATCACTAAGTGATCAAGTATATGCCATATCCATATTACTTAGATCACTAAGTGACCAAGTAATATGGATATGGCATATACTTGATCACTTAGCTAGGATCCACATGCATCCAGTCGAAACTAATCTGCGGTACTTTCACCTAATGATTTAACAACTCATTATAATGTAAAACAATCATTAAATTAAATTGAAAACACAAAACTAAAGGAAAAATAAAAATTAAAACCAAAACACACCCAAACATTTAGTACCGGTTGGTGTTACCAACCGGTACTAATGTCCTACACGCACCCGGGCCTGGCTCGTGCCACGTGGTGGCACGTTAGCGCCGGTTCATGCCAAACCGGTTCTAAAGGGGGGGGGCCTTTAGTCTCCACTCCATAGTGCCGGTTGCAGAACCGACACTAAAGGCCCTTACGAACCGGTGATAAAGGCCGGTTCTGCACTAAAAAACTAATGTGAAACAATGCACTTTGTGTATTTGAAAATACATAACTTTAGAAAGCTTCTAAAAATATCTTAGTAGAACAAATTTGCCTAAAAAAACTTAGACCAAACTGTCCAAATTCTACGGGAAGGTAAAATTTTTGCTTACAGAAGTATTGAGAAAAAAAATGGTCGCCCACCTTGGGGGGCTCGGACCAAAGATCACAAGGTTAGGAGCCTTGCGCTCTACCAACAGATAGATGGGCAGTTCGATGAATTTTCAAAATTTACCTTACTTGACTTCTTGTTCCCAAGTCATGCCGACATAAAGTAAAATAGGCATAATTTTATCATAGGGAGGCTTTTTGAGAAAACGAAAACCAAAGCTTTCCACGAGAAATTAAGCTAGTTCCCTGCACATCATTTCGTGATTGTTCCTATTTGCTATGTTGGGCTTGTCTACCACACTGGAGGGCACAAGGTGGATGCTTTGAAACAAGGCTCAAAGATCTTCGGGATAGTGTTATGAACATGATGCACCTATGTGTGAAGGGCACGGCTGAAGATGCTCTAAGACACTATCTCGATTGCAGTACTACCTGGAAAAACATATCCAAAAGGCACTACATAAAAATTACATGAACAATACAATGCAGTAAGAAATGAACACATGATGATCAGTTACACTATCAATAGCATGATGTGATCATATAATGTTGCATGTCAAGATGTCATGTTGTTCTGTAACAAATGGACACATTATATCAATGGAATATTCGGAATAGTAACCAAATGCATTTTTAAGAGGTGTTAGTCAAGTATTAAGGAGTTTCTGAAGAGATATCGCTTGGAAAAGCCAATTGTCCAGTCACTACACCAAGAGAGCGTCAAGGAGAAGCAAATGAGCCTTACTACTTACAACTTCCAACCGACAAACATTCCATCTTTGGAGAAGTGCAAGGTATCACTCAATGGAACAGCAATCCTCCTAGTCCACACAAGAGAGCGATCAAACGACCTGAAATCCCGTGAGCTCGTCGCCCGCCGCTTGGCACGCCGGTGTCTATCCCTGGGATGCCTTCGCAAGAAACCCCTTGCTTCCCTTTTAGGCACTCGGCAGCGAACATTCCTGCTGGGTATGAGCCACGGCCGTTGATGTAGGTTAACATTGTGTCTGCACAGTTAGTGCTCTGGTTGTTGATGTACACGGCAAATGGGCATGCAAATTTCTTGAAAGCATCACAACATTCCGTAGGGGGCGATTGTGGCCCTTTGCACCTGCTTGTGATGATTGTGTAGTTCTGGTACTCAAAGTCTATAGGGCAGTCTGATAAGCATGCACATGAATAAAGAGAAGCATATCAGAAGAAGGTGTTGAAAGTCTTGAACATGGTGAGAAGTATACTATCTAAAAAATATGCATTTACTGTTACGTTGGTTGAAAATACCCAGGTAATGTACTACTTATGGTTGCTCTTTCGATAAGTTGTTCCGGATACAGCTAGAGTTGAAAATATCAGCTAATTGTTTGCAATATTTTTTCAGGTGCACATTTGCATAATAGCTATCTGGACATACAGAATCCAAGTTGTTACTGATGTACTATGGAAATTTGAAATTTAGAGTCCCAGCTTTTACTACTGAACGATAGTCTGTAATTTCCATTGGTAGTTCACCACTGAACTCTGTTTTTATAAGCCCAGGAACTTCACACCAGCCCTGTCAATCCTAACCGCATATGGGCTCAAGTTAACAAGAGGCTATATTCAGTTAACAAGCATGTGAATGGCCGATGGGCACAAGCAAGAGGCTATATTCAGTTAACAAGCATGTGAATTCAGTATCTTGAGTGCGTGCACTGCACCATCAAATGCAGCTGGTTGCAGAACATCTCAGTTCGTCAAGCAGGCATACGCCGAAATCAATCCAAGCAGGTAACACTGGAGTGCTATCCAACACCATCACTTCCAACCAAATTCTCTCTAGCATCACTAAAATCTGACCAAATCCCTCCATACATGATGCTCCTAAACCGCCATGGATTAAACTTAGCAAGAAGAAGAGGTCAAACTACGTACCCCTCTTGGTCTGCAGCAAGCTCCTCCCCGTGGATCCGGTGCTGGCCTGGAATACTCTGTCTGCTCAAGCATCAAGAGAACAGAACGAACCCATCACAATCCGCTTCAAGAAGCAAAATACTAGTACTAGTACGCAGTAGGGAGCAGAGCACGGACCCGACAGAAAGGGCGACGCGGAGGCCGAGGCGAGCCATGTCAGGACGGCGGCAGGGAAGAGGAACAGGAACCTCCGGGCTAGAGCCATCGCTCGCCGCTGCAGCTTGATCTTCAGCGGAAGGGTGTTTCTCGTGGGGGAACTGAGGGAGCTCGGAAGCTTCTTGGCTCTTGGGCGAAGTTGGCTCGGCACTCTGTTCTACTCTAGTGGACTAGTGGCGCGGGCGGCTATGGGAGACCTCTAGTCTCCGTTAGCACTTCAAAGGCGACGGCGACCACCATGACAGCGCCATTTGTGGGGTCTCGAGGTAACTTCTTAATCCCATCATTGGCTCGCCAGCTTCTCCGAAGCCTTTCCCTGTCACTCTTCAGAGAACAACACTGTAGTGGTCAAACATAAACTTTTGATGCTTTGATTGGGCGAAAATAAATAATGACAATAAGAACCAATGCTAGTGGAGATAATAATGCACTCTGCAACTACTTCGGCAGTTCGGCCTGATGGAAAAATCAGGGTACAAATTGTAATTCAAACCATAACAACTCTTCCTGCAAAAATGTAAAATAAAAGACAACTGGCCTGTTATGAAACAAATAACAACGATTGAAATATAAATGAGATTAAAACGGTGGGGAGGTCAATAATAGATTGGAACAACTTGCGTACTTGCACATGATTGAGGGATAGAAGTAGACGTGCATCAGCCGCGCCGTATTTTCTTGTTGTACTTTTGTCGGTCACTTCTTCGAAATTTGTACTTCTGTCGGTCTCTTTTTTAACCTTAGCGTGTTTGGTTGGTCAAATTTGCGGTTTTGTTCTTCAATGTGCTGCAATCACTAGCGGATCCACCATGTGTCATGGTTGTACATGTACACCTAAATTTTTCTAAAAATAATTGTGTGTACACACACGTAATATATCACAGATATACTAACCTACGGCCTATAGGCCTACTTGTAGCCCATTTCAGAAGTAATAGTGAGCCCAAGAGCACCAATGAGTGGCTTCATACATGACGCACACAGGCCATGGACGAGCCGCCTGTCAGGATCTTTCAAGTGAAGGATGATGAAATTCGTCTTCAAGTGCACAATGATGTTGTCATATCTCGCTTTCAGGCCATGACAAAGTGTATGGTCGTGTTGTATTTTTCGTCTCTATTCTGTAATTTTCTTAACCTTTTGAGATATTGTTGCTATTGTGAACAATTTTTATATGTATTGGTATTGCGGTGAACCAGTTGGCTTCTTAGTTAGGGTGAAATAAATTGAACACCCAAAATTGAATTCCGGGACCTGCCTCTGACTGTAATGGGTGTTTTATGTTTGGGTTTTGGTGCTTTGAGGAGTAGGTTGCAACCTTTTGCGAGAGGAGATTGGAATCTCATTGACACCTCGATGCTAATGGCATAACTCTAGTCAAATTCTACTAAAATCAAATTAAACTAAAAAAATATGTCACCCAACTTGGGGCTCGAACCCAAGACCAAAAGGTTAATAGCCTTGCGCTCTATCGACTGAGCTGGACAGACAATCTAGCCTAATTTAAAATTTTGAAATTATACTTCAGGAAATTTTTAGCATGTGAAGTATACGCGAATGTTTAAAATGGGAATTTTTGAGAAGACAAACACTAAAAAGTTCCTCGCACCTCATACTCGCATTGATCATAGGTTGGGGTTGATGCGGTGGGGAGGTCAAGAATAGATTGGAACCATCCTAAAAAATCATAGATTGGAACAACTTGAGTATGATTGAGGATTAGAAGTAGAGGCGCACGCCGCCTCGCCGTATATTCTATGAAATTTTCTTTTATGTTGCCTTCTTCTTTAACCTCCGCGTGTTTGGTGAGCTAAATTTGCAGTATTGCAACCTTTGTGAGAGGTGATGGTAATGACATTGACATCTCGATGGTAATGGCATCTACCATACTAGGAAGAAAAATCTCATGGCTCGGTCTAGTACGTTAATCTTGACAAAGAAACCCTATCGTGTGTTTATCTTCCAAAACGTCTGATTATCTTGGCAGTGGTTGCGAATGAGAGTACACTAAGGAAAAAGCGTGGGATCTTGGCGGTAGTTGCCAATGACGATACAGTAATGAAACTTTGAATGTCAAATCTATCGTGTCGGTTCACCTTGTGACCTCTTATCTTCGGCCAAAGTGTGTGCAAATGTTCACCCACTCATGCAGCTTTCCAAATCTTTGTGGGTAGTCCACCTCGTGCAAATTATGTGTCATGTAACTTTGAATGCACGATTCTTGCAGAAAATCGAGATGTAAAAGGTGGTTATATATATCACCTTTATCAGTAATATTTGTGGTATCCCCGGCCCACTAGGGTTCAAGCCCTAGACATGACACTGGTGCTCATATTTTCCTACATTTATTACAGTCCTTCCGCGCTGTGCGTTCAGTGAGAGGAGACGTCCGGTCGACTACGAAGGAGTCTGTGGCTACTTCGTCAATCTCAAGATGATGTGCCGACTCAGTCTCTCGAATGTGATCATAGGGGTAGGATATGTGTGGGTGGGATCATAAGAATGAGTGTTACAGTGTATGTGCGTATGTATGAGCATCTGCGTCTTCGTTGTGTTTACAAAAAAGGAACATTTGTGGTTTGTATGAGATGCAAAAGGTGATTAGAAACATCACTTTTATAACAAATATTTGTGGTTTGTATTTACTCCACCTAGTAATATTATAGGTAGACAAATACGAAGCATTGCATACTGTGTTTACAAAAAAAAGGAACATTTGTGGTTTGTATGAGATGCAAAAGGTGATTAGAAAGATAACTTTTATAACAAATATTTGTGGTTTGTATTTACTCCACCTAGTTATATTATAGGGAGACAAATACAAAGCATTGCAGTTTGTTTGATCAAAAGCTTACCAAGTTAAAAAAAACATAATCGCCCACCTTGGGGCTCAAACCCAAGACCACAAGGTTAAGAGCCTTGCGCTCTACCAACTGAGCTAGATGGGCAATTGATTCAAATTTCAATATTAGCGAATATATGGAGGCAATTTCAAGTGATGTGTCTTATAAATGGAAATTTAAAATGGAAAAGTTTCTTGAGCAGACGAGCTCTGAAAAGTTGCCGGCTCCCAGAAGAAACGTACAACTTGACAACTTTATGAGCAAATTTCGAACCAGAAGTACAACATTTCTCCTCGAAATAGGCTTTCGCCCCGCTATATTAATATAGCAAGTACCCGATACAACTGTTCGATCATTGCTGAGGCAAACAACACAGTCACGCCCAAAAGAACAACAAGAGAAAAATAAGAGAAAGAATGCCAACAGCGTCGGATCGACAAAAGCGACGGTATCCCGCAACCGCCGCGCCCTCCGGAGAATTCCACCACGCTCATATGCTGCCGAATTGCCGCGTACCAAGCAACACCTTCAAGAAAGACTGCGACAAGGACGACGCTGCTGCCCGGACGGGTCCTAGGATTTCTCACGGTACACATAGGGAAGTGAGGAAGAGGTACACCCGACACCCTTCAAGAAGGATGGTGGCACTCACAGGCGTCACCTCGTCGGTGCCGACAAGAGCCGACATAGATTTCTCTCGACCCATACACCCACACCCCAGGACCAATCGTCGGCTCCTCCACGCTTGCCGCCCACCAACATGCGCCGGCACAGTCTTGAGGACACCACTGACGTCTCACCATGACAAACCCTGCGAGGCCGGCCGGACCTAACCAAAGCAGCCGTAGACAGGGGCCGACGGTACCGCAGCTGCGTGGGAGGGAACAACCTCCACCGATTTAGGCGGTAGTAGACCGGACGCAGCAGCAGGAGCACACCAGGCCAACTGCCCGGCCGGGCCCAGATCGGGTCCGCGAAGTTCCCGCTGCTGCGCTGCAGCCGATGCAGCACAGTAGCCACCACCCCCGTCGCAAGAAGCTTGACAGGCCAGCCAGAAGCGACCAGGTGGAATCCAAACCGGCCCGCCCTGACCCAGATCTGGGCCTGCAGGGCACCGCCGGCCAGCGCTCGCATCCAGCCGCCGCCTTGCCGCCACCTGACATGGGCCGGAACGCCGCCGCCGAGCTGCACCGCCGCCAGAGCAAACCCACCCGAGTCGCTCGTCCGCGGCGGGGAAAGGAAGAGGCCGCCGCCGCCGGCCACGCCACGGCGCCGCGCGGGCAACGCCCGGCCGCGCCAGCCGACGGCGGCGGTCGTAAGGGGGAGGCGCGGGGGAGTGCTGGACGGAGAGGGGGGAGGAGGCCGCCCCGGCCGCCTCGCTCGGGGAGGCGGCGCGGGGGGCACGGGGTCGGGGAGAGAGGGTTCGCTCGGGCGGATAAAAAAAGAGAGCTGTAGTTGGTGGTATGATACAACATTTCTTAGTGCCATGCGCAAAACAATCACCAATTTGCATGGTATAATACAAACCTATACTACTACTAAGTTAAAAAAAAACCTATACTACTACTACTCATCCTTCGCGCGCCTATATGGATCAGGCCGTGCAGTGCTCGCGCGAGAACCCGACCCGGGCGTTGGCCACGTCGAAGAGCACGCGGTGGTTCTGCTGCTGCATGCTGGCCAACACGTTGAGCCCTGCGTTCACCCCAGTCGACGGGCCCGCCGCCATGGCCAGGCACGCGACGCCGCCCCACGTTCTGTGGATCATCACGTTCTCCTCAGGGAGTGTCATGGCCGCCCCCGCCCCGCCGGCGAACGCGACCGTGATGCTCGGCACCCGCACGCCACTGCCGGTCAGGTTGTAGCACGTGTCGAACCCGCCCAGCGGCGCCGATACGGGTGCCCGCACCTTGCGCCGGAACGCGTCGCGCACTGCGGCGTACACGGGGGGCGAGAACAGCGTGAACATGGTGCCTGCGTCCACGATCGTGCCGCCGGTGCCTGTAGCCGGGTCGAACGACGCGAGTGCCGATGCCGGCACGGCCACGGCCCTGCCGCCCACTTGTATGCCGATCATGTCGACGTAGTACAGGGTGGGGCGGTGGGGGTTGTAGAGCAGCGGCGTCGTCTTGATCCGCTTCGGCTGCCCGGCGCTGCCAAGCCTCAGCGTCCCGGAGAAGTTAGAGGACTTGTAGCTCGGGAGGCAGTAGGAAAAGACCGAGCCGTAGGTGTCCTTCGTCTGCGACAGAAAGGAGAGCGGCCCGCGCCCAAAGCCGAGGAGCCCCTGCGGCGGCACGGACTGGCCGGTGACCACGCGGAGGCACCCGAACGTGTACGACGACGCAGCGCCGCCGCCCTCGAGGGCGAGCACGTCCTGCCCGAGCACGGCTTGGAGCGTGGACGACCCGTAAGACATGTTGAACGCGCACGACGCGCCGGGGCCGCCGGGGCAGGACGCGACGCCCGGCACCTGCGCGCACTGCGGCCAGCCGCACCGCACGGGCCGGTACGTGGGCGAGTCCGTCGGGGCGAAGGACGGGGACGACTTGGGCGCGCAGCCGACGCAGGCGCTGCACGGGATCCAGGCGGCGTCGTTGCTGGGGTCGATGGCAACCAGCAGCGTCTGCGGCGGCGTGCCGAGCCGCGCGCGGGCCACGTAATTGTTGATGCTGAGGATCTGCCGGCCCGAAGCGATCGGCACGAACGACCGGCCTTTGCTCTCAGATTTGGGTTTGGCAGGCACGGCTGCCGCGAGCATGCCAACGCGTGTCACGTCGGCGGCGGACTGCGCGGCGAGGGAAGCCGCCCATTGGGTGAGCGGCGCGCCGGCGTTGGGCGACGGCAACGAGTGCGAGCGCGCCAGGAGCAGCGTCGAGCTGCGCACGGCGGTCGCGGCCGTCCAAAACGTAGGTAAGAGCACGGCGAGGATGGTGGATATTTTTCGAATGGACATGGTTGCTTTTGCTCGCTCAGTAGCTTAGTGTTCGTCAACGTGATAAATTAAGGATGGCGAGAAGGGAGGCGAAGGTAGCTGGCCGGGTGTATATGGAAGCGTCGAGGTGTATATATAAGCCAAGAATTCTTTGCCGCTGCCATGCACGCGTGCATGCATGCACTGATGACTTTGGCCGGTTGGAATTATTCGGCCTCTTGACTTTATCTTTGCATGCGTACAAAGAAAGTAGGTAGCGCGCAAGGGTGCTTGTTGCAGCCAGTTGGCCAAGGCGCTCGAGGGTACTTTGTGCCAACTACCAATTGATTTAGAATTCTAGCCTGTCAACTTGTCATGGCTTTAGAGTTTTATATGAACGAGATGATACCCCGTAAGTTGTTGCGGGAATAGTTTACAACACATATTAATATGATTCATGGTATGAAATATGAATATTTGAAGTAATGACATAAAAAACAAAACTGAAATACATATAATATTTCATACTTCCTCCATTTTATAAGGTAGTACGTTTACTCTTTTTGAGATTCAACTTTAACCATAAATTAGACCAATAATTCATAAATTATTTTACTGAAAAATTATATCTTTGAAAACTTCTTTCAAATGTGAATTCAAAGGTATCTATCATGCTTCCGCCGTAGTTGTCCATGTTGGTTAAATTTATGGTCAAACTTAAATCTCAAAAAATGTGATGCACTACATTATGGAATGGTTGGAGTATTTGATTACTATATAGCTGTAAAATTTTTATTCAATATAAATAGCATAATAAAATGAAATTCTCATGTATTTTTGCATGTTGAGATGGTCTTTTTTCCATGCATGTTTCATGATGAAGTGGCATCCTTACATGTTGAGAAACATATGGTAGTGATGGTGGGCATTTTCTCTTGCATGTTGCGCGATGATGTGGCATGCTTGCATGTTAAGAGAAATAGTTAGTGGGGGCTAGCTATTTAGATATAGAAGATTAACTTTGCCAGTTAGGTTTATACCCACAAACTCACAGCCGACTTCACTGTGATGGTAAGAATAAGGATAAATTTGTGTGCGCAATTGCTATTTCACATGCAACTGAAATTTTCGCTTATCTCAGTAGATTCGGGAGCAGTGCGAGGCCTCGAGGCCGAAGATGGCGGCGTCGACGCGGTGCCTTGTCCAGGAACGACTCCATGTCGGTGATGACACGACAATGACGTCTCAGGTGGAAGGGGTCAGGGGTTGACAGGTCGAGGTGGATGGAGGGGTGTTGGCACTGGAGAAGTACAAGAGTGCTACTTCTTGAGTTTGCGTTGGTTTTTTCTTGAAGAGGAAAGGCTGATGCAGCAAAGTAGAGATAATTAGTTTCCCCAGTTTGAGAATGAAGGTATCAATCCAGTAGAAGGAACACACAAGTCATCAATGGTTGCACCTACACAAATAAACACATACTTGCATCCAACACGATAAACGGGTTGTCAATCCCTTCACGGTTACTTGTAAGGATGAGATATGATAGAGATAGGTATAAAAGATAAATAAAAGTCAAAATAAGGTAAATGTAAATAAATTGCAACAAGGTATTTTTGGTTTTTTGGTTTTATAGATCTAAAAATAATATGATAAAAATAGGTCTGGGGGCCATAGTTTTCACTAGAGGCTTCTCTCTTGAAAGAAAGCATACAGTGGGTAAACAAATTACTGTTGGGCAATTGATAGAAAAGCGCAAAGTTACGACGATATCTAAGGCAATGATCATGAATATATGCATCATGTCCGTGACATGTAGACCGACTCCTGCCTGCATCTACTACTATTACATAACATATCGACCGCCATCCAACTGAGGGTACTCAAGGATACTTTGTACCAAGTATCAACTGAGCTAAATCCTGGGGAAATATCAGGCGCTCCCATTTTTGGGTGCTCCCTATGCGCTAAGTCTAAAACATCAATTTTAAATGTCTTAAAAATTCTAAAAAAATTTGGTGAATGTTCAAAAGGAATGTGGCTACACCCCTAAAAATTTCAGGTTCAAACTCAAAATGTACATTGAAAAACAAAAAAGACAAATTCAGATATGAATACTGTCAAATGTTGCTTTTGTCTTTTTATGACATTACTCATGCTAGATTTCATATTTTTGTTTCTCAATGTGCATTTAGAGTTTGGACCTGAAATTTTTAGGACTTGTAGTCACATTCCTTGTAAACATGCATACTTTTTTCCAGAATTTTTTAAAACATTTAAAATTGGTTTATTTAAAGTTGGAGCATAGGGAGCACCCCAAGGATGGGAGTACCTAGAATCCTAGCCTGCTCACTTGTTATGGCTTCAGAGATTTA
Organism: Aegilops tauschii subsp. strangulata; assembly: GCF_002575655.3. Taxonomy (NCBI): domain Eukaryota; kingdom Viridiplantae; phylum Streptophyta; class Magnoliopsida; order Poales; family Poaceae; genus Aegilops; species Aegilops tauschii. The sequence goes on from NC_053037.3 coordinate 601,932,141, forward strand.
GCATTAATTAACTTTGCCAGTTAGGTTTATAGGCACAAGCTCACAACTGACTCCACTGTGATGGTGAGAATACAGATACATTTATATGTGCAATTTTAATTACATAGGCAACTGAAATTTTTGCTTATGTCAGTCGACCGGGAGTATGGCGAGGCCTAGAGGCTGAGATGGCCGCACCGTGGTGAGGCCTCAATCAGAGCGACCTAAAGCCGGCGATGACGCGACACTACGTCGCAGGTGGAAGGGAGTCAGAAGTTGAGGGTTCGGGGTGGGTGGACAGGTGGAGGAGGCAGGAGGGGTGTTGGCGCAGTAGAAGAACAGGAGGTGGGGCAATTTAAAGGGGCCGGTGGCCAGGGTGGCGACAACATGGCAATATGTCATAGTCAAGTGAGGGGGTGGCATTGTGTACACTTATAACGTTGCACTATATCGGTACAAAAGAAAAACAATAAGTACAAACCTGACTTCAACACTGTTAGGATGCACACAACCAAGGAAGAAAGAAAAAAAGAATAGGACCCTTAGGGATCACGGGTGAGAGGAACAACCCGCTGCAGTAATGTATCAACTACTACCAACATCATTGGCAATATGTGGACGATGAGAAGGTTCCTCGACATTGATGCCTCCAACAAGGAAATAGTGCATGAAACATTCGCAGATCCACCTACATAGGCTAGACTGTAGGTTTTCACCCAAAAGAGAAAGATTGAGTAAGCTCTAGAGAACACTTTCAACAAAGGAAAGTTAATCGGTGCTACCAAGAACGATCCAAGATGGCCAAACCTAGGGCTTTCACCCCGGAATTCAAGACTTGATACTCGAAGAGCTCCACCAAAGACGAGGTCTCCTATGTTGCTACCACCAACTTATCGGAGAAGAAATCCGACTGCAATATCCTGATCGGCATCAGAATCATGGATCAAGGTGAACTCTACACACCGGGGCACTTGTTCAGATGCTACATCTAACATATGCCAATGCAAACAATGAGCATGCTAATTAACAACTGCCCGATGTGGGGGGATACCTTGACCATCACCGAAACACAAAGGATATCAAGCTAAGATGGTCCATTATGTGGAAGGGATGCATTAGTAGCCTGGCATGCAAAGCCTGGTGGCCAAGTGTGATGCACCTCCACTGAGCATCCACCACCGCTGGCTCCATAGGATGCCCAACCACATATGCCCATGCTGACAGATGACTGCTAGAAGAAGGCCGACGCACAAAGCCAAGCAAGCAAAAAAATGCGCACATCGGGCAGTTGCAATCTATTTTAATGTGATTTGATTATGTGGAATATAAATATTAGGGTATTGATAACGACTGAACTAAAATTAAAAATATATACGACTTAGTATATTTTATTATGTATAGCTGTAAACTATTTACTGGATATAAGTAATGTTTTTTCATGCATGGTTGTATGTGGTTGTGGGTCTTTTCCCATGCATTATTGCATGTCGATGTGGGTCTTATCCCATCCATAGTTATATGATGATGCGGTATGCTTGTGTATTTAGGTAAATACATTGGTGGGGTGTCTCTCTTAGGTATTAGGATTCTTCAATGTAAAGTTCTTGGATGGGCCATCCCTACTATTTTTTCTTCTGTTTGTAAAGGACGTAACTTCGATTTCAAATGAACTGAGAGGTGATGAGATGTGGAGAAAAAGAAAAACTCAAGGAGGCTGACTTTGATTACAAATGTATTTCGGGTCATATTTTGATCATAATTTTAAAGTATACAATTTAAGTAATGCATTGCAAAAACAATAATATTGAAAACTACATTCAAGTAAGAATCCAGCAATATAACTTTTGATGACATGTATTCATATCTTTGCTAGTCAAATACGTGGTCAAATTTTGACAAAAATATGATGAGAAGTGAGAACTAATAAATCCATACGGAGGTTAGAGCCTGCACACCACGTGGGGGTGGCATACACCTTTTACAGCTAGAGCTAGGCACTGACATCCATCCATGCATGTTTCTGGGTAAGCAGCGTCGGTAGGTGCTTGATGATGAGAGTACACGCAGACTATACTCCATGGAGACGGTGCTTCTGGCCATCATCGTACCACCTCATGTGTTGACCTAGATAAGCATCTCAGTGAGTCACTTTTCTCTCCACGTCTTTCCGGTATCTCCGTCGGTCTCACGCCGCCACATGAGTCTTATGCTCCTTTCCTCAGTCTGTGATCGACTGATCCTTCTACGGCTCATCCTGCAAGGCATAGGCAAGAGATCATCATAAAAAACATGATAAGCGTAATGAAATCATGGGCACGGAGAACAAAGTGCTCACACGTGAAGCGCGTGGCCGCCGGTATCGGTGGGCTGGCCCGGTGGGGTATGCTATAAATCCCAAACTGCATGGCCACGCGGTGTGGCAAGTGCCACTCGACGGCGTACACACAGATCATGGGCACGATGCACCGCCAGAGACCACGGTCCGCATCGCACATCACGTTCAGATCAAAGTCCCACTCTCGGTCTTGTCGATACGGCCACCAGTTTACCTATTACATATACATTGGTAAGTTCCCACTCTCGGTCAAAAGTGGAATCAAAGAGAAAGGTGTTGAGCGAGTTCATATACCTGCGTATGCGTCAAAGCGTCCAACTCGTTGGTGTAGGTCTTGTACGAAGTCTTTTTTAGGCGCGTGTAGAGTTTGACAACGTCCCACTCGTAAGCTACGGTGGGGTTTCGAGTCTCATCGCCATCTTCGCTATAGTATTTCCATGGGCGTCTTGGCATCTTCTCCAGACGCCCCACCGGCAGCCGCTCCCACATCCAAACGAAGAAGGCCCAGACAAAGCCACCCATATTGGACTTGTTTCCCGTCCTCTGCGTTGCGTCGTCAAGCTGCAAAACATCAAATGAGGATCAGATATAAGAAAATGTCATGGACACCCTTTCGTAGGTAGGTAGGCAATTAGACACTCTCTTACCGAACGGTATAGGTAGGCGAGAGATGCGGTCCCCCAACTGTACCCTGCATCCCAGTCCGCTAGGAAGAACAGATACGCCCAGTTGGCAGAGTTCTCGGAGCTGTCTGGAAACACGACCTCTGAGAGAATATACCACAGAGCGTACAACTCCACAGTCGCCTCATCTGCACCTTGGGGGCATGTCTTCCGGTGCTCCGAGAGCCAGCTCAACGGCACACCGGATGTACGGTTACTCTTGGCACCGGGGCAGTCGCCGATGAGGGTGGTAACCCTCTGCTGCCAGTTGGTCCTCTCCACTCGACCGGTGAGTGCATGACCCTCGATCGGCATGGCAGTAATCATCCCCCAGTCCTCGAGGGTCACCGTCATCTCCCAGCATGGCAGATGGAAAGAATGGGTCTCCGGTCGCCACCGGTCAATCAGAGCTGTGAGAGCTACGTGGACAAGCATCGGCGGCTGACGCTTGAACTGCAACACGAAACCCAACAGCCGGGCTTTCTTGAAGAACGGCGCGTAGCGCTCGTCGTAGTCCATATGCCCATGAACCCCGTGACCCCTCATGCGCAGTGGCTGGAGCATCTGTCAAAAAGTGAACGCCAAAAGTTAGGCAATCATTTTCATCAATCCGAAAACTTTGATCAAAATTTCATTCATATCACTTACCTCTCCGTTCTCTATGAAACGGGCACGATGACCCTTGTCGAATGCCCAGTCCAGCATGGAGTACCGTGGGCCGATGTTGTCCGCAAGAGGTGGCCGCCTTAATAAAATTTCGTAAACAAAAGCACCATAAGCATATAGCATACATAAACAAAAAATGAACTCAAATCGTATCAACATGCATCATATCAACATAAAATTTTAAGCATATTTCTCCAACAACATCTACTACACATGATGGATCAAATCATATCAACATGCATCATATCAAAAAAAAATCCTCCAACATACATCATATCATCATATTTTTAAATAATTTTTTCCAAACAACATCTTCATATCATCATATCAACATGCATCATCAAACTAGGGTTCATCTTCACACTAGATCATATCATCATATCAACATGCATCATCAAACTAGGGTTCATCCTCATATCAATATTACATCATAATTTTTTTAACAAAAAAAATTATGAACTAGGGTTCATCTTCACACTAACATATGAACTATTAATTAGAGTTCATATCCAATACCACTAGTTACTAAAGAACTAAGAACTACAACTACAATCAATCTTAGGTGAAAAAAACCAATCTAAGTTCAAAAATATGAGGGATTTCAAGCAAATAATGCGTCAAATCAGAAGCAAGTTTGCAAAAACTAATTGGAGGGATTGGAGGAGCTTATGGTTCTCTCTTCGGGGCCATCTCGATCCGCAAAACCGGTGAAGAATCGGTGAAGATCCGAGGGGGGAGTGGAGGAGATGAGAGAGGGATAGAGGGGCGACTTGGGGGAGAAAATGAGAAACTGCTGACGGGGGGAGGGGGAGGGGTGGGGAGATGGGCAGGGGCGTGGGGGTTTCGGGGCAAATAACTGCCTGGACCCTACCGCCAGGGGCTCTGGCGGTAGGGTTAGACAGCCTACGGCCAAGGCCCCTGGCGGTAGGGTGCGACGGAGGGGGACGGCGGCCGTTTCCGCGTGCTGACGTGGATAAGTACCCTACCGCTAGGGGCCGTGGTGGTAGGCTGTCTAACCCTACCGCCAGAGCCCCTGACGGTAAGAAAAAGGGTCAAATCATGAAAAAAATTCAAACCAGGGTTAGATCCTGAAATTCTTTGTCAAAATGGTCAAAACATGAAATTTTGCCGTTGGTTGTTCACATGAAACATGAGGATGACACTCATCGCCCAGCTCCACAGCCCACTTGCTGGCCGGCACCGTCGCGAGTTCTTGGAGGAGGGAACAGGGGAAAGTGTGGGTTTGCGGGAGGCAGGGACTAGTGCCGCCACCGAACGAGACCGAGCCAGATGGTGCTCTCTAGCTAGCCAGCTACGGCCTGCTGCATGCGTCGCGTTCGGCCATGGCAGAGAGCACCAATACGTGCAGTGCAGTACATGCATCAACGTGTGATCGACATCAACTGGATCCATCGGTCTCCACCCCAACGATCTGACCGGCAGTGTATCAGAAAAATCTGCTCTCTGTCAGCAGGAGAGATTGCTCAATGATGACAGGGGCAATGGTGCATATTGCTCGTACAAATGTTCCATCTTCTACAGCCCATATATACCACAGTACGAAATTTTACATTTTCTACAGCCCATGTATACCGAAGCCATCAATCCTACAGGTACAGCACTGCCATTCCATATACTACGAGCACGCCGTACCTATGGTACTGGCTACGCTACGCTAGCTCATCTTCTATATGTAGTACTAGTGAAAAAAATTCAACATCAATTTTCTATGTATGTATGTATGTATGCTCTCTAGGGACGTTCACCCCGATCAATGGTCTTTGACCGGACAGTAATGATACCGAGTGGCATTTTTTTTTTGACAGGTAAAAGAGAGCTTTATATATTACTTTGTACCCAGAGTACTGTCTTTCAAGATTACATCAGTTATATTATAAGGCACCCTGCCCATCATAAAAAAACTGCCATTAGCTCTAGCATAAGCAGCAAGTTTATGAGCAGCCTCGTTGCTCTCTCTCTCAATCTTTGTTGCTCTCCAGGATGGAGAATTCTTCAGCAAGTCCAGCGAATCCATGTAAGTAGCCCACCATCTTGGCCGGATCACAGAATTTGCAATGAGGGCCTCAACCACAGCTGCGCAGTCTGTCTCGAACATCGTCAGACCACTATATACTTTTTCCAGAGCTCGCATGCCTAAAAGCATTGCCTGCCCTTCAGCCTCTTCAGCATCACTGCAATCAGGAAGGGTCGAGCCCGCACTAAACAAAATCTCGCCATCGCTATTTCTTGCAACAACTCCCGCCGCAGCCAAGCCTGTACCAACAATAAAAGAAGCATCCGAATTTACCTTCACAGAACCAACAAGGGGCCTAGTCCAAGCATTGGATGCATGAGCACTAAACTCTTGTTTCGCTCTAGGCATTTCAACCACAGGACTCTTGCCCTTTAAGTCATCCGTTGAACTAATGCCTCCCATAAAACAGTTCCAGTAATTAGACAAGAAGATGACAGATTCGGCGATGGATGCAGTACCTTTATGATGCACAATGTTGTCGCGTTAATACCATGCTCTCCATAACAACAACAAAATCTTATCTCTGGAGATGCTGTCGCATTGGCTAAGTAACATCAACATCCAATCGGGACCTGAGCAAGCGAAACAATCTTCTTTCAGCAAGGGCCAGACCCCCCCCCCCCCCCCCCTCATGGCATCTCTGAGAGCTCTAGCTTTAGTGCAGGGAACAATAGCATAGTGAGCATCCTCAGGCTCCCTCCCACAAATATTGCAAATGCTATCATGCTCCAAAGTCCTCTTGAATTTGTTTTCTTTTGTTGGTAAAGAATCAGTAGCGGTTCTCCACGCAAATATTCTGACCTTGTGGGGAGTGTGTGCTTTCCAAATGAGGTTCCAAAGAGATTCTCTTCCATTGTCGTGGCTATGCGATGTTTCTTCCCAGCTTGTCCCATTTTTTAGGTTCAGCCCCAGTTTGTAAGCGCTTCTCACCGTAAAGCTACCATTCTTTTCATAATTCCAAGCCAGCAAGTCATCAACAGGTCTTGAAGGTATTTTAATTTTGCATATCTCAAAAGCATCAAAATCATGGAACAGACTATGAACCAAAGGCCAATTCCATACATTTGTGTTTGGTATAATCAATTGGTTCACCCAACGAGTTCTGCTTCTGCTTTTGAGGGACAGGACCGACATCCCTTCTTCGCGAGGGATCCAATTATCTCTAAGAATCTGGATACTTTTTCCATCTCCCACTCTCCATATCATGCTCTTTTTTAACAACTCAATGCCATGTTCAATCCCTCGCCAAACAGGGGAAGCATCCGAGGGGAAGACCATATCCAAAAGATTACCTTTTGGGTAATACTTCGACTTCAAAACTTTTGCACACATACTGTTTGGCCTTTGAATAAGTCTCCATGCTTGCTTCGCCAACAAAGCTTGGTTGAAAATTCTCATGTCCCGGAATCCCATTCCGCCTTGCGATTTAGATTGAGTCATTCTATCCCATGACATCCAGTGCACTTTTCGCTTATTTTGCTCATCGCCCCACCAAAAAGCTCTGATGAGTTTTTCATACTGATCACAGAAACCAGCCCCCATCTTGAAAATGCTCATAGTATGCGTGGGAATAGCCCGAGCCACTGATTTGACAAGGTTGTCTTTCGCTCCATGAGACATAAACCTCTCAGCCCAGTTTGTTAGCCTTTTAGTGAAGCGCGCCAAAATAGGTTGGAAATGATTACCTTTCATGCGGCCTTCCGGGGTTGGCAGACCCAAATATTTCTCCTCAAAAGTAGCCGTTGTAATCTCCAATGTACTAGTGATATTCTTCCTGACCGGTTCAGGACACGCCTGACTAAACAAAATAGAGCATTTTCCGGGGCTAAGAAGTTAACCAGTACGTTGCTGGAATAAAGAAAGAGCATCTTTCACACCTCGAGCTTGATCTTCGGTTGCTTTAAAGAAGAGCAAACTATCATCCGCGAACAGCAGATGTGAAATCACTGGGCTTCCCCTGGCCACTTTAATTGGGGTAATGGTTCCATCTTCACACTGCTTGTCCAGAGCCATGGATAGACCCTCTGCCACATAGTGGAACAAGTAAGGGCTTAACGGGTCACCCTGCCTGAGGCCCCTCGAAGGGTAAAAGAACTCCAGAATTTCCCCATTCAGCCTCACTGCGTATCTCACTGATCGAACACAAGTCATTACCCACGAAGTCCATTTGTTGCAGAAACCAAACTTGGATAAAGCCCCTTCCAGAAAATTCCATTCGACGCAATCATAAGCCTTGGTCAGGTCTAACTTATAAGCGCAGTAAGTGTTTTGGGGAACTTTGCTCTGTTGGATCTTATAGAAACACTCAAAAGCCATGCTCGCATTGTCAGTTATCATCCTTCTCGGGATGAATGCGCTTTGACTTTCAGACACAAGCTCGTCCAAGAAAGGCCGCAACCGGTTGACAAGGCACTTGGAGATCACCTTGTAAATGACATTGCAGAGGCTTATAGGACGAAAATCTTTAAGGCACTCAGGTGAGTTATAGGAATGAGAACGATGATCGTGTCATTTATGCCCTCAGGCATGACTTCATTCACAAAAAAAATCCTTCACAGCAGCAACAACATCATCCCGCATAAAAGACCAATTTCTCTGATAAAAACGAGTGGGAAAACCATCGACACCCGGTGCTTTTAATGGCCCAATTTGGAATAATGCATCGCTAATTTCTTCCTCGGTGAACTCTCTGCATAGCTGATCATTCATCTCAGGAGTCACTTTGGCCGAAAAAAGGTTGAGTAAGGCTTCTGGGTTTAGATTGTTATCCGCCGTGTAAAGCTCATGGAAAAATTCAGTAGTCATACTCGCCAATTCATTTGCACCTTCAACCCAATTTCCTTCAGCATTGTGCAACTTACTTATCTTATTTTTCTTTTGTCGCCAAGTTGCCTTTTGCTGGAAATATTTCGTATTCTGTTCACCCTCACGAAGCCATCTAACCCTTGATCTTTGACGCCATAGGATTTCCTCTCTGTACATGTATTCATCCAGCTCTAGAGACTTCATACGAATTAGCTCGTCTCTCTGGACGGAAGGAGTTCTGTCCCATAAGTTGGCGAGTTGTTTCCGAAGGAACTGCACATGCCTGGTAACCGACCCAAATTTTTTTCTGCTCCAACATTGAAGGCCTCGTTTCACATTAGTTAAATTCCGGGAAATCCCCTACAGAACCGAATTTGGCTCATTATTCCTCTTCCAAGCTTCCTCTATTTCAACTGAAAGAGTTTTATTTCTCTCCCACATGGACTCATACCTGAATAATCTTGGGATTTTTCGCCTTTCTGGAACACCTTCATAGTCCAGTAATAAGGGGAAGTGATCAGATCTTGATGAAATAATATGCGTGAGTTGAGCCTTTTTGAATCTGTAACTCCAATAGGGAGAGGCTACAACTCTATCAGTTCTGTCTTTAACATTCTTTATCCCCTCTTGTTTATTGTCATAAGTCCAGGGTTTTCCTTTGTATCCAATATCATGGAGATTGCAGAAATACAACATATCCCTGAACCTATCCATTTGTCCTTCCGATCTTCGAGAACAGGAAAAATGTTCAGGTTGCCACATGGTTTCATTAAAATCACCTATCATCATCCAAGGTTCACTTGCATTTGGACAAATCCGCTTGAGAAGCGACCACATGTGGTGACAGTCCTATGCACGTGGTTCTCCATAGACAAATGTTCCCCGCCATTTAGGGCGATTGGGGTTATCAGACACAAGCACATCAAAATAACAAGGCCCATACGACAAAATCTTAATATTTATTGAATCATCCTAGTACAAAGCAATGCCGGCTCCTTTGCCTTTACCATTATGGGTAAGACAATGCTTCAGCCCTAGTCTCCATTTTATTGCCTTTACCTTGTCCTCACATTGCCTTGTTTCAGATAAAAAGACGATCCGGGGGCGGTAGGTCTGCACGAGGCACAACAACTCTTGAACTGTCCGGGACTGCCCCAGGCCTCGGCAGTTCCAGCTGAGAATACTCATTTCTCCTGACGGGCGTCGTCAATCGCGCCCGTCAGTTTACCGATAGCCCCGGGATCGGTTGCTTCCTTACCACCCTTTGGTCCCAAGTCCTTCCCTACCACATGGCACTTCTCGACACTACAAAGCTTTTTCTGGCTTACAATTTGTTCAGAGAAGTTACTCTCCTGCTCTAGCTGTTTTCCTACTACAGAGCTATGTTGCCTCTTCCCAAGTGCTCTAGCTGTTTTCCTACTACAGAGCTATGTTGCCTCTTCCCAAGTGCTGACTTTACTATGGTGTTAGCTCTGCCCTCCCCATCAGAGACAAGCTTGGAGGAGCGACCATGTCCCTTGCGACCTAGCTTGGCCACGCCCTGACCCAATCTGCCCTTAACCGGGCCAGAACCAGGGGGAGTGTTTGTGCTGATAGCAAACACCAAGGACCCCTCTGGGAGGGCCTTAGTGCTGTCACCAACAGGTTGCAGGAGCTCCTCGTAGTACTGCATCTTATTTGGGTTGCCCATGACTTGCAGTGTCGTCGACGCCGCCATGTCAACGCCCAGACACAACTACTCCAGCCACCGCCTCGTGCTCATCCGGCACCTCCGCCTTGTGCTCATCAATCATGGATTTGTTGCACACAGTAGGGGGCAAGGTGTTGATGCAGTCGGCGCTTTTTAGGCTTGTGGAGTCATCTGTCAAGGTTGCCTTAACCGACCTGGTATTTGCCCCATCAATGTTCCATGTCTCACCAGTTTTTGCCACAACCTCGGTGTCAACCGGTGCACTTGCGCCTTGAATTTCCCTGTTTGAATAAGTATCCATCTCATCGCCCACCGAGAGGCGGGCAACAACGTCCCGCATCTGTTCCACTTCTGACATGACCATGGCCGGGCTGGCAGGATTGGGGGCACGCCAAAGGAGGGTTGACGATTGGGGACCCGAAGCTTGCCCCATTTTCTGTGGAAGAAACCAAGTACGGGGATCATCCAAATGGACTGGGAAAACACCAAGCTCCTTACTGTATCTGAGCTTCTTTTCTGCATTTGGGAAATCACACCTCGCTTCCATGGGTCCTATGAATCCAGAGAATAAACAGAAATTTGGCAATCTCTCATACCGCAGGTAAACTGTCACCTCTTCATCTGTTATCTCATCAGCAAGCGTGATCTCCTTCTGCAGAGCAGAGTACAAGGGCAACAACACTCTCACTCTGAGGAACTTGTCGCAAATATTGCCCCTCGCATGGTTGTTAATCATCACCACTGTTCCAACCTGATCACCCAGGCTACGGGCAAGCTCCTTAGTGAGAAGGTAGAAGGGGATGCCCCTGAACTGTACCCACATCGGCACATGAGAAAAAATAACCGAAGCAGGATCAACTCCATGCTCCATGCCAACAACCAGGAACACATCGCCCCTGTACTGCCACGGCCCCCCTTGATGACGTACTACCGGTCTCCATCTTCAGAGAATTTGAGGAAATTTTTTTGCCCTTCCACTGCAACCAGTTCATGGTCACCAAGCTCCCCTCACACCTTCCAGACCTTCTTCATGTGGTCGATCAATTGCTTGGAATTCACCAGCATAACAGGCAGGAAAAGTCCGACCGCCAGGAATCGTGCCTTCACCGCCTTCCGGGCCCCAGTCATGTTGATGACCAGTGTCTTCTTCATCGGACCCTTCTCAGTCTTGGCAATCTCCTTCCCCGGCTGCTAGAGCTTGGTGGAGAGGGGGAGGTCGACATGCAGGCCGGCAGAGGTACCAGCAGCATACCCAGACCTGATAGCACCAAACGCCGCTGCAGCAACATCTCCCGAGGTCTCCTCGAGACCCTTTTTCTGGTGGCCTTCCTTTTCAGCCATGAGGCAAAAGTACGAACACCTACCGTGCCACGGAATAGCACAACACTGGATACGAGAGACTGGTGATGGGATATACAGAGAAGAGCCTCCTCTAAATAGCAAATCCTCCATGGCCTTGTTAATACCTTCATTATGCTCCGAATTACTCCCTGTGAATGGGAGCCCTTCCATCTCCTTAAGCAGAAACGACCTCCATGAATCGTCCTGCTCTTCAATCCCTTAATGAGGGAATTAGATTTTTGCTCTGTTGATTGCCCACATCCCGGATCCAGCGGCCCCTTTCTCTCATCAAGAGAGAAACGGAATACATGAAGATTGGCCTTAACGATCTCCAATTGAACTTTCAGAGCCGCGATGTGGATCTTCAAATTCTCGACGGTCGTGGCGGTCTCTCTGAGATGGCTTTTGATACTGGCTAAGTGCCTGGGATCTGGTTGGGTAGGATTGTAGGGGAGGATATCGGGATTGATGGGTTCTCTGTTTTTAGGGATCATCCAACGACAATTCCTAGAGGAGACAAGGAAATCACACGAGGCAGGTTTCGGGAGGGGAACATGCGTCAGAGACATGGCTTTGTTCTTCTTTACCGAGTGGCATTTTTTGAGCACACACTTAGCGCAATGATGGTATTTTTGAGTGGTTGAAACTTGTATTGTCCAAATTGAGTATACAACCCCTTTTAATTTAACCAAATCAACTAAATTTTCAAAAGTGATGTAACTTTTGAAAACTTAGTTCACTTAGATTTACAAAAAAGGGTTTCCCCCCACTTTGTATTACAAACCAACCATCACCGAACAACCAACGATAGATGTTGGGGCGGAAGCAGCACAGTCATGCCCAAAAGAAACGAAAGAGAAAACAGAAAAAGAAACAAATGCGAACATCGACGGATCAATGAAACTGATGGAGACCCACAACCGCTGCACCCACCGGAGAATTCCACCACACTCCAAGCACTCCGGACCGCCGCATACCAAGCAACACCTTCAAGAAGGATCACGACACCGACGACGCTGTTGCCCGGACAAGTCCTAGGGTTTCCCCCGGTACGCAGAGGGGTGCGGGGGAAGGGGTGAACCCGACACCCTTCAGGAAGGCATGGCGGCGCCCACCGGCGTCACCGCGTCGGTGCCGGACAAGCCGACAAGGATTTCTCCTGACCACCAACCACCCACGACCCCAGACGATCCATCGCGCGCCACCAAACACGCCGCCCACCAACATGCGCCACCACGGCCGTGCAGTCCCCATTGCTGTCTCACCGTGGAAAACGAAGCGGGACCGGTAGGAACAGAGGAGGCAACCAGGAACGAGGAGCAGCAACAACAGCAGCCACACGGGAGGGGACAACCTCCACCGCCTGTGGCAGGAACCGGCCAGACGTAGCAACAGGGGCAAACCAGGCACCCACGACCATAAATCGACCAAGGGAAAGGGGAGGCGGAGAAGTGGCCCATGGCCACGACCGGCGCTCGTGCCGGCTCTAGCTCCCCCCCGAAACCTTGTTTCGCCCCCGCGCCGAAGGCCCAGATAGGCTCGGCCGAGCTGGAAACGGGCTCATGAAGCCCCCATCGCTGCGCTGTAGTACACGAGCCGCCATCACTGCCACCCCCCGTACGAGTCGCCCAGCCGTCCACCGGAGACGCCGCCGAGAAGCCCCGGCCGGGCCCGCCCAGACCCAGATGGGGCCAAAAAGGGCCCCGATCTGGGCCGGGAGGGCGCCGCCGCCAGCCACCGCAACACCCCGTTGCCAAGCAGCCACGCCGCCGCCACCTCGCCACCCGGCACCGCGCTCCCCAAGGGGCCACGCCGCCGCCGGATCCGCTGTCGCCGAAGTGCACCGCCAGTCGCCCGAGCAGTGGCGCTGCGCGGGGGGAAAGAACGGGGCCGCCGCTGGCGGCACCACACGAGCAAGGCCCGGTGGCCCAGGCCGGCGGCGGTGGGAAGAGGAGAAGGGAAGGGGCCGCTGGGAAGGGCGGGGCGGGAGCCCCCGGTCGCCTCGCTTGGGGAGGCGACGCGGGGGTACGGGGAAGGGAGGGGGGAAGGAGAAGGGGAACAGAAGGGGGAAGGGACTGGCGGCGACGGCGGGCTCCTGCCGCAGCGGCGGCGGCGGGGGAACCCTAGAAGCGGGGGGTTCACCTAGATTAACTAGAGAGGGTCAAAGAATACCTTAAAGTGTACCTCTTTGCACACCTACCGGTATAGAAAATGTAATACTCCCGTCGATCCATATTATCGTAGCTGGTTTAGTACAATTTTACAAGTTGTACTAAACCTGTGACAACTAATATAGATATGAGGTATAGTACTAAAATTTAGTTCCAAGCACGGATTTTGTTGTTATTGGATGATTATTAGACGAACAAATATGCCAATAGTGATACATAACTTTATGACATGAGAAGTCAAAACCACATAAATACATCAGTTCAGTAATTACAACATAGCTAGATGGAATATGTAAAATATCTGCGTCGGATATTTCTTTTAATTGATCGGTGCTTCATTACCTAGCGTGAGCAAAGCAACATTAGCTGGAGTAGAATTAGGATTTCCTTGGTTATTTATGTCCTGGGCAGGCTGAGCAGATTGTCCAATAATGTTGTCAAGAAGTTGTTCTACTTGTTTCATATCTAGGCGTTCATTTGGATTTGGTTTTAGACAATCCACAGCAACTGCGCTGACCATTTCCATTAGTTTAATATCAATCTGGCTTGTAATGTCGTTGTCAATGAGCTCACTTACTCTTTTATCATGAGTTGCCTGGACAAACTTTGCAACATAGCTCCTCCCTTCATCATATGTCGCGGGCGTCCTCGTGACAAGCTCTATGAGAACTATACCGAAGCTGTACACATCGCTCTTTTGCGTAACAGTCCCATATTGCATATATACTGGATCTATGTAACTCATGTCCCTAATGACACGCTCAGTCTTCTCGTCTTTTCCTCTTGCAAGCAGCTTCGAAGTTCGAAAGTCTGAAACTTTTGGAGTGAAATATTGATCAAGAAGAATATTGGCAGATTTAACATCACCATGACGGATAGTACTCTCCCCTGCTGAATGCATGTATGCTAAACCTTCAGCTGATCCAACCGCAATCTTCAAACGTTTATCCACTATAACGATATCTCTATGATTAAAGAGAACATCATATAGACTGCCTCTCACTACAAACTCGTACACTAACAAGGGCACATCCATTTGTAAGCAGCACCCAAGGAGCCTAACAATGTTCTTGTGCCTCATTTGGGATTGGATTATAACCTCATCAGTGAATTCTTTCTTCATGTCCTTGTCAACTTTGATAGATTTCTTTAGAGCCACTTTGCTTTCATCTTTAAGAGCCCCCATATAAACTTTACCAAAGTAACCTTCTCCAATGACATCCTGGTGGTTATTTGTTATTTCCTTAAGTTGTCTCCTTGTATAGATCCTTATATTCCTTACACCTTTTAGTACCGGACCACCATTTTGGTCGTAGAATCTTTTGAGTTTTATCTGTTGGTAGGTCAGAACAATGAGGACGAAGAAAGCAATCAAGGCAGCAAATCCTGCAAAAAAGTTCAACCTACTTGAAGCTTTAGTTGAGTCATGCTAACTTTTTGTGCAGTTACCTAAGACATTGCATCTATCTCGAGTAACAGAAGGGAAAGCATGGCGTTCTGTTTCTCTATTACTCCAATAATTGACAACATAATTACATCAACTAAATGTAAATGCATGTGCATATATTTGAACTCAAGGTTATCATAGAAAGCAAAGAGGCTCGCTGATAAATGTATGTTGTATTCTGGTCTTGCCTGTAGCCAGCTTAGCTGGTAGAGGGAATTTCTCGGTGCAGGTTCCTGTTTTGCCATCGCCTTTCATCCCAGTTTTGCATGGGCAATCATAGCCACCGAGTCTGTTTTTGCAGATCCCGCCACTTGAACAAGGATACTGATCTCGGAGTTCAGGATACTGCTCTCGGAGGGCACACTCATTGATGTCTGCGTTAGCATTTCTTGAATTAGGTAATCGCAAAAATCAGGTCCATGGTCATCTATAGCATGTCAGTGTCATGTTCGTACCTTGGCAACCACCAGGGATGTAAGGATTGCCATCGTAGTGCTCCCAACACTTGCAGACATAACTGGTCCTGTTGGTTGCCTCCACGCACGAGCTGTTGCCGCTGAGACATGCATAGCCCTGAGGTAGCGGCTGGCCCTGCGCTGGGCACGAGCTATTTCCAATGGTGAAGTCCAGAACAATGGGAAAGCCCCTCGGGTACTTCTTGGAGAAGGATGCCTCGTCTGCATGGACATCCTCCTGTTAGACATTATCTTGTGTACCACGCCAAGGTAGTTAGAGATAGATTTATCCTAACAATGTTTTCATTTATCTTTCTATCTCTTCTTCTATAATCCCCCGATGTATCTCCTCTCTGTTACGATATGTATGCGCTATTGGGAGGTGCGCTTAAACCAATCAATATATACCCCGCGGGCCTCCTGTTTGGAGGTTGAGACGCTTCATTACGATCTTCCACATGGTATACAGAGCTACCCTCTTCCCCTTCGTCTAGCCATCCCTTCTTCCACCTCCAAACTCGACAATGTCGACGTCCACCTCGGTTGTCTCCACCGGCCTCAACAACAACGTCTCCGAACCCCTCACTCGTTCCAATTATGTTCTCTGGCGTGCCCAAGCTCGTTCCCAGATCATGGGGGCGGGCCTCTTCGGGTACGTCGACAAAACCCTAGAAGCGCCACCCAAAACCATCACCAGCAAGGACGCCGAGGGCAAAGATCAGGTGACTGTGAACCCTGCTTATGCGCCTTGGCTCATCCAAGACCAACAGATCGTCGCATACCTCCTCCGCAATCTCTCGAAAGAAGTTCTAGTTCAAGTAGCATCTCTTGAAATCTCCCATGCCATCTGGTCCGCCCTCGCCAACATGTTCTCTGCCCAATCCCGTTCCTGCTGCAACCACATCCGCATCTCCCTCACCACTGCCCAGAAGGGAACTCAGTCTGCTGCTGCATACTTTGCCTACATGCGCGGTCTCGCTGATGAGATTGCAGCGGCTGGGAAACCCATCGATGAGGACGAACTCGTGTCTCACATCATATCCGGGCTCGACATGGAATATCAGCCCATCATCAGCGCCCTGGACGTGCGTCCTGAGCCAACCACCGTCGACGAACTCTTCGGTATGGTATCTACTTTTGATCAGAGGGTTGAGATGTTCCAGGGCACCGGCGGCCAAGCTTTCAAATCATCGGCCAACGCCGCTTCCCGCGGACGGGGTGGCCCTTCCAAAGGCTACCGCGGCGGTGGCGGTGGCTCTCGCGGTGGTGGCCGCCACTATGGTGGCGGTCACTATGGCGGCGGTGGTGGCGGTCACTACCCCAACTCCCACGGTGGTGGCAGCGATGGCCACTACGGTGATGGTGGTGGCAACCATGGTGGTAACTATGGTGGCCACTACTCCAACTCCGGAGGCAGCGGAGAACACAACTACAACAACGGTGGTCGCCCCTTCTACAACAACAATAGGGGAGGCTAGAACAACTATAACAACAACTTCCGAGGGTATGATGAATATGAAGGAAAGTGTCAAATTTGCAAGAAAACTAATCATATTGCAAAGCAATGCAAGTGGCGTTATGCAGATGACAACTCACAAAATAAGAAAGTTGCCGCAGCAGCCAACAAGTCATATGGAGTAGATACAAATTGGTATGCTGATTCTGGCGCTTCTGACCACATCACCCATGAGCTTGAGAAGGTCACCATGCATGAGAAATATCACGGTCATGAGCAAGTTCATAACGCCGATGGTACAGGTATGGAGATAAGCAATATTGGTAATTCAATTATTCGTTCCCCACATAGAGATATTCACTTGAACAATATTTTGCATTGTCCCACTTCATCAAAAAATCTCCTATCCGTTCATCGCATTGCCCTTGACAATAATGTATTTTTAGAATTTCACCCATTCTTCTTTTTGATCAAGGATCAGGTCACGAAGCAAATCCTCTATCGAGGTAGATGCGTGGATGGACTGTACCCGTTGATCCCTCAAGTTAGCAGATTCAATAAACAAGTGTGTAGTGCCATCAAGCTGTCGTTTGAGAGATGGCATGCCCGTTTAGGCCACCCTTCTTTTTCCATTGTCAAACAAATTCTTAGCAAAAATAAACTCCCGCTTGTTGGGGAGCACAATTCTGAAACTATTTGTGATTCTTGCCAAAGAGCAAAAAGCCATCAGTTGCCTTATCCTGTTTCCACTAGCATTTCTGTTAAGCCATTGCAACTCATATTTCCAGATGTATGGGGTCCTGCTCCTCTCTCTCTATTGGGAAACATGCCTATTATGTTAGCTTTATTGATGATTATAGCAAGTATACATGGATCTATCTTATTAAGAAAAGATCTGATGTATTTCAAGTCTTTCTCAATTTCCAAGCTCTCATAGAAAGGAAGTTTGATAGAAAGATCATCGTTGTCCAGTCAGACTGGGCGGCGAATACGAAAAGCTAAATTCTTTCTTTCAGAAGTTAGGCATTTCTCACCATGTATCATGCCCCCACGCACACCAGCAAAATGGCTCCGCAGAGCGGAAACACAGACACATCGTCGAAGTAGGACTCTCCCTACTTGCGGCTGCTTCCATGCCCCTCAAGTTTTGGGATGAAGCCTATCTCACTGCCGTTCATCTTATTAACATCCTACCTAGCCGAGTTATTAAGAATGAAACGCCCACTGAGCGTCTTTTCCATACTAAACCGGACTATGCTCGTCTTCGTATTTTTGGTTGTGCATGTTGGCCCAATCTCCGCCCATATAACAACAGAAAACTCATGTTTCGTTCCAAACAGTGCGTTTTTCTGGGTTATAGTGCTCAACACAAGGGAGTCAAGTGTCTAGATGTCTCAACTGGCCGTGTCTATATTTCTCGCGATGTCGTCTTCGACGAAACACAATTTCCTTCTGCTAAACTTCATCCAAATGCCGGCGCTCTCCTTCGCAAAGAGATCCTACTTTTGGACCCTCATCTCACAAATAGTGGTAGTGGGGAAATCAATAATTGTGATGATCAAGATTTGCCTAACTCTCCTAATGGTTTACCTGAGTATTCTATTTCAGAAGCTACTGCAGATCATAATGGTGCAAACAGTGCTGAAAATGGTGTACAAAATCGAGCTACAGGGCAATATTTCATGTGCATGCATTCTCCTGGCGAATATACTTCGGGATCTCCCCAGGTGTCTGCGTCAGAAGGGGCAGGCGAATCTGTCGCTGGTGGATCAGCCGCGGGATCGCCGCCAGGGCCCACCTCCCCGCTCCTGTCGGGCTCCCCGCCTGGCTTCTCCCGCACGCGCTGGGCTGACCGTTCCGCGGGCGCCACGTCTCCCTTGCCACGCGCCGCTGGGCCCACCATAGGCGCTGCTGGGCCAGCCGCACCTCCACCAGCCGCGCCTCATTGGCGCGGTCCCGCACCAACCGACCGGGCTGCTCCCGAGGCCCGACCAATGCCTGATTTGCCTGACGCGACGCCTGATTCACCTGGCGCGATTGGATCGCGAGCCGCTGCTCCAGAATCTGCCTCGGGATCCCGTGCTGCAGCGGATCTGGTGCACTCCCCCGGATCTCCTGCGGCTGAATCCCCTGTGGCTGCTCCTACACCGCCACGTACACGACTTCAACAGGGAATTACCTCCAGAATTAATTACAAAAATATTGCAAAATATGGTCTGACTTGCTTGACAGGTGAATCTTGTGAACCCAAGACTTTGCATGAAGCTCTTGGTAATTCGCGCTG
The DNA here is from genome assembly GCF_002575655.3 of Aegilops tauschii subsp. strangulata. Classification (NCBI taxonomy): domain Eukaryota; kingdom Viridiplantae; phylum Streptophyta; class Magnoliopsida; order Poales; family Poaceae; genus Aegilops; species Aegilops tauschii. The sequence continues at coordinate 601,951,467 of NC_053037.3, forward strand.
GAAACAAGCAATGGAGGAGGAGTTTTCTGCCTTGCAACGCAATAAGACGTGGCACCTAGTTCCTCGTCGTGAAGGTATCAATTTAATTGATTGCAAATGGGTCTATAGAATTAAGCGCAAGTCAGATGGTACAATTGACCGGTTCAAGGCACGTTTGGTAGCAAAAGGATTTAAACAACGCTATGGTATTGATTATGAAGATACTTTTAGTCCTGTTGTCAAAGCTGCATCTATTCGTCTTGTGCTCTCCGTTGCTGTTTCCAGGGGGTGGAGTCTCAGACAGCTAGACGTTCAGAACGTGTTCCTTCAAGGTGTTCTGGAAGAGGAGGTCTACATGAAACAACCTCCTGGGTTTGAGGACAAAAATGTGCCTTTTCATGTCTGTAAACTTGACAAAGCTTTGTATGGGCTCAAGCAAGCACCTAGAGCATGGTATGCTCGGCTGAGTATGAAACTACAAAAGCTTGGGTTTCTTCCATCCAAATCTGACACTTCTTTGTTCATTTACAACAAGTTTCAGACCATCATCTTTGTTCTCATTTATGTTGATGATATTATTGTGACTAGCTCATCTAATGAAGCAATAACAGCACTGTTAAAGGATCTTCGGGCTGATTTTGCTTTAAAGGATCTGGGAGACTTACATTATTTCTTAGGCATAGAAGTCAAGAAAACTGAGCATGGCATTCATTTATCACAAGGAAAGTATGTGACTGATCTGTTAGGCAGAGTTGGTATGCAAAATTGTAAGCCTTCTCCAACCCCTTTGTCCAGCTCAGAGCAGCTATCCTTGACAGAAGGGGCACTTTTGAATCAGGAAGATAGCACCAGTTACAGGAGTATAGTTGGAGCATTACAGTACTTGACTCTTACTCGACCTGACATTTCTTTTGCAGTCAATAAAGTTTGTCAGTTTTTGCATGCACCTACTACAACCCATTGGACAGCTGCCAAACGCATCTTGAGGTATGTAAAGAGTACAACACACGTTGGTCTAGCCATAAACAAATCCTCCTCTCTTCGAATCAGTGCCTTTTCTGATGCGAATTGGGCTGGTTGTGTTGATGATAGACGCTCAACAGGGGGATTTGCTATCTTTTATGGACCTACTTTAATTTCGTAGTGTGCAAAGAAACAAGCTACTGTTTCCAGGTCTAGTACTGAGGCAGAGTATAAAGCATTAGCTAATGCTACAGTTGAAATTATTTGGGCGCAAGCTTTGTTAAGAGAACTTGGAGTACCACACATTCAGACACCTATACTCTGGTGTGATAACCTTGATGCAACCTATCTTTCTGCTAATCCTGTTTTTCATGCCAGAACTAAACACATCGAGATAGATTTTCACTTTGTCAGAGAAAGAGTTGCAAATAAAGAATTAGAAATCAGATTCATACCTTCTAAAGATCAAATTGCAGATGGGTTCACAAAGGCACTCTCTACAAGAAGTTTTGAGGAGTTTAAGCGTAATCTCAACTTGTGCAGTTGTGATTAAGGGGGAGTGTTAGACATTATCTTGTGTACCACGCCAAGGTAGTTAGAGATAAATCTTATCCTAACAATGTTTTCATTTATCTTTCTATCTCTTCTTCTGTAATCCCCCGATGTATCTCCTCTCTGTTACGATATGTATGCGTTATTGGGAGGTGCGCCCCAACCAATCAATATATACCCCGCGGGCCTCCTGTTTGAAGGTTGAGACGCTTCATTACGATCTTTCACACCTCCAAGGAGTAGTTGTACCATGTCTTCTGCACCACCATCGCAAAGGAGCAGTTGGCGTTGGTCTTCCGCCAATCAGTCCTCTTCTTGTCGGCCATGGCCATGATGGAATTCAATCCTGGGGGGACGGCGGCTTCACAGCAGCCTTGCGCGTTGCACGGCCCTTCTTTCGCGATTGCCATTGAGTTGGGCACTGAAGTGCAACTGTCTAGGGAGTTCGAGCCATACATGGAAGTGGTCAACTCGGCCTCGACATTCAAGCCGACACCGGTGAGGACATTGCGGCTCGCCGAGATGAGGAAAGGCCCCTCATAGGGGACATACGTTCTTCGACGAATGTAGAAATGGCAGGGTTGCTTCCCTTGGCAATCTGAGCTGACCGCGCCGAATACCTGAACTTCAGCAAGGGAGACCGAGATGTCCATGAGCTCCATCGGCGTTGTATCCATCCGGTCGTCCACCTGGATAGTATCTGGATCGTCCATAGAGTAGTTCCCACTGATAATATGCTGGATTGCTCCGCCTAGGAAGGAAGATCCAAGGAAGGCGCGAGGAGGAACGAAGGTGTTGTTGCAGGTGATCTGGAAGCCCGGGAGGAAACAGCCAACTTTCGTGCCAAATGGGTACGGAATTCTCATCCTACCGCACTGGCTGGGGCAGCCCGGATCGATTGTGATGGGAGGATGCTCATGCTCTTGCTCGGCAGCGGCTACCTGCAGACTTGCTGCAAGGAGCACTAAAATCGTCCACTTCTGGTTGCTACCGCAGACATGTTGATCTATAACAATGAAGACATGGAAATCCTGCAACAATTGGATGCACTTCATGTACAAACCGGACAATTGTTTCTCAGTATCAGAGTTTTGGACGAAAACACATTTGTTACAAAGGCCCTTCATTTTTCTAAACTTATTATAACTCCAGACTTTTTGTGCATTTAGTATGCACCATTCAAAGTCACATCATATTTCAACCCTTTCTGACATCATTTGATATTTTTCATGCATTTACTGATTTGTTTTGAGCTAAATGCCTCTGAAATTGTAAAGCACTACAAATGAACTCTGAAAAGGCTGAAAGTTGGCATGGTATCATCATTTCACCCACATAGCATGTGCAAAATAATCACTGAAAGATGTATTTTTAAAGTAAAGTTATTCCCAAACTAGTGATTCACATAATTTTCAAATAATTCAAATTCGAACTATTCAAATTTGAAAACTACTCGCACTAATAGAAATTTGTAATTTTTTGTACCTAAAGCAAAAATATTCACAAAGAAACTCTAAATACAGCAAAAAACAACTCAGAAATAAATAAAAGAAAATAAATATAGCAGAAAAGAAAAATACTAAATTGAAAAAAGCCGCCTTCTGGGCCACAGCGGCCTGCATACGACTAGAAACCCAACCTGTAGTTGGGCCAGGATGCAGGCCCACAAAGCCCAGTAGGCCCAACAGGGCAGCACAGCACAGGTAGGCCCAGAAACCTGATTTAGAGAGGAGCTCGAAGGAGCAGCCGTGGCTGGGTTTATAAACCAGTGCGGCTGCCTTTCGCTCGGCAAGGTGGGACTAAACTTTGTGCACTGCGGGGTGGCAGCGCACTCCTTTAGTACCGGTTCGTGGCTCCAACCAGTACTAGGGGGGGGGGTTTAGTACCGGTTGCTGCCACGACCCGGTACTAAAGGGGGTGCTCTTCCCGCCGCTCGGCCTGGCCAAAATAGGCCTTCAGTACCGGTTGGTGGCTCACTAAAGGCCCTCATATATATATATATATATATATATATATATATATATATAGCACTTACGAAAATTCCAGTTTCTTCTCTTCTTCATCTGCTTCTAACCCGTCGTCGCGCCCGTCCCCGTCGCCGCCCTGTCTCTGTCGCCGCCCCCGTCGTGTGCGCCCGTCCTCGTCCCCGTCGCCGTCGCCGTCCCCATCGCCGCGCCCGTCCCCGTCGCCGCCCCGTCGCCGCGCGCGCCCGTCCGCGTCGTCGATCGCGCGCCGCCCCCGGCCCGTCCCCGTCGCCGACCCCGTTGCCTCGCATCGCCGGCCGTCGCCCTGCTGTAAGACCGCCCCCTGCCGCACACACACACAGTAGTATATACACGCGCACACACAGTACACACACAGAGACATATTTTTCTTAATTATTTTCTGTTTTTAGTTTTTTAGTTTTTTACACTTTAGTTTATATAAATGTTAGATTAATGTCAATTGTTAGATGAATTATATATATATAAATGTTAGATATTAATGTCAAATGTTAGATGAATTAGATAGAAATGTTAGATATTAATGTCAAATGTTAGATGAATTAGATAGAAATGTTAGATATTAATGTTAAATATTAGATAAATTAGCTAGATATTAATTAATGTTAATTAGATGAGTTAGTTTTTTATACTTTTAGTTATAGATGAATTAGATATATTAATGTTAGATGAATTATTAAGTGCTTAGTTGAATTAGTAAGAAAATTAATAAGTAATTAGTTGAATTAGTAAGTGCTTAGTTGAATTAGTAAGAAAATATTTTTTCTTATAGTAAGTGCTTAGTTGAACTAGTTGAATTAATAGAACTAGTTTATTTTTAGTAAGAAAATTTAGGTATCTCAAGATTTGATGATCTAATTAAAATTTACTATATATAGAACTAGCTACTTTATTTTTAGTAAGAAAATTAATAGAACTAGTTTATTTTTAGTAAGTGCTTAGTTGAATTAATAGAACTAGCTAGTTGAATTAATAGAACTAGTTGAATTAGTTGAATTAATAGAACTAGTAAGTGTTTATCAATTAATGTTTCAACTATGAACATAGGAAATGTCGTCTCGCGACGAGAAGGATTTCGTTATGTGCGAATACTGCAAAGACGAGCGCGGCCTGTGCGACAGAAATTTCCTAGTTGATGATAGGCGCTTCAGCAACAAGCTGGATGAGACCTTCGAAGTGGATGTCGTAAGTCGCAACGCCAAGTATTTTTTTGTAATTAAGCATGACTTATGCTTCATTTGCTTCAACTTATAATTTTAATTTTTTACTATTCTAGTAGCGTATCCCCTGCCATGCAAGAATTTTTTTCTTGGATAAGATATGTTTCAGTCCTTTGAAAACTATGGAGTAAAGAGAGTTTATTTGAAGACCGAGCATGGTTATACTTTCGACGTAAAATTATACAATGCAGACACCTACACCTGTTTTGAATGCAAAACTTGGCAAGCACTATGCAAGGCTTATGTATTTGAGCCTGATATGCTTATCACCTTTGATATTTGTCCGGAAAATGATATTGAAGGTAATAGAGACATCTGGGTCGATGTGCAGACGCCTTCAGTTCTACCATTATGTGAGTTTCTCAACCATATTTATGTGTTTGATATTGTTTATTCAAAAATAGTTGACGACTAATTTCTATTGACAGCTTATTTCCATTCAAGCAAACATGTCCGGTGCTTGGTAGACAGTCCACTGTCCCGGGGCTGAACTAAACTGCCAGGAGGTAATCCATATTACTTGATCACTTAAGTATGATCCATCCAGTTGAAACTAGTCTGCGGTTCTTTCACCTAGTGATTTAATAACTCATTATAATGTAAAAACAATCTCTAAATAAAATGGAAAACACAAAATGAAAGGAAAAATAAATAATAAAACAAAAACCCCTAAACCTTTTAGTACTGGTTGGTGCTACCAACCGGTACTAAAGGTCTCCCCGCCCCCGGCGCTGGCTCGTGCCACGTGGTGGCCCTTTAGTGGCGGTTCGTGTTGAACCAGTACTAAAGAGGGGGGACCTTTAGTCCCCACCCTCTTAGTGCCGGTTACAGAACCAACACTAAAGGGCCTTACGACCCGGTGATAATGCCTTGTTCTGCATTAGTGATCTAGTGAGCACCATATGACAATTTTCGTGCGCAACCGATGTCACGTATGCCGCGTGTGACCGCAAAAGAGAGAAAACCGGATGGCTGGCCGGTTTAAATGGCCTGTGTGACTAAACTGTACCCGCAACACAAGTTCTATGACGGGTTTTTTTCGGTTCGCAAGTACCATGACTAAAGTGCGCCCGCAAGGCAAGTTCTTAGACCACCAGTGCCATTTACTCTAATAACCTTTTTGAATAGTTTGAATTGCTTATCACATGTGTCACATGGTACACGGAGAAATCACCCAGTAGGAATGGAAGTTGCAACCGTGTAGGTTAGCTTGCTGCTCCTAACTTCTATATATGCACACGTATATCCCCTTGTAAACTTGAACCATGAGATTAATAAGGAAAACAAGGAGTGATGCACCCTTGTGGCCATCAATCGATCCAGTGTCATTCTCATGGTACATGGTACACGTGTGTTTCCAGCTAGCCGAATCGATCAGCTCTTTGATGTGTATGTGTGTGAGTTGCTGTGCTGTTGTGCACATACAGCTTTGCATAGACGGTGTTCCTTGCTGTGTACGTGCATGTACTATTCGATCAGGCTAGATCAAGCCAGCTTTGCTTTGTCGTCGTCGTCGTCCCCAGTCATTGGAAGAACTCGGGGCTGGGACTTGGGGCAACAATTGATACCCGAGCAAGGTTGGTCTTCTAGTAGTGTGAGCTCATGGGGGACGACAGAGTACTCCAATGCAGATAGAGGAATTGTTGTTTCGATGGGAACAACAAATGAGCTTCCAGCTGTAAGAGCAACTCTAGCAGACCCCGTAAAAAACGCGGAACCGCAAAATTCTGGCGAGTATGCGGGCTCGGCCCAATTTTCCGGCCAGAACAGAGCCCGCATACTCGCCCGGCCGGTAAATTTTTTTGCCGCGGCCTGCAAACCGCATGTCCCGACCACTATATCTACGGTTCTGCGGCGCGATTGCGGGTTGAAACCCTATCCCTCGCCGCCGCCGAGCCACGCAATTCCCCGCCCCCTTCTCCACATTTCTCGCCGCCGGCGACCACCTCCCCGCCTCCAGCTGCCATGTGGGGCCGCATGTGGAGCTCCGGACGCGGCTCCGGCAGCAGATCCGGCGGCAGAAGCGACCCCGAGCGCGAGCGGCGCGTCTGGTCGAACGGCGCGAGGAAGCGCGGGGCCCGGAAGTGGGCCAACCGCGGCCTGTCGCCGCCGACGAGCTTCCGCGTCCGCGAGATGGAGGAGTACGACTGTCAGCACGGCCGTACCCCGTCCTCTGCCGCGTCCTTCTCCTACGCCGGGAGCTCCTCCTCTTCCGGCGCGGTCCTTCTCCCCGTGAAGAGTGAGTGGTCGGAGGAGCCGGACGACTTCAAGTTCGTCCCCGTCAAGGAGGAGCCCGAGGAGCCCGCTCCGCTCGGCTGCCGCGGAGTCCTCGGGCCGGAAGACTTCGTCGCCGACGTCGACGCGGTTGCGGCCGCCATTGCCGAGCGGAGCGTGCGCGAGGAGGCGGAGCGCCAGCGCCACGCCGAGGAGCTCGAATACCTCCAGTGGCGGCAGGCGATCGCTGCCATCCTCGCTGCCAAGGAGAAGGACGAGGAGTGGTGGCAGATCCGCAAGGAGCAGATGGTGAAGTACATCGACCTCTGCAGCTCTGGCGAGGAGGATTGAGCTCCTCCACAGTGTCGTCCATGGCCGCGAGCTCGCCGCCGTGAGATCCCCATCCCTCTAGTACTAGTATTGATGTAGTATGTAGTATGAACTAGTGTTTGTAGTGTTTGATCATGTAAAATCTATGTAGTACATGATGAACTACTCGCGTCCACGAGGTGCAATCTCCCGCGAAACTGTTTTTTTTTTCAAATTATGCAGTTTCAGATACGGTTTTTGTTCGGCCGCGCTAGTTTTCGACCCGCAAACGAGATCTTCGTGAAACTGCAAACGAGTTTTGCGGGTCGAGATTTTGCGAGGTCTGCTAGAGTTGCTCTAACAAAGCGAGAGATACAGCAACATCAACTGTTCTCGCCTTATGTAATATGATAAATGCACTTATATCTCTTTTTAAGTCCTTCGAGAACCTAACAACAAAGAATGTGTCATCAAATGCAGGGTTAGGAACTACTTAGTAGTTTATGCATCAAAAGATCAAACTCCTCGCAGTAAGTATCGACATCAGAGGTTTGCCTAATATCAAGAGTTCCAGACTTAATTGCACAGAAGTACCACAATTCGGGCATCACATGCAGATTGGTACCACGATTGCTAATTTTTGCGTGTCAGTACCAACATTGCTCTAAATTTTTGCAAATAGGTCTAAACTGCGTATAAACACGTATTGACGGTGTATCTGACTAACGGGGCCCGCCCGTCAGGTGCCGACGTGGCATGTATTTTGCAGAAAACCCCCGCCCTCTCTTCCCCCACACACGACACAACCAACCAAGCTCGGCCGCGCCCCCTCCTCCCCCTCTTCGCTTCCCCACCCTAGCCACCGACCGCCCGCCCGCAGCCATGACGGCGTGGATCCGGCTCGTCACCGGCGCCGCGTGCCTCGGTGCCGCATCCGCTCTCGTGCTCCGCGCCGCCGCCACCCGCGCCTCCGCCCTGCTCCGCCCCGCCGCTGACTCCATCCGCGCCGGGTCGCCTCGCTGGAGAGCGGCCGTGCGCCCCGCGATCGACGAGCTCCTGCAGCGGCCCGGGGCCGGGGACCTCCTCCGCCGGACCCGCCCCACCCTCTCCGACCTCGTCGCCGTCCTCCGCGACCCCCCCCCCCCCCGCCCTCTCCGACCTCGTCGCCGTCATCCGCGACCGCCGCGCGCCCCTTCGACTCCGACCGCGTGGGACCGTCGCGGCGGAGAAGGCGGGGCCGCCCCGGCGCGCGCCCACCCGCCGCACCTCCGCGCCTTCTGGCTCGGCACGGCCCTGCTCGCCGCGCTCTTCTCCGGCTCCGCGGCCGCGCGTCCCTCGTGCTGCTCGCGCTCGCCTTCCTGCACCCCACCGGGGAAGGCCGATTGGGAGCTGGCCCTGGTGGAGACGGCGAGCAGCCTGTCGCGCCAGACCGCGGCGCTGGGCGGCGGCATGGACCCGCTCCTCCTGCACGGGATGTACGACCAGGGCGCCGTCCGGCAGCGCGCGCGCAGGCCGCGTCCGGGAGCGCGAGCAGCGTGGCGCTCCCTGGCGCGCCCGCCACCCACATCCTGGCGCTCCCGGGCCCCGACGGCGCGGTCGGCGGCGACCCGTTCGCGGCCTCGCTATCCGTGCCGCCGCCGTCCTACGTGCAGATGGCCGAGATGGAGAGGAAGCAGGAGCTGCTGGCGCAGGAGCAGAGGATGTGGGCGCAGTACCGGCAGGGCGGGATGCAGGGGCAGGCCGGCCTCAACAGGCTCGCCGTCGGCGGCGGCGGGAGCGCGTTCGCGTCCAACACCTCGGCTGGCTTGGGGAGCAGGGGCTCCTCCGACTCCTCGTGGAGCGCGCGGGGTGGAGATGGAGGCGGGCGCAGAGGGAGAGGGCGAGGGCGAGGGCGGCGAGACGGGCGCGGAGCGAGAGGGCGAGGGCGAGGGCAGGGGTTTTCTGCAAAAAACATGCCACGTCGGCACCTGACGGGCGGGCCCCGCTAGTCAGATACACCGTCAATACGTGTTTATACGCAGTTTAGACCTATTTGCAAAAATCTAGAGCAATGTTGGTACTGACACGCAAAAATTAGCAATCGTGGTACCAATCTGCATGTGATGCCCGAATTGTGGTACTTCTGTGCAATTAACTCGGTTCCATTCATATGGGTGTAATACAAGTCTTTGCCAAACTTACCACAAGCAGCAATGCACAAGGCTACTCGACTGTTTATGTCATGTTATCCCTCATATGTGTTCAGCCAAAAAGCAGAGGTGCCAGAAAAATGTAAGCTAGCGTAATGTGCTTTGTAGTGTTCAGGCACATTGAAAAATATACTTCTCAGATTTTTCCTTCCAAATTTTAGTATGAGAACCATCAAATTTACGAGATGAAGTCTTAGGCATACGAAATTCAAGAAAGTGTATTGCCTAGCACCTCTATGCTTGCCTAGGTGGTCTATTAGAACATGAACCAACTTCAAACTTCACTTTGGGCAAGTGTAACGCACCATTACCTAGAGATTGCTCAAGAGTTGCGGAAACTCCATAAGGGCATCTCCAACGGCAACTCGTAAAAAACCTCCCGCATCTGTCCGTGGACAGGGGGGCCAGTCCACGGATATGGATGCAGGAGGTCAACATTCAATACTAGCCGCATACATTTTCACAACAACTCGAACCAACCGGACGAAATTCGATCAAACAGGATGAATTTTAATTTCATTGAAAGTAAGAAAATTTGTACATATGTCCGGTGAACTAAAAACCTAAACTATCCTATACTTTACGGTGATCTCGTAAGCCATGCGGGCTGGCCGTCCGCTCCTCCTCCGTCATCGTTGCCCGACCCGTGCGTCAGAGTCGGGCTTGGGGCGGCAGAAGGAGGTGGCGCCGCGGCGGCCGCCTGACGCTCGCAGATCATCCTCTCCACCTCCCCCTGCACCGTGCGACCGCAGCCACTGAGGACGTGGGCTGGGGGAGAGGGCGGTGGTCGTTGGAGGCGTCGTCCTTGGAAGGCGGCGATCCCGGTCGGCGTACTCCTGTGCTGTCATGGAGCTCCAGGATTACGACGAGGAGCCGCCGCAGAGGTAGTGCAGAATGCGCTCGCGCACCTTGGGCAGGGGCGGCGGCGGCGAGTGGCGCTCCTTCTTGAGGAGGCTCCCCCACAACAATGAAGATGCCGACCCATTATAATTTTACCGGTTTTCGAAACGTCAAAAATAGGTGTGAGCACGGCAAATCGAACCAGCAACCCCTCTGTTGCAGGGTCTTCGCTTTAACCACCAAGCCATCATCCTGTCAGTGTTAAGATAGTTCATTTCTTCCCTTTTATTACGTTCCTTAGTTTGAATTATTCTTGAACTAGTATTTTGTATTTAATGAACTTTTTCGAATTTTTCATGAATTTTTTCAAACTCGTGACCTTTTTTTAAATTCATTAAATTTTATGAAATTATTGAACTTTTCAAATTTATGACCTTTTTCTTCGAATTAGTGAACTTTTTTCAATTTTGTGAGCTTTTTTTTAATACGTGAACCTTTACTTTTTGAAACAAATTAGTGAATATTTTTTTTAATCTGTGAACTTGTAAATTTTTGGAACAGCGCGGCTGCAATTGTCCTTAATCATTTCGCAGTATTACTGATCCGTGGTATGTTGCTCAATGCAGCGGCACGAGTTTGAATCCACAACGCAACAAGGTCTTTTTGTTTAGGATTTTTTCGCTGCCGCTGAGTGCTGGTGGGCCAGCCCACCAGGGCGCTGCAGTATATGCGCTTTGGGCGAGACAACAAAGATGCGGCCGTTAGATTGGGCCAATGGATCCGGACCTTGTTTTCTCTATTTGGGCTCACAACATTTTCTTAATACTGCAGTATATGCTTTGGGGCGCTCTCTGGCAATACTACCGTTGAAAAATGATTCTATAAAAATACTACCGTTAAGAAATGATAACAAATTCAAAAAAATGTGCTAAAATGAAATTCCAAAAATTACTAAAAAAGACTAATTCTTGAAAATTCAGTAAACTGTAAAAAAGCATGGATGGTCTGCATTGATTGGCGAGGGGAATGAGCTATCTATGTGTCGCAGAAAGAAAAAAGCTCACAACTATATGTGGTACACTATTTCAACGCAGGCAAGTGTACAGTGCCCCCCCCCCCCCCCCCCCCCCCCCCCAAAATTTGCAATGACAAGGAGAGTACATAAACCACGACTTGAAATATCACTGATGTACATTTCACTTTTGTTGCACACCTTTCTCATTATTATATTCCCAACTTATTCTGTTTAGTAAGCGGTTACTTCAGATCATTTACTAAAAAATACTAGTATTATGATAACGACCGCTCTTAATTCCTTGAATTGTCGTTGAGTTACCTTGGCGGTGGTGGCGGCCACCGATGGTGTCAAATACATATGTTTTAGTCAGAGGTTCTCCTATTTCAACTTTTTTTTGTGCCCTGAATTTATACTGCTGACAATAAACCACAATATAACAACGAAGAATGATATCTCATGCTTGCAAACCTTGTGTCCTTACCCAAGTGTGTCTCAATATTCAATGATCTTACCACGTGACACATGTGATAAGCAATCCAAACTATTCAAGAAAAAAATATTCAGTGATCTTAGAGCATCTCCAGCCGCGCCCCCAACAGGCCCCCCCAGGCCACCTTTTCGGCGTCGGCACCAAAAAACACCCAAGTCGCGCCCCAGGACGCCGAAAAGCGCCGGTTCGGCCGTTTTTCGGTCCGGCGGTCGCTGGCCGAACCCGGCGCACTGGGGGGCGATCGGGGGCTCCGGCGCAAGAGAAAAGCGCGGCTAGCCCACACCGTCAGGTGAAAAGTCAAGTTTTTCTTCCCCGACTCGCCTCCCACCCCCCGCGCCCTCGGCCGCCACTAGCTGTATCCCGGCGCCGCCCGCCGCCCTTCACCGCTAGATAGCCAATCCCCGCCGGAAAAATAGCAGAGGTTCGCCGAGGCAGCTCCTCCACCAGCAGCTGGGCATTTTCGGTCGCCGTTTCCGGCCGCGGAGGGGCAGTTTAGCGATGGGTACACGCCCACCGGGCGCAAGGTGTTCGGCGATTTGCCTGGCTCGGCGATTTGCCTGCCTCGGCGATGGACTCGGATGCTGGAGGAGGAAGCCGAGGCCGACGTCCAGGAAGAAGAGCATCTCATGGTGCTTGCCGCCCTCGCCCAGCTGCTGGCGAGCAATGAAAAGCCACGGCGAGGTGGCTCGGCGCCGGGGCGGGTGAAAGCAAAGAACCGACATCGTCTCGAAGGCTACTGCATGCTCTACTCCGACTACTTCGCCGATGCTCCACTTCACGGCGACAAAACATTTCGGCGCCGTTATCGGATGAGCCAAAAGCTCTTCCTCAGGATTGTGAATTCCATCCGGGAGTTCGACAGCTACTTCAATTGCAAGATGGATTGCACCGGCAAACTTGGATTCACCTCGATCCAGAAGTGCACGACAGCGATGAGGATGCTTGCATACGGAGCTCCCGGTGATTCACTCGACGACTATGGGCGCATGGCCGAGTCCACCAGCATTGAGTGTTTCTACAATTTCTATCGGGCAGTGGTGGAAGTGTTTGGACCGCAATACTTGAGAACACCCAATGCAGAAGACACTGCTCGGATCCTAGCACAGAATGCAGCAAGAGGATTTTCTGGGATGCTTGGAAGCATCGACTGCATGCATTGGAAATGGAAGAACTGCCCATTTGCTTGGCAGGGGTGTAGGGGAACGCAGCAGAAAACAAAAATTTTCCGACCTACGCACCAGCCCAGGACCACTATGGAGACTGCATACATGGTTTGATCTTTTTCGTTACCGACTCGTAGTGCAGCGGGAAGTAGAGTCGATGACGATCGGCGGTGCAGATCCCCGCAGCTAGGATTTACAACCTCCCAACCGCGAGGATGTATACCCTCATCTGCTCCTCAGACAGCCCTCCAGGAGGCGGTCGAACAGCCCCCCGGACGGTGTCGCGGACAGCCCTTCGGGAGGACCTTCGAAACTCGAACGGTCACTCGGACAGCCCTTCGGGAGGACCTTCGAAACTCGGACGGTCACTCGGACAGCCCTTCGGGAGGACCTTAGAAACTCGGACGGTCACACGGACAGCCCTTCGGGAGGCACTCACGAACTAAGACCGAAACTACGATCTCTCTACAGAGTTGCACACATACGGTGTCATCTATCCGGCAGGGCTTCGCCGTCCAGAACTAGTTCCTGCCGGAACCCAGACAGCCTTACGGCTCTACGAAACTCTTTTCGTGGGAGGGAGAGAAGAAGCCAGATAATGCATGGCATGTGTATGAGAGCAAGGGATGAGTGTGGAGGGCTGCCCCTCCACCTCTATTTATAGGAAATCCCAAGGGGGTAGGGTAGTTTCACAAAAAACCCAAAATGCACATGAATGAAGTCCTTCCACAAGGACCTAGGAGTGAAACCAAGGAACAAGAGGGTCCCCAAGGGGGGATACCCCATGTGGCCGGCCACACCCTCATGAGGGGCCCAAAAAATGGCTCCCATCCATCCATGTCATCCCCAAGATCTTTTGGAGCAAAGCCCCAAAAGGTAGCTTTCCATAAAGTAACCATAAAGCTGATTTTCACTATTCACGACGACATTTTTCAGCGTCTGATCAAACTGAAAATATTTATGTGGGCTAAGAACATTTCCAGTACCCACTAAAATGATTTTCAACGCGTTCCGAAACAATTCCGGTTTTAGTGATTTTCATCTGCGAAACGCATCTGAAGTGGCTCCGGCAGCTCCAGAACATTTCCGGTTTTTATCTCAGAAAATTCCAAAAAGCTTCCAGAATGATTCTGGCATCCTCCAAGAATTATCAGGTATGTGCCGAAACCAATTTGACTTAATGGTGTATCCCGAAACAACTTTTCGGTATCATCGAAGCTTATCCGATGACCTCTCTCTGCGGTACGATTCCGCTGTCCGAAACTTTTCGGTGTCCGAAACTTTTTCGGTGATTTTCTCTCAGACTCCCTGTCTAGTATTCAGCAGATAGATGACCCTTAAGTGTGTGACCCTATAGGTTCGGTGAAGTATAGACATGACCCGGAACCCCTTCCGATCAATGATCAACATCGGAGCCGTGGACACCCATATTGACCCCTATACCCACACGAATAAATATTCGAGTGAACCTCCAGTTGCCGTGTGCTATTCCTGTTGCTTCGCGATATGTTACAAATACCCGAGGTGAGACATGTTGGCATTCCCGTGGATCAACAACTTGTCCACTATGCTAGTTACCTCGTTACCGGTATTGTTCTCTTTTCTCGTTATCGTGTTCCGGCATCCCCGTGATCAAATCACAAAGTGTCTGGCCAGACGATGATGGATACCGTAACACCGAGAGGGCCCAGAGATATCTCTCCATCGTCGGAGGAGCAAATCCCAATCTTGAGCTATCAAGTTACTTGACACACTTTTCCATGAACCCGTAAGCCGCCGTAATAGCCACCCATTTACGGATGACGTTTAACAAACCCCAAAGTTCATGAAGCAAGCATGAAGAAACTCGATACTCTCATCGTCTAAGGAATCATGCAAACATTAACCATCTCTGTGTTATGTACCAATAAACTTGTGACGAATGAATCTCATAGCATAACATCATGCCGGGTCGATTCAACACAAATGTTCTCTTAACATTATGCCCTCAAGGTTGCTGACATAGACATGCCCATGATCAGGAAAACATAACCATCATGCAACACTTGAGCTAGTCTTAGAGGCCAGACTAGGAATACATTTTACCGTTTATTATTCCACACGTGCATATGAGTCTTCCTCCGAGCCTCGTGGTTATTGCAGACTCGAGAACCATAGCAGTTATAGCATGGAACATAAACATAATTATGAACTCGGAGATAAATAATATCATTTATTATTGCCTCTAGGGCATATCTCCTACAGACTCCCACTTGCACTAGAGTCAATAATCTAGTTAATGCTAATGCACTTTACACCAGTGGCACACCGGTGTAAATATGCTTCGCTAGCTTGTGGTATAGCCTGATGTCCAACGGATCTGACGACTTCAGTTCCGTGTGTATCTTTGCATGTCCTCGCGTTTTCACGTTTTCACAAAAATTCATATTTTGTGTGGACTTGGCTTTGTATGTATGTGAATCACAGGTCGAACCTGGATTCCTCAGACTGAGTTATGGAGCAACTACCTGCAGTAGTGTCCCATTGTCAAAAGCCATCTTGGAACTATACTAAGTTCATGAATGAACTATATGATTCAACATCTTCTTTGTCGCTTCTAAAGCGTCAACATACTTAGCCCTTGTTATAGAATTCGCCACAGTAACTAGTTTGAACAAATTCCAACTAATTGTGCCACCACATTGTGTGTTACACAAAACCCTTAACTTAAATCGAAAATCGCACGGTGAAAATATGAAGACTATCGATGTAACATTTTACAACGAACTCTTCATGATCTCCGCTTGCAAGAAAACATATCATCAGTACTTACTCTAGTACTCAATGACATCTTTCACTGTTGTCCCACGATCAGTACTTTGATCACTTTAGTATCCATACTCGCAACACCTTGGGAGTATCGGACATATCTGGTTGTTTTACATACCATGGAATACATGATTAATCCAACCACAAAAGTGTGTGGAATCTGCATCATGTATTTTACTCATCAGTGTTTTGGGACACCGAGTCTTGCAAAAACTCCTTCCATGTGACTTTGGCAAGAATCACTCCTTGGCGTTTTAAATGCTAAAAGGTTTTAGCATCTTGTCAATATGTATTCATTGCTTAGCCCCATTAGGTAAATCTATCTCCATAGATCATCATGCCTAATATTGAGGCTATTTAGCCTAAGCACTTCATCGAAAAACTGTTTTCAAATGAAGTCCTAATTCGTGTCAAGAAATTTATTTCCAATTACCAATGTGCCAAGCACATAAGGTTTTTAGAAATATTATTACGCTCCCACTTACTTTCTTGAATTACAAGCATCTTCGTTACCCATTGATGAAGTCAAAACCCCTTTGACCATTTCATCAAAACACGAAGATTCCAACTCCATTATGCTCTCTTCTGTCCATTGCTGGAACTCTGAAGTTTGCATACCTACTAGCATCCTCTGGATCGACAAGTTACTTTGGACTGTATCATATACAAGTCCTAGCTTTCATTTCCATCAGATGGAAATCCTTTTATCATCCATGTTTCATATCTCATGATTGAAATATGTATTAATTGCTAGTTCAACCCGAACCGACTTTAAGCATCGCTACGATGAAAACAACCTCATCGTAGTCAACTCTTGAACTTGTTATTTCAACAAGTCGAGCTTTATGGATAAAACATTTTTATCCATATCAGTTTTAAGTTCCATAAATATTCGTTAGACTCTAAGTCTTCCGAAAGGTGTATCAAGGTTTTAATCTTGAATCACTTATATGGAAACTAACTTGGGTTGTATTGGCATTTAGCCAATTCCGGAGTCAGGGCCCATCAACGCTTCCTTGTGTATCGTAGGTATAATGTTGTCTAACAACAATATCTCGTTTGCGCACTTGAGAGGTTTGCACGAGCCTTGCCTACGTGGTTCAGCTGCAAGTTCGACCGAAGTTCATACATTTTATTGTAGAGACTTCCGTATCAGTCGCAGTAGGAAACTCTGGAATTACTTCCAAGGTCTCTTTCCTTTGATCTGATGACCTAGATACTGTTTATCTCGTCGAGTTGCACTATTCTCCCACTCACCTTTTTGAAAGAACCATTCTCTTTAAAAGCACACCGTTTCGCGGCAAAACTATTTGCCTCGGTATAGTGAGGGAGGAATACCCAACATTTTGGTATAACCTACAAAGTAGCACTTGTCTGATTTGGAATAGGTTTGTAACCTTTTACACAAGCCCCATATTCCAAATATTAAGAAAAGATATAACATGGTTGGGCGTACCATACCATGGCTTGGTTTCAACAGACCCAATGTAACTCTTTTCAGTGTAAAAGCCGCAGTCTCTAAAGCATCACTTTAAAAGGGATAATGGCAAATTTATTTATGTCATCTTTGACCTTACCATGTCATAAATGGTTTGATTACATCTCCACGGACTTTCCACTTGCAGTGGTGTTCCGGGAGGTGCAAGTTATGAAACCCCTTTCACAACTCATCAGACATTCGCTAAACATGTAACTCAAATATTCCTTTGGGCAATCAAATTGCAGAAACATAATTTTCTTGTTACAATAACTTCTACTTCATTTTTCAGAACCTTTCGAATGATTTCAAAAGATCCAGACTTACGTCTCATCAAGTAAATATCCATATATCTACTTGAGTCATTTCTGAAGATAAATAAATCCACCACTAACAACACTTATCGGACTACACACATCAAATGTATGATCACTAATAAGTTTGTTGTTCGTTCCTTATGGCCTGTGAACGGTATTTTAGTCACTTCACTTTTTGGAGGAAAGTTGCAAGTGTCAGATGATTCAAAATCAAAAAGACTTCAAAATCCATCATAATGGAATTTTCCATGCGGGTTTCTCCAATGTGACCAAATGTAGTGCCACACTTGTGTGGTATTCTTTTAGTCTTGCGACATTTAGCATCAGTGTTATGGATGTATCATATTACCCTCAATATTCATAACATACGTCCCATCGATGATGGAAGTATGGCCCTTATGTTATTCATAATACTTAACAACAATTGTTGTTTTTATGAACAACTCTTTTGCAACAAACATTGTGCAATGGGCTAGAGTGTATGAAACTCTAAAATGAATTATGAAAAGTAAACCCAGAGGTATTGTATTATTATCAATATTCATAACATACATCTCATTCATAATGAAAGTATGGCCCTTGTGTTATTCATAACATCGAACATAAAAAGTTCTCTTATGAACAACCTTCTTGCAAGATGCCTTATGCAATGGGATAGAGTTTGTAAAACTCTAAATGAATTATGAAAATAAATACAGACGGCAATACACCGATGGAAGGTATAGTAACATTTACTATGTTCCATGTGTATACCTTAACCTCATTTCTAGCTAGTCTTTCATGCCATAGTAGTTCTTACATCGAGTTGCAACAGAATGCAATCGAGCGGGCATTTTTGTGATGAACTCACAATACCCAAGAATTAGTGATTAACATGTTTAACCATAATTCGCAAGAACTATATCTTTGACCAGCCTTCTATACATCAAAAACTTGTATGACATTCATACATGAGCTGGATATTCCAGTCTTCTTTCCTTTTGCCTTTATACTTCTAGCAGTTTAACTTTTAGTATTTCTCCTACTCTCAGAAGAAGCACCCAACTTAAGAGTGGCATTAGCCCCGGACTTCCTAGGCGCGTAAGTCATACTAACACCCTTTGGACACTTCCTTTCTCTTTAAGTTGTTGTTTTATTCACCTTTCATTATATGACAGGCGTTCTTCTGGATCCCTTTCCCAACAGTCAAATGCATAGTAAACACTTTTACTAATACTTGCAAACAAACATTGCTTTGTTTGTATCTGAAAATAATTTTCAGTTCCATGAATATCATATAACTATCCCAACTTTCGAAGTTTGGGTTTCATGGAAGCAAACATATTGCACTTGACTGAAACGGAATTATAGCTTTTGGATCAAAGGACGAGAGTCACATGATCCATATCTTTAGCGGGAGGATACGGAAAGCATGCGATAGGACAAAGTCCTTCTCGGCACTTTTGAGGACAATCCTCATATTACGTTACCAATCGTAAAGTTTTAACCAGATATTTAACAGTTATTCAATTTTAATAGGGAAGGTGGAAACGCGAACCATTATTCTACAACTATTTTGCAAGAAACACTTAGACAGTGTTCATAATTAATTGCACTGAGAATTAAACATGTTAATTCAACAGTGCGCTCCCACTCAAATCAATATCTCTCACAATTAATTTTGAGTGATACAAGATCCAGACTTCAATTCATCGCCATAGAATCATCATCTCATAACGGGAATTTTAATCGGTAGGCCAACTTGCCGATCACATCTCTATGTGACTCTTGCTCATCTTTCGATGCATGTGTTCCGAGCTCAGGACGATCCTGCCATGAACGTCAAGACAACCAAGTGATCTTGCTGCGAGGTCTGACCTCACCCGCCTCACACTTCTCTAGTCGTTCGTACCCATGCATCCATGGCGCACCCCGAAAAGATAGGTGCCGTGACGGTGCTACACTTGGGAGAACACTAACTACTTGATATTTTAAGTGAGAGATCACCCTAATAAAAGCGACTACCGCGCAATCAAGAAGGGTGCATCATAAGGGATAAACATCTCAGGCAATTCATAATAGCATGATATGGTATAGCCCTTTCTGACGGAGAAGTATTTCATTTCTTCGTCTTCGGCATTCGCGTCGGTGTTCACCTTCGCGAAGATTGCCACCACCTTGTTGATGCACCAGATAATATTGCTATCTCTATAGCTAACAAAATAATGCATTACAACAAGGTTGACACGCAGGTCATTAAAGTGCAATCATATGGCTCCAGCCATCATGCCGAATCATGACACGCAGGTCATGTTAATCAAATTACATCATATAGTCATCTCATACATAATCGAATTAGTATGAGCACTGCTATACCACATCACATGCACTGCAAAACCAAGTTAGACGCCTCTAATAGGTTTATGCAAAATTTTATTTTACGTGGCTTCTAAGGTTTTGACTTAAACCGCAGCTACCAACGTTTTATCATCAAGTATGATTATTCAAGTTGCTACATTAACATCTCGGGGTGTATGAAACACGAGATAATTAAATCTCGAGCCCCATACTAAACTTCGTCATACGCATGACCCCCATGCAGATAATATCTGCAATGCCCTTTCATCTGCGAATTTCATCTTTCTTTTGACTACGGCAGAACCCAAAGAACTGATAGCACTTCCATGATCAATCAGGATCACGGATTGCCAGAACTTTGTCAAATTCCACCATGCTGTCTCGAGATTGAGCAAACGCAAATTCTAGGGAAGCAACAAGAACCTCGGGTAACAGATTTCATCTGTCACCCGCATAAATAATTTTCAGCAATAGATCTCATCTACTACCTAATTATATTATGCAATACGCATACATCTCCATGTATTCTAGATCGAAACCTGCATCTACGCATAGCACGGCTCTTGATGCCACTGTAGGGGAACGCAGCAGAAAACAAAAATTTTCCGACCTACGCACCAGCCCAGGACCACTATGGAGACTGCATACATGGTTTGATCTTTTTCGTTACCGAGTCGTAGTGCAGCGGGAAGTAGAGTCGATGACGATCGACGGTGCAGATCCCCGCAGCTAGGATTTACAACCTCCCAACCGCGAGGATGTATACCCTCATCTGCTCCTCAGACAGCCCTCCAGGAGGCGGTCGAACAGCCCCCCGGACGGTGTCGCGGACAGCCCTTCGGGAGGACCTTCGAAACTCGAACGGTCACTCGGACAGCCCTTCGGGAGGACCTTCGAAACTCGGACGGTCACTCGGACAGCCCTTCGGGAGGACCTTAGAAACTCGGACGGTCACACGGACAGCCCTTCGGGAGGCACTCACGAACTAAGACCGAAACTACGATCTCTCTACAGAGTTGCACACATACGGTGTCATCTATCCGGCAGGGCTTCGCCGTCCAGAACTAGTTCCTGCCGGAACCCAGACAGCCTTACGGCTCTACGAAACTCTTTTCGTGGGAGGGAGAGAAGAAGCCAGATAATGCATGGCATGTGTATGAGAGCAAGGGATGAGTGTGGAGGGCTGCCCCTCCACCTCTATTTATAGGAAATCCCAAGGGGGTAGGGTAGTTTCACAAAAAACCCAAAATGCACATGAATGAAGTCCTTCCACAAGGACCTAGGAGTGAAACCAAGGAACAAGAGGGTCCCCAAGGGGGGATACCCCATGTGGCCGGCCACACCCTCATGAGGGGCCCAAAAAATGGCTCCTATCCATCCATGTCATCCCCAAGATCTTTTGGAGCAAAGCCCCAAAAGGTAGCTTTCCATAAAGTAACCATAAAGCTGATTTTCACTATTCACGACGACATTTTTCAGCGTCTGATCGAACTGAAAATATTTATGTGGGCTAAGAACATTTCCAGTACCCACTAAAATGATTTTCAACGCGTTCCGAAACAATTCCGGTTTTAGTGATTTTCATCTGCGAAACGCATCTGAAGTGGCTCCGGCAGCTCCAGAACATTTCCGGTTTTTATCTCAGAAAATTCCAAAAAGCTTCCAGAATGATTCTGGCATCCTCCAAGAATTATCAGGCATGTGCCGAAACCAATTTGACTTAATGGTGTATCCCGAAACAACTTTTCGGTATCATCGAAGCTTATCCGATGACCTCTCTCTGCGGTACGATTCCGCTGTCCGAAACTTTTCGGTGTCCGAAACTTTTTCGGTGATTTTCTCTCAGACTCCCTGTCTAGTATTCAGCAGATAGATGACCCTTAAGTGTGTGACCCTATAGGTTCGGTGAAGTATAGACATGACCCGGAACCCCTTCCGATCAATGATCAACATCGGAGCCGTGGACACCCATATTGACCCCTATACCCACACGAATAAATATTCGAGTGAACCTCCAGTTGCCGTGTGCTATTCCTGTTGCTTCACGATATGTTACAAATACCCGAGGTGAGACATGTTGGCATTCCCGTGGATCAACAACTTGTCCACTATGCTAGTTACCTCGTTACCGGTATTGTTCTCTTTTCTCGTTATCGTGTTCCGGCATCCCCGTGATCAAATCACAAAGTGTCTGGCCAGACGATGATGGATACCGTAACACCGAGAGGGCCCAGAGATATCTCTCCATCGTCGGAGGAGCAAATCCCAATCTTGAGCTATCAAGTTACTTGACACACTTTTCCATGAACCCGTAAGCCGCCGTAATAGCCACCCATTTACGGATGACGTTTAACAAACCCCAAAGTTCATGAAGCAAGCATGAAGAAACTCGATACTCTCATCGTCTAAGGAATCATGCAAACATTAACCATCTCTGTGTTATGTACCAATAAACTTGTGACGAATGAATCTCATAGCATAACATCATGCCGGGTCGATTCAACACAAATGTTCTCTTAACATTATGCCCTCAAGGTTGCTGACATAGACATGCCCATGATCAGGAAAACATAACCATCATGCAACACTTGAGCTAGTCTTAGAGGCCAGACTAGGAATACATTTTACCATTTATTATTCCACACGTGCATATGAGTCTTCCTCCGAGCCTCGTGGTTATTGCAGACTCGAGAACCATAGCAGTTATAGCATGGAACATAAACATAATTATGAACTCGGAGATAAATAATATCATTTATTATTGCCTCTAGGGCATATCTCCTACAAGGGGATGTACAAAGGCGCCAAAGGCGGTTGCAGTGTGGTACTTGAGGCGGTGGCCACACATGACCTCTGGATTTGGCACTCCTTCTTTGGTATGCCAGGAACTCACAATGACATCAACGTGATGCAGTGCTCCCCTGTCTTTGCCAAGCTTGTTGAAGGTCATTCTCCTCCGGTGAACTTAGAGGTCAATGGGCGACACTACAACAAGGGGTACTACCTAGCTGATGGCATCTATCCGAGATGGTTTACATTTGTGAAGACTATCTCAAACACTGTGCCAGGAGGCAAGAAGTCCCACTTTGCCAAGGTGCAGGAGGCTTGCCGGAAGGATGTCGAGCGGGCAGCTCCAATCTCGATTTGCTGTTGTCCGGTACCCTGCTCAGACATGGTCGAAAGATCAAATGTGGGAGATCATGACTTGCTGTGTCATCTTGCACAACATGATCATCGAGAGCGAGCAAGAAGAGCCAGTGTTTGATACTGAACCATACTACAGGCAGGGTCCTCTAGCCGAAGTTGATCACCAGCTACCGCAACCTGGACTGCCTACCTCAGTATGCGTCAGGAGATCCGAGACCCACAGGTGCATCATCAACTGCAGCAGGATCTGGTGGATCACCTATGGAGGCTCAAGGGCGAAGCCGGGCGTGACGTGTGATGAGTTTTTATTTGTTGAACTATATAATTTGTATTGAACGATTTGTTGTTGCACTATTTTGTTGAAGTATTTGATTTTCTATGATGAACTATGTGATAAAAAAATATTTATGTTGATAATTGAATGCCGAGCCACGACGAACCACGCCGAATATGGGCCTATTCTCGCCCATACGGGCCCTTTATTCGCCGAAAGTGGGCCAATATCGACGCCTGGGGGCGACGGCTGGACGCCCAACCGCCCCAGCGCCGATTGTATCGCCGGCTCGCCCCCAGGGGGCGATTTTTATGCGTCCTGGGGGGCCAACGGCTGGAGATGGTCTTATGTTCCACCAGAAATTGAGCTAGTTCCTATTTCCTATGTTGGGCATGTCTACAGCACCATAGGACAGGCGGTGGATGCTTGGAAGCAAGGCACAGAGAGTCTTGGGGCCAATATTCTGAATTTGTTCAGACAATGCACAGCAGAGAGAGTTTCTGTACGAGGTTCCCTGACTTGTTCAGACAATGCACGATCAAAACAATCTCCATACAATATGATATGACTGATGGAAAATGGATGGGGCACTTCAAGGGTAATATCTCTCAGGACTCAATCACTCAGTTCATGACCATGTGGAATGACCTATAGCAGGTTCAGCAGGCTCACAATCAGGAAGACACTTTAAATATTTTTTTGCAAATAACACTTTAACTTGGCGTCCGCTAAATGCCAATTTTTCGTTTGGCTTGCAGCTCAAGATCATTGCCTGACTGCAGACAACGTTGCTAAGAAGGGATGGCCGCATAATCCACTATGTTCTCTTTGTCTTCAAGAGCCTGAAACCGCTGCGCCCATGCTTGCTACTTTCAACAAGCTTGGATTATGCGGCCATCCCTTCTTGGTTAATCAACACCATCCGTCCTCCATAAGACATTAGCTTGCCCTTCTAGCAGCTTAATCTTTTTTCAAATCTATCTTCTATACATTTCCATTCTTTGTTCGTTAACCGTCTATGATGAATTGGGATCCCTAGATAACTAAACGGTAAGGATCCCATTTCACAACCGAACAAGTTTATGTATTTATCTTATTTTTCTTTAGCTCTCTCAAAGCAAAACAATTCGCTTTTATTGAAGTTGATTTTGAGACCAGGCATTTGCTAAAAAAGGCATAAAATAAGCTTCATATTCCTAGCTTTTGTAAGATTGTGTTCCATGAAAATAATAGTATCATCTGTGTATTGTAGGACGGAGATGCATCCCTCTAGAAGATGGGGAACGAGACCTCCTACTTGGCCACATTCTTTAGCCCGAATAATAAGTACTGCCAACATATCTGCTACAATGTTAAACAGCACATGAGACATGGAGTCCCCCTGTCGCAACCCCTTACGTGTCTGGAAATAATGACCTGTGTCATCATTGACCTTTATCCCGACACTGCCTTTTTATATGAATGAATCCACCTGAGATCTCCAGGCTTCATTGAATCCCTTCATACGTAAGGCTTGCTGTAGGAAGGGCCATTTGACCTTATCATATGATTTTTCAAAATCCACTTTGAAGACAACCCCATCTAGTTTCTTGGAATGGATTTCGTGTAATGTTTCATGTAAGATTACCACCCCTTCTAGGATTTGTCGTCCTGGCATGAAAGCGGTTTGAGTGGGTTGCACAACCGAATGGGATATCTGTGTCAACCTATTCGTGACAACCTTTGTAAAGATCTTAAAGCTTACATTGAGAAGACATATCGGTCTAAACTACTCAATGTGAACAGCTTCCACCTTCTTTGGCAACAACGTTGTTGTTCCAAAATTGAGGTGAAACAAATTTAATTGGCCTTCGAACAAATCATGGAACATAGGCATAAGATCTCTCTTTATAATATGCCAGCATTTTTGATAAAATTCCGCCGGGAACCAATCTGGTCCGGGCGCTTTATTATGCTTCATTTGCATTATAGCATCTAACACCTCTTTCTCAGTGAACGGGGCAGACAACACCTCATTCTCTTCTAAGTTGAGTTGCGGTATGTCCCCGATCACACTCTCATCAAGAGATACGAAACTTTCTTTGGGCGCTCCGAGAAGTTTCTTATAATATTCGGAAATGTATAATTTTAGGTTCTCATGTCCTACAATTGTACCCTCATCTTGTTCTAGTTGTATTATCTTTTTCTTTCTATGCTTCCCATTAGCAATCATGTGGAAGAATTGTGTATTATCATCCCCTTGGACGATCTTAGAAACCTTTGCTCTAAGCGCCCATTTCATCTCCTCCTCTCTCATAAGGGCTTGCAACTTCTTCTCGGCCTCATTCTTAACATCTCTCTCAGAAGTATTAAGAAGGATGGATTCTGCTTTCACATCAAGTTCATTAATAATTCGTGTCAATCTCTCCTTTTCCACTTTATAGATACCACTTTGGTGTTTGGCTCAGCCTCTCAGAAACCGGCGCAAATGTATAATTTTGTTTTGCCATCTCTCCACATTAGAAGACCCTCCAGTGTCTCTTGCCCATTCAGCCGCAATGAGCTCCATGAAGCCCTCCCTCTCAAGCCATCCTAATCCAAGAGAGAAAGTATTTTTGTTACCCACATGGGTCGCTTCCCCGGAATCAACCAGTAGTGGGGTATGGTCAGAGATGGCCCTCTGTAAGGCCTGAACCGTAACCAGAGGAAATTTTTATTCCCACTCAACACTAGCAAGAACCCTGTCCAATTTCTCGTAAGTAGGAATTGGCAAAGAATTGGCCCACGTGATTTGCCTACCAGTGAGGTCAATCTCCCTCAAATCGAGACTTTCAATTATCATATTAAACATGAATGACCATCTTCCATCGAAGTTGTCATTATTGTTTTCCTCTTGTCTTCTAATGATATTAAAATCTCCCCAACCAGAATGGGCAGCCTTTCATCCCCACAAATTCTCACCAGGTCTATGAGGAAGTCAGGTTTAAGCTCTGGCTGTGCCACACCATATACGGCCACCAAAGCCCATCGGAAGCCGTCAAGTTTCAACCTTACACGGAATTTGACAGCGAAATCACCGTGGACCACATTTAGCACTTCTAAAGTTTCACACTTCACCCCAAGTAGTATCCCTTCGGATCTCCCCCTTGGAGGTAAACAATGCCAGTCAAAATCAACCCCCTTGAAATGGTATTAAGAAACTGTGGAGTGAAGTGATACGTCTCCGTCGTATCTATAATTTTTGATTGTTCCATGCCAATATTCTACAACTTTCATATACTTTTGGCAACTTTTTATATTATTTTTGGGACTAACATATTGATCTAGTGCCCAGTGCCAGTTCCTGTTTGTTGCATGTTTTATGTTTTGCAGAAAACCCATATCAAACGGAGTCCAAACGGGATAAAAACGGACGGAGAATATTTTTGGAATATTTGTGATATTTGGGAAGAAGAATCAACGCGAGACGGTGCCTGAGGGGGCCATGAGGCAGGGGGCGCGCCCCTGACCCTCGTGGGCACCCCGTAAGGCGGTTCTTGCTCTTCTTTGGCCGCAAGAAAGCTAATTTTCAGAGAAAAATCTTGGCAAAGGTTTCAATCCAATCGGAGTTACGGATCTCCGGATATATAAGAAACGGTGAAAGGGCAGAATCTGGGAGCGCAGAAACAGAGAGAGACAGAGAGACAGATCCAATCTCGGAGGGGCTCTCGCCCCTCCCATGCCATGGAGACCAAGGACCAGAGGGGAAACCCTTCTCCCATCTAGGGAGAAGGTCAAGGAAGAGGAAGAAGAAGGGGGGCCCTCTCCCCCTCTCTTCCGGTGGCGCCGGAACGCCGCCGGGGCCATCATCATCACCGCAATCTACACCAACAACTTCACCGCCGTCATCACCAACTCTTACCCCCTCTATGCAGCGGTGTAACCCCTCTTTTACCCGCTGTAATCTCTACTTAAAGATGGTGCTCAACGCTATATATTATTTCCCAATGATGTATGGCTATCCTATGATGTTTGAGTAGATCCGTTTTGTCCTATGGGTTAATTGATGATCGTGATTGATTTGAGTTGCATGTTTTATTATTGGTGCTGTCCTATGGTGCTCTCCGTGTCGCGCAAGCGTGAGGGATCCCCACTGTAGGGTTTGCAATATGTTCATGATTTACTTATGGTGGGTGGTGTGAGTGACAGATAGGGCTGGACGAAAAGCTCGTTACTCGTGAGTTTAACGAGCGCTCGGAAGCTCGACTCGATAAGGCTCGTTCTCGTTAGTTAATGAGCCGGGCTGAACAACAATTTTAGCTCGTTCATATAAACGAGCTTAACGAGCTAGCTCGCGAGTATCACGAGTAGCTCATTTGGCTCGTTAATTTTCAGATCACTAATTTTTAGTTTAATTACTAGATGCAAAATACTAGTGCTCAGCTCGGCCCACCATCACAGACTCACAGGCTACAGCCCACCACCTCCTCGGCTCCTCCCCCACGTTCTGTTCACTTTTATGGCCTCGTGGGAATCTGTTCAGTTGGCCTTTCGAAGAGACCAGAGGAGGAGTCGAGGAGACTAGCAGCAGTAGCAGAGTAGCAGGGAGCGGCGGCTATATCTAGGTCTTCGTCTCTTTGACCCCGGCGTGGCGCCGTGGGTCTGCTTCCTTCTCTACTCCGGCGGCCGCCAGTGACGACTTCAGCCCATCTCCGCCCGCCTCCGCCATCTCCATCCTCGTCCCCATGGAACGGCGCGAGCGACCAGCACCTGCAGCCGCGACTCCAAGCATGGAGTCCAAGGCCCGAAAGAAGGTGGTGAGGAAGAGGACTTCGGCCTCCGATTCAGCATCACGGGAGTCTCCTTCGACGGCAGCAAAGCCTTCTCATCCTCGACAGCAAGCGCAAGGACAAAGGCGTCCAAGAGCAGAGGCGGCGACATCACCGACATGCTCTGACGCTGATGCCGATGCCGTTGGCGTTGCATCAGGACCGGTGAGATTGTTTGTCTCACACTCTCCTTTTCACTTTCTATTAATTCCAGTTCATATTAGCATATACTTTGAATCTTTGACGCCCTAGGTCATCCAAATTGTAGTTAATTGATTGTGAATCTGCTGAAATACTTGTGAATCTGCTGAAATACCAACTGTAGTTAGTTGATTGTGTAAATACCAGTGTAGTTAGGTGAAATACTTTGTCACACACACACTGACACACGCACCAGATTAGTCATGTTCAAGTACCTAGCTGAATGTTTGTGGATATCTTGTGGATTATAATTTCCTTCCCTAAATTTTGTACATGTTCTAAATCACAGTATCACTTAGTACTACTTAATGCAACTTCTAATTTTGTATAAAACCGTTGGAAGTATTGATACAATTTTGCACATTGCAATTAATTATGTAGTGGTACTTACTAATTATTTTGTATGTGTTTCGGTTCATTATTTGTATTCCTAATCAATCAATCAATCAATTCGCATTAATAGTATTTTGTAAATGTTTGGCTTGTAAAATATGAATCATTCTATTTCATTTTCCACAGGAAGATGATGGCGATGAAGATGAATGGGTAGAGGTTAATGAAGGGTATGAGGAGGTTGACGAGGCAGAGGCATATGATATGGATGATGATATGTCAGAGCCCTCTCTTTGATCAGGAGACAATCGAAATGACACAGAAGTTGAGGTCAATGGCAAAGAGAGAGCAAAGAAAGGAGGAAAAAGGCAGCAGTGGATACTACTAAGGTGAAGGTGAAGAAAACGAGACTTAAACATGCAGAATGTTGGCAGCATTTCAAGGAGGTCAAGGCTGTAAGTAAGAGGATGCCAGGGGCGGTTGTTACGAAGGCAAACTGTTTGCATTGTGCTAAATTGTTTGCTTATACTCCTGGGGTATCAACTACTAGTCTCAATAGGCATAAAGATGTTTGTTCAGTCTATCTAAACAAGAAGGGAAGGCAACTACAGCAAGGTACAATCAACTTTGATCCTGAAAAGCCAGGTGCATCTCTCATAGTAAACCATGAATACAATCATGCGGAAGTCGTTAAGATCATAGCAAAGATGATAATTGTGCATGATTATCCCTCTAGGATGGTAGAGCATGCTTGGTTCAATATCCTCACGAGGTATATGAATGCGTCCTACAAGTTCATTGGTTGGAAGAAGATTAGAGCTGAATGCATGAAGGTGTATCTTTCCGAGAAAGAAATCCTTAAAAAGCAACTTAAGT
Source organism: Aegilops tauschii subsp. strangulata (assembly GCF_002575655.3). Lineage (NCBI taxonomy): Eukaryota > Viridiplantae > Streptophyta > Magnoliopsida > Poales > Poaceae > Aegilops > Aegilops tauschii. The sequence goes on from NC_053037.3 coordinate 601,980,964, forward strand.
CTGTTGAAAGCATTAGTTTGACATGTGATCTATGGACTTCAAACCAAACTCTCTCATACCTAGCTGTGGTCGCTCACTACATAGATGATGATTGGGTCATGCAATGTCGTGTTTTAAACTTCATAGAGCTAGATCCACCTCACTCGTGTAGTGTCATAGCTCAAGCAGTTTTTGAGTGTTGCCAAGAATGGAAAATAGAAAATAAGATCATGGCAATCACTATGGATAATGCTTCCTCAAATGATAATGCTGCCAAGAGATTGATGGACAAGATCATTGCTAGGAAATCGGCTAAATTTATTCCTAAGTACTTCCATGTTCGCTGCTGTGCGCACATTGTCAATTTGATAGTGAATGATTGTCGGGTGGTAGGTGCGACATATGCCAACGAGGGGCTTATCATTGTGAGAGCTAGTAAGACGTTGCCGGTGCCTGGAAACGGGATGAGGCGAAGACATGCACGCCGGCGAATCTTACCCAGGTTCAGGGCTCACCGTGGAGATAACACCCCTAGTCCTGCTCTGCGGGGTCTCCGCATGATCACTAGATCAATGCAAGTAGCTACAAGTGCTCCTTGAGCTGTCTGGCTAGAGGAAGAAGAAGGGCAAGGCTAGCTCTCCTCTTCTCTCTATGTGGTGTGTGAGACTCTATGAGATCAACCCTTTGCATGGGTGTCCCGGGGGTTCATATAGGCCTACCCCCCAGGGGTACAATGGTAATCCGGCTGGACGCGGGTCCCAGCCATCAGTGTCTATGCTCGCCGGCTTCTCCGCCGATCATTGGGGCCTGCCGACTGGTGGGTCCCGCCGGCTGCCGGCTTCTTGGCCGGCACGCCGGCCCCACCGCTTGGGGGCTTTGTCGGCGGCTGGTTACTGTTGCCTCGCCTCTGATGACGAGGGCTTTGTCGAGGTAAGCGTGGCTACAGTGTCGCCGCCTTGCGAGCTCTCACTGTAGCCTTACCTCGTCTTGTCTCCTTAGTGGGGCGCATGCTTCGAGGGAGGAAGGTAGCCGGCTATTGGGAGCCGGCCACATCCCTGGCCGACTAGAGGAGGCCGGGCCGTCTTCAGATGTCTCTCTGGCAAAGGGGCCCGCCGCCCACGGGCCGTACTGGCACCTGTCCTGGGTGACATCGAGGCCAACATGGCTACAGTGCCGCCCCGGACGGGGGATGGCTGGCCCGTACGGCGCCCTGTGGCCATACCTATTTCGGGATTCGGGGGTAGTGGGCTGTACAGCGGCCACGCCCCATCCTATCACCGTTATGTGGGTACAGTCTTTGTGGGTGCAGTCTTGGCCGGCTTCTGGGAGCCGGTCCCCTTGGGACCGGCTCCTTGGAGTCGGCTATCTCGTATCTTTCTTGGGGGAGGTTTCTGAGACTGGGTCGCCTTCTAGGAGTTGGCCCTGGGGATAGCCGGCCGGGGGAAGGTGGCCCTATGCTTTGTATGCTTGAAGGCTTGAATGGCCTGCTAATTTTTCGAAGAGCCAGGGGGAGTCGGTTAGGCTACCCGTGGCCATTTACTCCGACAGTAGTCCCCGAAGCTGGTTGGGCTTTGAGGCTGAGTGGAGGTCGAGAAGCTCGGTCAGCTTCTTATCTTGACAAGCCAGCAGCTAGGAGCCGGCTTCGGTTGGGCGTGCCGTCTTGGCGAAATTTTTAAAGTCGGAAGGCGGGAGACTGTTGGCGCGCGCGCCGGGCTGCGGGCCGGCCGCTCGCCGCCTGCGAACCACGTGGCGTCCCCTGGCTGAAGAGAGCCTGCCAACCCACGCGCGCGACAAGACGTAGCCGCACGCCAAGGGCCCACCACTCCTACGCCTAGGCCCAGGCGCGGATTCTTTGCGGCCCAAAGCCGTCCGCACGTCTTTCGGCGGCGGTTTCCGCACGCCGTTAGGGTGCAATAATCGCGGGACGTGGGGGAGTGGGCGCAGTTAATCCCACGTTCCTCCCCACGCCTCGCCTCCTCGGCTTCGCCGCACGAGGCTATAAGTAGGGGGAGGAGGGGGAAGCGTAAGACGCTCGCACGCTCCTCTCCTCTCCGCCATCTTCTTCCTCCTGCCTTCCCTTGCAGCAGTGCCTCGCCGCAGCGCCGTCCCACCATTCTTCACTCCGCCCCGCAGCTCTGCCGCCGCGGGGCCGTGCTTTCTCCGCCGCCGCACTCTTCCTCGCTAGCTTCTCGCCACCATGCAGTACGGCGGGGACTGGGACGGCTCCAACGTCCACATGGACCACATCGAGTTCCTCCGCAAGACGCGGCGGTTGCCCGGCGCGGACCAGGTGCGGGTCCGTCTCGCGCCTGCGAGGGAGGTCACGCCGGAGCCGGAGGAAGGCGAGCGGGTAGTCTTCCGCTCACATTTCCTGCGCGGAATCGGCTTGCCGGCGAGCACTTTCTATCGCTCCTTCCTCGACTTCTATCAACTCTAGCCGCACCACCTCACTCCAAACACGGTGGTGCTGCTGTCCGCCTTCGTCACCTTGTGCGAAGGCTTCCTTTGCGTTCTCCCCACCCTCGAGCTCTGGGGGGAGTTCTTCCAATCTAAGCTGGGCACCCGCATGCAGGGCGTGCCGGCCCAGAGCGGCGCCTTCATCGCGATGCGGAGGCCGGCGGCCGACAACCCCTTCCCCGTCATCACGTTAATCCAGTCGGTGAAGCGCTGGCAGAAGTCCTATTTCTACGTGAAGAACGTCGCCCCGCAAGGCGACTACGTCAACTTGCCGGCTTACATAGCCGGCCCGCCGGGTGGGAGGCGGCCCCACTGGTCCTATCGGGCCGCGTCGCTGACGCCGGCTGGAGCCGCGGCCGTCGCCCGACTGCGGGTGATGATCCAGTCGGAGGGCCTGACTGGGCCCGACTTGCTGGCCGCCTTTGTCGTGCGCCGGGTGCTTCCACTTCAGAGCCGTCCTCAGCTGATCTGTCAGATGAGCGGCCAGCTCGATCCGAGCCGGATGTGCACCAAGGACATGCCGCATGACGACGTGGCCCACATGGTGAATTACCTTGCGAACTGCAAGCTCTCCGCAGAGTGGCGGTTTGGCAAAGAGCCATATTCCCGTGCGCATCCTCCGCCCACGGTATGTTTTCTCTTTCCTTTTCTTTCCTTAGTTTTGCTGCCGAATTCCTTCTGGCCGTCTCTGACCAGTCGGGGTGCCTTGGCAGAGCTCTCTCCTTCGACCTGCAGCCGGGTCGGAGACGGAGCGCCGATTCCTCCCCGACCGGGCAGAACATGACCTGGAGGACTACGACTTGGGGGCGGCGGGCATGGAGGACAACACCGAGACGGGTGGCGGCGAAGCCGGCGGCTCCGGTCTTGGAGCCAGCTTCGACGACTGGCCGGATGACGACGAGGCGGAAGTCGTCCCACGCCACCAGCCGGCATCTGGCCACGGCGCGGGTTCCTCCGCCGCGCCGCTTGCTCGGGACGGCGGGCAGAAGCATCGTGCCGCGGCGGGCTTGTTCGGCAGTCGGCCGAAGAAGCCCAAGGGCGGGGCGGCGGCGACCAGGCGGGATGAGGCGGCCGCGAAGGCGGCCCGCTTCCGCAAGGTGGTGAAGCAGCCGCAGACGGTGTCGGCATAAGTGTATACTCCTTTGTGCATTCTTTCTTCTTTTCTTTGGTAGTTTCCGAATCCTTGTCCTTTCTCAAAAAATCAGGGCTACGTTGTCGCTCGAGTGGGTTGCTGCCGCCCCCGTTGCTGGATCGCCGGGAGGATCCGGGAGCACCCGTCGCGTGGACCCTTGCGCCGAGCTTCAGGCGGCAACAGAGCGAAATGCGCGGGAGGCGCGGGAGGAGCAGGAGGCGGAGGAGTTGAGGGCGGCTGCCGCCAAGGCGGCACAGGAGGAGGAGGCGGCGAAGGCGTGCACCGACGCAGCGGCCAAGGCCCAAGCGGAGGCTAGGGCCGCGGCGATGGCGGAGGGGGCCTTGCTCGTCACCCCTCTGCGCGTCGGGGCGCCTGAGGCCCCAGAGGCCCCGCCAGCGGCGATCAGCCGGGATTGGAGAGGGAGGACGACGTCGTCGTCCTGGAGAGGGAGGCGGCACCGCCCCCGCCGACTGGGGCGACCCAAGGCGGCCGGCTAAACTTGCCGCCTGCGCAATTGGCCGGGGGCGAGCCAGCCGCAAGGACGGATCTGGTGGTCCAGTCGCCCTTGCGCCAGCGCACGGGGAAGGCCGCGTCGGAGCCGCAGAAGGCCGCGGGCTCCAGCTCATCGGCCCAGGACATGGAGGCGGCCAGCGCCAGCTCGGGGTGGACGCCGGGTGGAGGGACGGATGTGGGAACGTGGCAGCGCAGGACGTCCGAAACCGGCTTCAGGCCCAGGCTGCGGCGCTGAGGAAATATAATGACGAGTTCCTTGCGACGCGGGCGGCCATTCGGGTTAGTCTTCTTATTTTTGCCTTTTTTGATCTTGGTTTCTTCCGTGGGGGCGCGTCAGCGCACCCACTGGGTATAGTCCCCGAGTTCCGAGTCGGCTGCTGAGCAGGCGGCTTGGAACTTCTTAGCGGTCCTTGTTTTGCTATTCTTGTTCTCATTCGCTCCTCTGCCTGACTTGCAGGACTACCACAACCTCCGCGCGGCTGCCTTCAACTCCCAGGCTCGGGAGCTGACCTAGAAGACTGCTGACCTATCTGAGAGCCGGGGTAAGTGCTTCGTCTTTTATCTCACGTGGGGCGCGTCAGCGCACCCACTGGGTGTAGTCCCCGAGATTCGGGCCGACTGCTGAGTAGTCGGGTCGGATCTTCCTTGACGACTTCTCCCTTATTGCTTCTTTCTTTTCTGCCATCCCTGCAGCGGCTAACGCCAGTCTGAGGGAACAGCTGGGCGGGGCTTTGGCCGCCCTCCGCGCTAAGGAGGCCGAGTTTGCTACCTTGGCACAGGAGCGTGACCGCCTGGCCAAAAGGTTGGCCGACCAGGAGAAGAGCCACAGCGCGGCCCTGAAGGCGGTGCAGGACAGCGAGGCCGCCCTCCAAGCCGAGTATGAGACAGAGGCGGCCAGCTGGGCCGAAGCGAAGCAGACGCTGATCAACGGCTATGGCCAGATCGAAGACTTGGTTGACGGTAGGCCGCCTTCCTATTCGTCCTTGCTTGCCGCTTGCTGTTTAGCTCACTTTCTGACGTGATGTTTTTCTCTTCTTTCTCTTTCTTCTTTGCGTAGAGTACTTCCCTGGCTACTCTACCGCCGCCAACCAGGTCGTCGAGGCGGACCACGAGGCACGAAGGCAGGCTGGCGGCGAGATCGCGCCAAACGCTCGCCGGTCGCTGGAGGAGCAGCTCTTGGCGATTCAGGCCCGCCTCCAGCCGGCTCATCGCATGCTCCGCCGGCTTCAACGCGTTGGGGCGCAGGTGTTGGCCGCTCTCTGGCCTGGTGAGGTGATTCCCCGCACCCCCAGTCGGACTGCCGACTGGCTGGAGGTGGCGGTCGGCCGCTTCGAGGCCTGGAAGGCTTCTGCGGCTCGGTCCGGCGCCAGGCGGGAGCTGGAGTTCGCCAAGGCCTGGTATACCGAGCTGAGTCTGGACCAGCTGGCCACCTGGCGGCAGGAGGCCGACACAGAGCTGGAGCCGGCGCGGCCGGCTATCATCCAGCGGGCTTCAGCGATTGCCGACTACACCGACACCAGTGCCTTCGCTCCTGAGGTGGACGACAACGTCGTTGCCCAGCCGGAGGAGTGGTTCGGGCTGAACCCGGCAGACGGCGAGGAGGAGGAGGAGGCTGAAGACGCCGCACCAGATGGTGGAGCGGCCAGTCAGCCTCAGCTTGACCGTGCCTCCAGCAACAAGGCACGCGTGGGTGCGCCGTCTGCAGCCGGTGATGATCAAGCCGAGACCCGCCAGCCGGCCACTCCTCCAGCCGGCGGCGCTGTCTCGTTCGACCAGCCCGGCTCCCCTGCTGCGCCCTTAGTCTAGTCTGCTGCCTCTACTTTCTGCTTTATCATTCTCAAAACAGTGTTTTGTTAAGTTTGCACAATTCCACCCACTGGGGGTGTATTCAAACTATATTGACTGCCGGCCTGTTTGGGGCCTTATGTGTAAATATAATTATGCATGCGTTTGGCTTTCCCTTGTTTTTTGCTTTTCATCCTTCTGCTGTTTCCTTTGCCGCCCTCCCTTGGTTGCCGCCTTCCCAGCCGGACAGCTGCTCTGCAATCTGTGGTTGGAGAAGTGCTTGGGAGGGCAAGTACTCTAGCTTTGTTGGATTATAGCGAAGTGATTGGGAGGTCGGCCAGCCGTCTGTTTTGACAGCCGGCAGGCGTGGTTGGAGGCCGTCTTTGCGTTATATAAGTTCGTTAGTCCTTAGCCGTTTTACGTGTGGGCATCCTTTCCTGCCTTTGGCTCTTGCCAGTCGGACAGTCGGTTCTTTGAGCTGGGACTTTCAACAAGAGAGGGCTCGGGTGCCGGCACACTACTCGTCTGACTTCAGGTAGAACTTTTAATATAACTTAAGGCAGTCCCCGGGCCGACTAGTCGAACTCGGTGCCAGACATAAAATCAAATGTAATAATACATTCACGAATATGACACTCGTCATTCATAGATAAAAGAGGGCCGTCCCCGAGTGCGCCTCGGGGGGCCTGTTTGTCTCGTACTTAATACAAAAAAGGGTAGCATGATACATACTGCTTTCAAATGTAAAATCTTCTCAAGAGGTTGGCGTTCCATGGTCGTTCTGACACCTTGCCGGAATCATCCCTCTTTGCGTGCTCTTTGTTTTTTGCGTCGATCAGGTAGTAGGAGTCGTTGCCTAGTGCCTTGCTGATGACGAAAGGGCCTTCCCAAGGGGCCGAGAGCTTGTGCTGGCCGGCTGTTCGCTGGATCAGCCGAAGCACAAGGTCGCCCTCTTGGAAAGATCTTGGCTTGACCTTTCGGTTGTGGTAACGGCGCAAACCCTGCTGGTAGATGGCGGACCGGCTGAGTGCTAACAGCCGGCCTTCTTCCAGCAGGTCGACGCCGTCTTCTCGCGCTTCCATGGCCTCCGCCTCCGTGTACATGGTGACTCGAGGCGAGTCGAACTCAATGTCAGTTGGGATGACAGCCTCGGCACCATATACAAGGAAGAACGTAGTGAAGCCGGTTGACTTGTTTGGGGTAGTACGCAGACTCCAGAGGACAGCCGGCAGCTCATCGAGCCAGCAGCCGGCCGATCGCTCCAGTGGTACGACCAGTCGGGGCTTGATGCCGGAGAGGATGAGTCCATTTGCTCGCTCGACCTGGCCGTTTGACTGCGGGTGGGCAACGGACGCTAAGTCCAGTCGGATGCCCTGCGTCGCGCAGAAACGTGCCAGTGCTCCTTTGGCAAAGTTTGTGCCGTTGTCAGTGATGATGCTGTGCGGCACGCCGTACCGAGTAGTGATGTCGGCAATGAATGTCACGGCAGTCGGCCCGTTCAGCTTCTTGATCGGCTTCGCTTCGATCCACTTGGTAAATTTGTCCACGGCGACAAGCAGATGTGTCAAGCCGCCGCGGGCTGTCTTGAATGGGCCCACCATGTCCAGTCCCCAGATGGCAAAGGGCCAGGTGAGGGGGATGGTCTTGAGCGTGGAAGCTGGCAGGTGTTGCTTGGAACTGAAGACTTGGCATCCTTTGCAGCTTTTGACTATCTCTTTGGCATCTTCCAAAGCAGCCGGCCAAAAGAAACCATGGCGGAAAGCTTTGGCCACAAGTGATCTCGAGGCTGCGTGGTGGCCGCATTCGCCTAGGTGGATATCCTTGAGGATTGCCACACCTTTCTCTGGCTTAACGCAGCGCTGGAAGACTCCAGTGACGCTGCGCTTGACAAGTTCTCTGTTTATTATTGCATATGCTCCGGCTCAGCGTTGCACTAGTCTTGCCGAGGTCTCATCAGTCGGCAGTTCTCTGTTGACTAGGAAGTTGAGGATGGGCTGGGCCCATGATGGAGCTGTGACTTCTTCTACTGTCAGTACGGCCACCGTGACTCGGGTTGGCGGGTTGGGTGGTGGGGAGTTGGAGTCGGCCGCCGCTTCTTGTGTCGCTGCAATCCCCGGGCCGGGTTCTGAAGTCCCCAAGCCGGGTGCGACTACGGCAGTCCCCGGGTCACTTGTCGAAGTCCCCGAGCCGCCTGGGTTCCTCCAGTCGGATCCGGCTGCATCGGGGGCAGGTGGTACGAAGATAGAGTCCGACTCTGGAGACGGCTTGATGGACGGTTTGAGGAGGCGCTGGAGAGAGACACCGGTTGGTATAGCCTGTCGGGTGGAGCCGATCCGTGCCAGGGCATCTGCTTGGTCGTTGTCGGCCCGTGGCATGTGAAGGAACTCGCACCCTTCGAAGTACCCACTGATCTGCTGGACGAGGAATCGATAGCTCGCCATGTTTGCATCCTTGGTGTCCCAGTCGCCAGATGACTGCTGGATCACCAAGTCTGAGTCGCCATAACACAGGATCCGGCGTATGCCGAGCTCTTTGGCTAGCCGAAGCCCGTGTATGAGCGCCTCGTACTCGGCCACGTTGTTGGAGGCGGCAAAGTGGATTTGCAGCGTGTATCTGAGCTTGTCGCCTTTGGGAGAGGTGAGGACGATGCCGGCTCCCAAGCCGGTGCGCATTTTGGACCCGTCAAAGTGCATCCGCCAATGAGTAGAGTCGGGAGCCGGCGGTAGGTACTGGGTCTCGGCCCAGTCGACGAGGAAGTCGGCCAATGCTTGGGAGTTGATGGCGGTGCGGGGCTGGTAGAAGATTGTGTAAGGCGCCAGCGCAATGGCCCATTTAGCCACCCGGCCGGATGCATCGCGGCTGCCTATGATCTCGGCAAGCGGGGCGGTGCACACGACCGTGATGGGATGCTCTTGAAAGTAGGCTTCAGTTTCTTGGCGGCGAAGTATACTCCATAGCACATCTTCTGGTAGTGTGGGTAGTTTTGCTTTGAGCTGGATAGTACTTCGCTTAGATAATATACCGGCCTCTGGACTAGCTGGGCTCGACCTTCTTCTGGGCGCTGGACCACGACGACTGTACTGACCACTTGGCTAGTTGCGGCAATGTAGAGGAGCATGGGTTCCTTCTCAGTCGGCGCCGCCAGGACAGGTGGAGTGGTCAGCATCTTCTTCAACTCATGGAAGGCTTGGTCTGCTTGGTCATTCCACTCGAAATGAGTGGATTTCTTCATGAGTCGGTACAGGGGGAGAGCCTTCTCTCCTAGCCGGCTGATAAAGCGGTATAGGGAGGCCAGGCACCCGGTGAACTTCTGAACGTCCCGCAACTTGGTGGGAATCTCCATTCTCTCAATGGCCTTGATCTTCACAGGGTTGCACTCAATGCCGTGTTCGGAGATCAGAAAGCCTAGAAGCTGGCCGGCTGGCACTCCGAACACGCATTTCTTGGGGTTGAGCTTGATCTGGAATCGGCGCAAGTTGGCAAATGTTTCTTTGAGATCTTCCAGCAGGGTGCCGCGCTTTTCTGTCTTCACCACAATATCGTCTACGTAGACGTGGGCATTTCTGCCGAGTTGCTTGAGGAGGCATTTCTGCATGCAACGCTGAAAAGTGGCACCGGCATTCCTCAGGCCGAATGTCATAGTCAGGTAACAGAAAGCTCCAAATGGTGTGATGAAGGCGGTCTTCAGGCGGTCTGCTGGGTCCAACTTAATCTGGTGGTATCCTGAGTAGGCATCCAAAAAACTCAACAGCTCGCATCCGCTGTGGAGTCTATTACTTGATCAATCCGTGGCAGAGCAAACGGATCTTTGGGGCAGGCCTTGTTGAGGCTAGTGTAGTCTATGCACATACGCCATTTGTTATTCTTCTTCAACACCAAGACTGGGTTGGCGAGCCACTCTGGAAAAAACACTTCCATAATAAAGCCGGCGGCGAGGAGCTGGGCTATCTCTTCTCCTACGATTCTTCTCTTCTCTTCTGACAGTCGGCGGAGAGGCTGCTTGACCGGCTTCGCGTCGGCTCGGACGTGTAACTTGTGCTTGGCAAAATCCTTCGGAACACCCGGCATGTCCTTTGGGGACCATGCAAAGATGTCTCGATTCTCACGGAGGAAGTCGATGACCTCGCCTTCCTATTTACTGTCTAGGTTTGCACCAATGACTGCAAGCCTCTCCGGGTTCTCCGGGTCCAGAGGTATCTTCTTCGTCTCCTTGGCCGGCTGGAAGGAGCCCTGCGCATCATAATCCTTGGAGTTGGGGGATAAGGCCGGCTGCTTGCCGGCCATGGCCACAACTCGCTCCAGCATCTTCTTCTCTTCTGCCACTATGAGGGACTCGACCAGCCGGCTGCTGGCTGCAGCGCACTCGATGGACTTCTTGTAGTCGCCGGCTACAGTGATGATCCCCTTCGAGCTCGGCATCTTCATTTTCAGGTTGGCATAGTGGGGCATAGCCATGAACTTGGCCAGAGCAGGTCGGCCAAGCAAAGCGTGGTAAGGGCTTTCCAGATCCACTACCTCGAACCAGATTGCTTCTCGGCGAAAGTGATCCTTGTCTCCGAAGAGGACATCCGTCTTGATCTTGCCGATTGGGGAACAGGACAGACCGGGTACGATACCATGGAAAACGGTCCGGCTTGGCATGAGCTGCTTCGCCTTGAGGTTCAACTTATCCATGGTATCGCGGTACAGTATGTTGATACTGCTTCCGCCATCAATCAGATCGCTGGAGAATCGGGCAGCTCGCCTCTCTGTTGCGAGGGTGACATCCAACACCAATGCGTAGGAGCCCGGGGACGGCATCACCTCTGTGTGATCGGCCCGGCTCCAGTTGATAGGCTTTTCGGACCAATGCATGAACTCGGGGTTGCTGGAGGCGACTGCGTTGACCTCTTGGTGCTGTTGGCACCGGCTGTGCTTGTCTTTAACCTGGCTCGTGAAGACGACGTAGGCGGCGTGCTCATCAGGGAACTCATCTTGAATGGCTTCGACTGCTGGTCGAGTAGCCGGCTGCTAGGGGGCTGGAGGCGGCGGGCCGGGAGGCGGAGGCGGCACAAGCCCCTCGCCCTTGGAGATCCGTGTGAGCCAGTGGCACTTTCGAGTCGTATGGTTGGACGGCTTCGCGCCGCTGTGGAACTTGCAGGGGGCATCGAGAGTCTACTCGTAGGAGAAGGCCGGCTGCCAAGCCGGCCTGCCGCCCTTCTTCTTGGGAGCGGGCCGTTGGGCTGCTCATCTTCGACTGTGGCCACCCGCCGACTGGTGGAAGGTGGCATAGGGGCCTTGCGCTTGTGGTCGTTCTGGTAGGGGCGCCGATTGGAGTCGCCAGCCGGCGTCTTGGGAGCCGGAGCGAGCACCTTCCCAGAGGCGTCCACTCGGAGCTCGGTCTTCATCGAGGAGTCGGCCGTGGCGTACTTGTCCGCAATGATCAGCAGCTCGTCGAGGGTAGCCGGCTCGTCGCAGAGGAGTCGATGCTTGAGGAGGGTGCCCTCTCGGCACCCGGCGGTGAAGTATTCGATGGCTTGAACCTCGTGCACCCCCTCGCAGGAGTTGCGGAGCTCGGCCCACCGCGTGAGGTAGTCGCGGGTCGACTCGTTGGGCCCTTGGACGCATAGAGAGAGCTGGCGGGGCTTGGGAGGCCGCTTGTACGTGCTGGTGAAGTTGCGGACGAAGACTTACGTGAAGTCCAGCCAGCTGTTGACGCTGTAGGGCTTGAGGCTGTTGAGCCAGGTGCGTGCTGTGCCTTGCAGCATGAGAGGGACGTACTTCACGGCTACGCGCCTATTGCCATTCACTATGATGACAGCGGTGGAGTAGTTGATGAGCCAATCTTCCGGCTTCACAGAGCCGTTGTACTTGGGCGTGTCTCTGGGGAGCGAAAACCCTTTGGGGAAGGGCTCATCGCGGATGCGGGGGCCAAAGCATGGCGGGCCGACATCGTCTTCTTCTAGCGCCAGGGATTGAGCTAGGCGCTCGATCCGGTGGCGGGCGTCGTTCTCGCTGACTCCTTCGCGATGGCCTAGTCGGCCACCAAGAGTCAGATGCGTAACAGGCGGCGGGGTGGGATATCTCTCTCCTCGAGGCGGGGGAGGAGGCGGATTGCCTTGGCGTTCCACTGCTCGAGGGCGGCCTTCCGCGTCACGCTCGATGGTGATCCGAGTCCGGCTGCCGCTAGCAGCCGACTCCTTGTCTTTTCTTGCACGGGCGCCGCTCGCAGTCGGCGATCGGGATGTCGCGGCGTGCTCCCGGCGTGGGGGAGGACTCTCAGTGCGGGCGCCGGCTTCATGCCGTTCTGCGGCCGCGTCGATCAGCTGCTGGATGCGCCTTGTCATGTAGGGGAGCTCATCAGCCCCTGGCCCATTTAGCTCTTCAGCGGCCGCCTGAGCGGCTCCCAGATTCTCGAGCGGTGTGGCGTAGACGGGGCGGTCTGCTCCCAGCATGCTGGCGATGGCCGCGCCGCGCTTCATGACGAGGCCGACTCGGCTCGGCCCGCCATGAGGCGGCGTACCGAATGCGGCGCGGTCGACTTCGCGCTGGTGAGCCTCGGTGAGGCGTCTCATGGAAGCTATCTTCTGACCCTCCGTGATGAGGGCAAGGCGGCGTGCCTCCAGGGTCTCGGCGTCGGCGTTGGCCGGGATGGGGACGGACAAGTCACGCATCGCCGCTTGCTGGGCGTCGCGGGCGTTCTCGCCCGAGTCGGCGACGTGGCTGATGACCAACACCTCGGTGAAAGCGCTGCTGCTGCTGTCGGCTCAAGGGAGAGGGTCGTTGAAGATTACCACGTCGGATGGGTAGGCGTCGAGCGATGTCGTGTCGGAGTCGACAAGCATCGGGTCGGTGGAGCCGACCGACTCCAAGTCTACAGCAAGCTCGCTGGAGACGTGAAGTTGGTCGAGGAGGCTGACGAGGCGACTCTCGGGGTAGTCCGTGCCCGCATCGGACGCGGGCTCGTCGGAGATGCGAGTCTCGCCAAGAAGATCGGCGAGGCAGCTCACCGCGCAGGCGTCGTCAACGCCTTGCAGCGCGTCGGGGCAAGCGCCATCGGGCGCACCGGGCTGGCTGCGCTCGCGGGGGAGGAAAAGGGTTCCCGTCCAGAACAGGTCTCCGGACGACGGTGCACCTGGCCCATGGTGGGCGCCAAATGTCGGGTGGTAGGTGCGACATATGCCAACGGGTGGCTTATTATTGTGGGAGCCAGTAAGACGTCGCCGGTGCCTGGAAACGGGATGAGGCGAAGACATGCACGCCGGCGAATCTTACCCAGGTTCGGGGCTCTCCGTGGAGATAACACCCCTAGTCCTGCTCTGCAGGGTCTCCGCATGATCACTAGATCAATACAAGTAGCTACAAGTGCTCCTTGAGCTGTCTGGCTAGAGGAAGAAGGGCAAGGCTAGCTCTCCTCTTCTCTCTATGTAGTGTGTGAGACTCTATGAGATCAACCCTTTGCATGGGTGTCCCGGGGGGTTTATATAGGTCTACCCCCCAGGGGTACAATGGTAATCCGGCTGGGCGCGGGTTCCAGCCGTCCTTGTCTATGCTCCCCGGCTTCTCCGCCGGTCATTGGGGCCCGCCGACTGGTGGGTCCCGCCGGCTGCCGGCTTCTTGGCCGGCACGCCGGCCCCACCGCTTGGGGGCTTTGTCGGCGGCTGGTTACTGTTGCCTCGTCTCTGATGACGAGGGCTTTGTCGAGGTAAGCGTGGCTATAGTGTCGCCGCCTTGCGAGCTCTCACTATAGCCTTACCTCGTCTTGTCTCCTTAATGGGGCGCATGCTTCGAGGGAGGGAGGTAGCCGGCTATTGGGAGCCGGCCACATCCCTGGCCGACTAGAGGAGGCCGGGCTGTCTTCAGATGTCTCTCTGGCAAAGGGGCCCGCCGCCCACGGGCCGTACTGGCACCTGTCATGGGTGACATCGAGGCCAACATGGCTACAGTGCCGCGCCGGACGGGGGATGGCTGGCCCGTACGACGCCCTGTAGCCATACCTGTTCCGGGATTCGGGGGTAGTGGGCTGTACTGCGGCCACGCCCCATCCTATCACCGTTATGTGGGTACAGTCTTTGTGGGTGCAGTCTTGGCCGGCTTCTGGGAGTCGGTCCTCTTGGGACCGGCTATCTCGTATCTTTCTTGGGGGAGGTTTCTGAGACTGGGTCGCCTTCTAGGAGTCGGCCCTGGGGATAGCCGGCCGGGGGAAGGCGGCCCTATGCTTTGTATGCTTGAAGGCTTGAATGGCCTGGTAATTTTTCGAAGAGCCAGGGGGAGTCGGTTAGGCTACCCGTGGCCATTTACTCCGACAATGATGGCATTGCTCTATTGCAAACTTTGATCAATAAGCTTAGGGATACTGTCAAGTATTTGAAAAAATCCCCAACACGCATGTACAAATTATTGATGGTTTGCAAGTCTCTGAATATGGAAATTGGGAGAGGTTTATGCCTGGATGTTGCTACTAGATGGAATTCTACATGCAGAATGGTACAGGCTTGCACTGTGTATAGAGCTGCTTTCAAGGAGTATGCAGAGGTAGATGCTACCTACAAATGGCAGCCTGAAGATGAAGAGTGGGCATTATATGAGAAGATTCAACCCATCTTGAAATCATTTGCTGAGGTAACAACTGTATTATCAGGATATACCTATCCTACTGCCTCCATATATCATGATTGCTAAGATTGCTCTCGTAGAGCATGCCATGGGTTCAAATGCAAACTTGAAAAAGATGGGAGAAGCAATGCTTGATAAGTTTGATAAATATTGGGATAGCAATAGTGAAGGTGAGGGAAATGAAAACAGTGGAAAAAACAAAAAAAGGAAAAGAACAATGTCATGGTCATTGCCACCATTCTTGATCCTAGGTTTAAGATGAAACTTGTTGATTACTGTTTTAAGAAAATGTATGGTAAAGAGAAGGGCAGTAGTGAGGCCGAGGAAATCTAATCTGAATTCTTTGATCTCTATGCTACTTATGAGATGGAAAATCACAAGAATGAGGCTGGCAACAATAATGAACAGAGTTCAATATCCAGTAGGCAAACAAGTACATCTATGTCCTCATTGTCAAGTGGGTTTTAGTCCTTCCTAGAGGAGACAAATTCAGAGCCATCTAAATCTGAATTGACCAGTTACCTTGAAGACAAAACCCATCCAATTCTGGATCCAAAGTTCAGCGTAGTTGATTGGTGGAGGTTGAATGCTCATAGATATCCTATCATGGCAAAGATGGCAAAGAAGTTCTTGACTATACCAGTAACTAGTGTCTCATCGGAGTCAACATTCTCTACGAGCGGCAGCATTCTTGATGACTATTGTAGCTCTCTCAGCCCAAACATGGTTGAGGCACTTGTGTGTGCTTCTAGCTACATCAAAGGATCAAAAGAAAACCAACTTAAGCCTACAATTATAGTGGTAATATTACTTGTTCTCTACTGTGTATTATCTTCTTCACTATTAGGAAAAGGCCTACTAGTGGCGCACCAGTTTTGCCTACTAATGGCGCACTACTGGTGCGCCACTAGTACCACGCCACTAGTATTTTTTACTAATGGCGCACCAGTGGTGCGCCATTAGTATCTGGTATACTAATGGCGCACCAGTAGGTATACTAATGGCGCACCACTGGTGCGCCATTAGTATAGGCCACGGTGCGCCATTAGTATAGGCCACTGGTGCGCCATTAGTATAGGCCACGGTGCGCCATTAGTATAGGCCACTGGTGCGCCATTAGTATAGGCCACGGTGCACCATTAGTATTTTTGAATTTTGAAGGCTGGAAAATAGTAGTGGCGCACCGTCTAACCCCCACCGTGCGCCATTGCTATTTTTGAATTTTGAATTTGGATCTGGATTGCGATTTTTTTGCTCTTTTTTTGCACGATATTATTTCAAATTTTGTTCCTGTTTTTGGATCTTGTACGTTCTTGTGCCGTGTTCTTTTGCCGGAGAGGAGTTCGCCGGAGAGGAGGAGGAGGAGGTCACCGGAGAGGCGCTCACCTACATCGCCGGACAGGAGGTGGAGGTCGCCGGAGAGGAGTTCACCGGAGCATCAGAGAGGAGGAAGGAGAAACCATGAGGGGATGGGAGGAGAGGAGGGAGGAGGAGCTCACCGGAGAGGAGGGAGGAGGAGCTCACCGGAGAGGATTGAGGAGAAACCGTGAGGGGACGGGAGGGGAGGAGAGGAGGGAGGAGGAGGTCGCCGGAGAGGAGGAGGAGGAGGTCGCCGGAGAGGAGGAGGGTAGTATGGTGGAGGAGAGAAGGGAAGATGGAGTGGAGGAGAGGTGGAGTCGAGGAGAAGAATGAAGAGGTAAGGAGGAGAGGACCATGCCCAGCCATATATACGGCATAGTAATGGCGCACCGTGAGCAGGTGCGCCATTACTAACTTTTTTTTATATTTATTTTGAATTTTGAAGGCGGGAAGATACTAATGGCGCACCACGGGCAGGTGCGCCATTACTAACTTTTTTATTTTTTTATTTATTTTGAATTTTGAAGGCGGGAAGATACTAATGGCGCACCACGGGCAGGTGCGCCATTAGTAACTTTTTTTTTAATTTTTTTGACTTATTTTAAATTTTGAAGGCGGGAAGATAGTAATGGCGCACCATGGGCAGGTGCGCCATTAGTAAGTTTGAATTTTTTTGATTTTTTTTGCCTCTCCAGATCTTAAAAGCCCCGTATCTTTTTTCGGTTAGGTTTTTGAGGATTTTGAAAATGTTTAACGGGGTTCCCCCGGTTAAATTCGGATGTAACTTTTCGAGTAGATGATTTTTCATATGAAAAACTTTTTCATCCGAGTTCGTATGCAAAAGTTATGCCCATTTTACAAATTCTCGAGAGATTTTGCAAATAAAGTCGAAATTCATGTTTGTAAATTTTCACAACAACTAGACCACATATCACATGGGAAACTTATTTTCTTTTATTTTTTTGACATTTCCATCATTTTTTATTTTTTTTTAAACTGAAAAGGCGGTCCAAGGGGGGGGGGTGCATTCGGTGGAAGTGGTGACCAAGTTACTAATGGCGCACCGTGGGATGGTGCGCCATTACTAGTTCAACTAGTAATGGCGCACCACTCCCACGGTGCTCCATTCGTAGTTTCAAAAACAAAAATAAAAAAAATTTGAATTTTTCTTGAAACATAATTACTAATGGCGCACCGTGGGAGTGGTGCGCCATTACTAGTTGAACTACTAATGGCGCACCATCCCACGGTGCGCCATTAGTAGTTTTGAAAAAATTAATTTTTTTTACTAATGGCGCACCGTGGATGTGGTGCGCCATTAGTATTTGCACAGTAATAGCACACCAACACATGGTGCGCCATTAGTATTTAGTAATGGCGCACCACATGTACAGTGCGCCATTAGTGTCCATATTGGCTATAGCTGTTTTTGTAGTAGTGCTTGTAACCTTAAATTCTTGCTAAATGTTAACTGAAATTGCATATTTGCACTTACCTTTGTAGGAAGATGGCAATGATGACGATGTCGAGTTCATTCCATTTCCTGAAGATACGACGGAAAGCAACTAGTAGGCTTCCCATATTTTTATTAAGTGTGATTCTATTGCTGTAGCATTGTACTATTTTATATTTGCTTGCATCATAACTAGTGAATTTCTCTATGTCTATGTAGGAAGATGAATTGATGAACTGATGAGCAACTTATGTGAGGAGCAGGAGCTACTTTGCATTTCCTCATCTAGCAGCTATCATTTTATTTCGGTCATTGTTATTTATGTAAGACCTTATGTTTGAACTGTCGTGCTGAAGTGGCGAAGTAGTTAATATAATATGTACTGCTAGTCTGCTAATCGAACTTGATCCAATGCTGAGCGCCTAAGCCATGTTTGGCTTTCTCTTTTGAAGTCCTGGACTTATCTTTGTCAATGGCCCTACTTATTGTTGTTGTTCACCTAGCGATTGTGTATGAAGTATGAACTATAATGGTGGTCTAACTTATGATTGTGTCACTCTGTGTTGCTGTTGGTTGCTGCATTATGTGCTGCTATTTGGAAAGAGTAAATGTGGCAAAGGGTGATGCATTACTACTTTGCTACATGTTTAAATATTGAATATATGATGGAATGCTTCTGTAATGTTTACAACTGTAACGAGCGCTCGTGAGCGCTGACGAGCTTAACGAGTATTTAACGAACCGAGCCGATCAAGAGTTTGAGCTCGTTAAAGTTAACGAGCTTAACGATCACAAGCTTAACGATCGTGAGCTTAACGATCACGAGCTTAACGAGTCGAGTAGCTCGTTCGTCCAGCCCTAGTGACAGAAGCACATACCCGAGTAAGTAGGTTGTTCGCGTATGGGAGTAAAGAGGACTTGATACTTTAATGCTATGGTTGGGTTTTACATTAATGATCTTTAGTAGTTGCGGATGCTTGCTAGAGTTCCAATCATAAGTGCATATGATCCAAGAAGAGAAAATATGTTAGCTTATGCCTCTCCCTCAAATAAAATTGCAATAGTGATTACCGGTCTAGTTATCGATTTCCTAGGGACAAATAACTTTCTCGTGACAAAAAGCTCTTTACTAAAACTAATTTAGTTGTGTCTTTATCTAAACAGCCCCTACTTTTTATTTACGCTCTCTTTATATTCTTCCAGACCTATCCAAAAACACCTACAAAGTATTTCTAGTTTTATACTTGTTCTAGGTAAAGCGAACGTCAAGCGTGCGTAGAGTTGTATCGGTGGTCGATAGAACTGAAGGGAATATTTGTTCTACCTTTAGCTCCTCGTTGGGTTTGAAACTCTTACTTATCGAAAGAGGCTACAATGGATCCCTATACTTGTGGGTTATCAAGACCTTTTTTCTGGCGCCGTTGCCGGGGAGTCATAGCGTGGGGTGAATATTCTCGTGTGTGCTTGTTTGCTTTATCACTAAGTAATTTTTATTTGCTGTTCTAAGTTGTTTTCTATCTTTAGTTATGGGTAGGAAATGCAAAATACCAAAAAAATTAGTTGTACCTACTACACCAATGGTTGAAGAACCACTCAAAATCTATCACACTACTGAAGCTTTTTACTTGGATCATCTTCGATCCCTTTGTGCTCGGGCTGAATCCCCAACTAGCTTAGTTGAGGGCAAATCTTTAGATGAGCATGCTTGTTATGTGCGACACCGCATATCTGAAAAAGGGAAACTTTTACTGGATCAAATTCATCGTTTGCAATGCTATGCTTGGAATTTATGTGAAATATATGATTTTACTTGTTGTTCTGAAGACCCTAAGAAACACCTTCCCTACCAATGTGAGTTTAGTGATAATGGAATCGTATCTTCGTATGCTAAGGGTGTTTATAATTACTATGATGTTCAAAAAATTGAAGAATTTGTTGCTTTTAAGGGTGCTTATGAAATTGCTTGTTTGATTGAAAAGTATGATGCTACTCTTTAGAAATCTGAAAATTTTGCCATACTTAAATATTGCTATGATAATTATGCTTCTAATTCCTATGTTAAACCATATATTGAGGACTCCTCCGTTGTCCAAGAAGAGACTAATATTTTGCAGGAGTCTATGGAAGAAGAAATTGATGAAACAGTGAGCTCATTGGATGAAAAAGATGATGAGGAGAGCGAAGAACAAAAGGAGGAAGAGCGGATTAGCTACCCGTGCCCACCTTCTAATGAGAGTAACTCTTCAACTCATACATTGTTTAATTTCCCTTCGTGCTTACCGAAGGATGATTGCTATAATGACTGTCATGATCCCGTTGATTCTTTTGAAATATCCCTTTTTGATGATGCTTGCTATGCTTGTGGCCAAGATGCCAATTTTAATTATGCTTATGGAGATGAACTTGCTATAGTTCCTTATGTTAAACATGAAATTGTTGCTATTGCACCCACGCATGATAGTCCTATTATCTTTTTGAATTCTCCAAACTACACTATATCGGAGAAGTTTGCCCTTATTAAGGATTATATTGATGGGTTGCGTTTTACTACTACAAATGATGATTTTAATAGATATAATATGCATGTGCTTGCTGCTCCTACTTGCAATTATTATGAGAGAGGGACTATATCTCCACCTCTCTATGTTTCCAACACGATAAAATTGCAAGAAACTCCTTATACTATGCATTGGCCTTTACTTTGTGTGCATGAATTGTTCTTTTATGACATGCCGATGCATAGGAAGAGAGTTAGACTTCGTCATTACATGATATATGTTACTTTGTTCTCACTACTAAATCACAAATCATGGTTAATTAAAATTGGCTTTGATATACCTTGGGATCCGGGTGGATCAATTACTTGAGCACTATATGCCTAGCTTAATGGCTTTAAAGAAAGCGCTGCCAGGGAGACAACCCAGAAGTTTTAGAGAGTCATTTATTTCTGTTGAGTGCTTTTATATAGTTTAAAAACAAAAAATAAAGAGGGGAACCCAAACCTTTTCAAAAAGGAAAGTGAAAGTGAAAGAGACAAGCATTGTTGAAGTGGGGGAGCTCCTTGAACTTTGTTCATGCTCACGGAAACTTTGTGAATCTTAATTACAGAAACTTTTCAACAAAAATAATTATACCCTTGTACAATTCCATTGTATTATAAAAATAATGTGCCGAGGTTTTCCTTTAGGGTGTTTACAATGCTTGTTGGTTTGTCCGGTGCAGGACAGAAACTTTGGCTGTAGTGCGCGATTTTACATTTTTTACTGGAACGTAAAATTGTTCTGAAACTTTTTGCACTGTATTTCTATACAAAATTTTTAGTTTTCCTAATTTTGGCAGAATTTTTTGAGTAACATAGGTATGGTGAATGTTCAGATTATTACAGACTGTTCTGTTTTAGACAGATTCTGTTTTTGATGCATAGTTTGCTTGTTTTGATGAAACTATCAATTTATATCAGTGTATTAAGCCATGGAAAAGTTATATTACAGTACCTACAATGCAAAAACAAAATATGAATTGGTTTGCAACAGTACTTAGAGTAGTGATTTACATTATTATACTAACGGACCTTACCGAGTTTTCTGTTGAAGTTTTGTGTGGATGAAGTGTTCGATGATCGAGAAGGTCTCGATATGAGGAAAAGGAGGAGAGGCAAGAGCTCAATCTTGGTCCCAAGGCACCCCAAGTAAATATTCAATGAGACTCAAGCGTCTAAGCTTGGGGATGCCCAGGAAGGCATCCCCTCTTTCTTCAACAAGTATCGGTATGTTTTCGGATTCCTTTCATTCATGCGATATGTGCAAATCTTGGAGCGTCTTTTGCATTTAGTTTTCGCTTTTCTTTTATGCACCATGCTGGTATGAGATGGTCCTTGGTTGATTTATAGAATCCTCATTGCACTTCACTTATATCTTTTGAGTATGGCTTTATAGAATGCTTCTTGTGCTTCACTTATATCATTTGAAGTTTGGATTGCCTGTTTCTCTTCACATAGAAAACCGCCATTTGTAGAATGCTCATTTGCTTCACTTATACTTGTTAGAGCGTGGGCATATATTTTGTAGAAAGAATTAAACTCTCTTGTTTCACTTATATCTATTTAGAGAGATGACAGGAATTGGTCATTCACATGGTTAGTCATAAAATCCTACATAAAACTTGTAGATCATTGAATATGATATGTTTGATTCCTTGCAATAGTTTTGTGATATAAAGATGGTGATATTAGAGTCATGCTAGTGGGTAGTTGTGGATTGTAGAAATACTTGTATTGAAGTTTGTGATTCCCGTAGCATGCACGTATGGTGAACCGTTATGTAACGAAGTTGGAGCATGAGGTATTTATTGATTGTCTTCCTTATGAGTGGCGGTCGGGGACGAGCGATGGTCTTTTCCTACCAATCTATCCCCCTAGGGGCATGCGTAATAGTACTTTGCTTCGACGGCTAATAAACTTTTGCAATAAGTATGTGAGTTCTTTATGACTAATGTTGAGTCCATGGATTATACGCACTCTCACCCTTCCATCATTGTTAGCCTCTTCGGTACCGTGCATTGCCCTTTCTCACCTTGAGATTTGGTGCAAACTTCACCGGTGCATCCAAACCCCGTGATACGATACGCTCTATCACACATAAACCTCCTTATATCTTCCTCAAAACAGCCACCATACCTACCTATCATGGCATTTCCATAGCCATTCCGAGATATATTGCCATGCAACTTCCATCATCATCATATACATGACTTGAGCATTTATTGTCATATTGCTTTGCATGATCGTAAGATATCTAGCATGATGTTTTCATGGCTTGTCCGTTTTTTTATGTCATTGCTACGCTAGATCATTGCACATCCCGGTACACCACCAGAGGCATTCATATAGAGTCATATCTTTGTTCTAGTATCGAGTTGTAATATTGAGTTGTAAGTAAATAAAAGTGTGATGATCATCATTATTAGAGCATTGCCCCAAAAAAAGAGAGGCCAAAGAAGCCTAAATAAAAAAAGGGGCCCAAAGAAGCCGGCCAAAAAAAAGAAAAAAAAAAGGGGGCAATGTTATTATCCTTTTACCACACTTGTGCTTCAAAGTAGCACCATGTTCTTCATATAGAGAGTCTCTTGAGTTATCACTTTCATATACTAGTGGGAATTTTCATTATAGAACTTGGCTTGTATATTCATGAGCAAGCAAGTTGGATGCACACCCACTTAGTTTCAGTTTGAGCTTTCATATACTTATAGCTCAAGTGCATCCGTTGCATGGCAATCCCTACTCCTCACATTGACATCAATTGATGGGCATCTCCATAGCCCGTTGATTAGCCGCATCGATGTGAGACTTTCTCCTTTTTTGTCTTTTCCACACAACCTCCACCATCATATTCTATTCCACCTATAGTGCTATGTCCATGGCTCATGCTCATGTATTGCGTGAGGGTTGAAAAGGCTGAAGCGCGTTAAAAAGTATGAACCAATTGCTCGGCTTGTCATCGGGGTTGTGCATGATTTGAATATTTTGTGTGGTGAAGATGGAGCATAGCTAGACTATATGATTTTGTAGGGATAACTTTCTTTGGCCATGTTATTTTGAAAAGACATGATTGCTTTATTAGTATGCTTGAAGTATTATTGTCTTAATGTCAAATGATAGACTATTGCTTTGAATCACTCGTGTCTTAATATTCATGCCATGATTAGATTACATGATCAAGATTATGCTAGGTAGCATTCCACGTCAAAAATTATCTTTTTTATCATTTACCTACTCGAGGACGAGCAGGAATTAAGCTTGGGGATGCCGATACGTCTCCGTCATATCGATAATTTTTTATTGTTCCATGCCAATATTATACAACTTTCATATACTTTTGGCAACTTTTTATTTTATTTTTGGGACTAACATATTGATCCAGTGCCCAGTGCCAGTTCCTGTTTGTTGCATGTTTTATGTTTCGCAGAAACCCAATATGAAACGGAGTCCAAACGGGATAAAAACGGACGGAGAATTATTTTGGAATATTTGTAATTTTTGGGAGGAAGAATCAACGCGAGACGGTGCCCGAGGTGGCCACGAGGGTGGCCCACGCCACCACTTTAAGTGGGCGCGGCCACCACCCTCGTGGGCCCCTCATATGGCAGTTGCTGCTCTTCTTTGGCCGTAAGAAAGCTAATTTTTGGAAAAATATCTGGGCGAAGGTTTCAATACAATCGGAGTTACGGATCTCCGGATATATAAGAAACGATGGAAAGGCAGAATCTGAGAACGCAGAAATAGAGAGAGACAGAGAGACAGATCCAATCTCGGAGGGGCTCTCGCCCCTCCCATGCCATGGAGACCAAGGACCAGAGGGGAAACCCTTCTCCCATCTAGGGAGGAGGTCAAGGAAGAAGAAGAAGGAGGGGGGCTCTCTCCCCCTCGCTTCCGGTGGCGCCGGAGTGCCACCGGGGGCCATCATCATCACCGCAATCTTCACCAACAACTTCACCACCATCATCACCAACTCTTCCCCCCTCTATGCAGCGGTGCGACCCCTCTTTTACCCGCTGTAATCTCTACTTAAACATGGTGCTCAACGCTATATATTATTTCCCAATGATGTATGGCTATCCTATGATGTTTGAGTAGATCCGTTTTGTCCTATGGGTTAATTGATGATCGTGATTGGTTTGAGTTGCATGTTTTATTATTGGTGCTGTCCTACGGTGCTCTTCGTGTCGCGCAAGCGTGAGGGATTCCCGCTGTAGGGTTTGCAATATGTTCATGATTTGCTTATGGTGGGTGGCGTGAGTGACAGAAGCATATACCCGAGTAAGTAGGTTGTTTGCGTATGGGAATAAAGAGGACTTGATACTTTAATGCTATGGTTGGGTTTTACCTTAATGATCTTTAGTAGTTGCGGATGCTTGCTAGAGTTCCAATCATAAGTGCATATTACCCAAGTAGAGAAAGTATGTTAACTTATGCCTCTCCCTCAAATAAAATTGCCATAGTGATTACCGGTCTAGTTATCGATTGCCTAGGGACAAATAACTTTCTCATGACAAAAAGCTCTCCACTAAAACTAATTTAGTTGTGTCTTTATCTAAACAGCCCCTACTTTTTATTTACGCACTCTTTATTATCTTGCAAACCTATCCAAAAACACCTACAAAGTACTTCTAGTTTCATACTTGTTCTAGGTAAAGCGAACGTTAAGCGTGCGTAGAGTTGTATCGGTGGTCGATAGAACTCGAGGGAATATTTGTTCTACCTTTAGCTCCTTGTTAGGTTCGACACTCTTACTTATCGAAAGAGGCTACAATTGATCCCCTATACTTGTGGGTTATCACCTATCAATTCCTTCTGCTCCTTGTTGGGTTCGATACTCTTACTTATCGAAAGGACTACGATTGATCCTCTATACTTGTGGGTCATCAATACTTCTCAAGTTCATCAACACGGATTGTCTTCCCCACAATTCAGGGGACGCTACTCATCGTCATCTTCAACGGCGGCAACAACATATCATATCCAGCATCGTCATCAGCAATGCTGCTCCTGCAGGAGCTATAGCAACTAATGAACAATACGTTTGTCGTGATGTGTCCATGTCTCTATTTGTAGTTGTTCTCACATGTGCAATGTTGTTGCGCATGTTTTCATGTTCATCTAATATGCTAGTCTGTTGCATGCTAAGTACTGTTCTAGCCATGAACTATTTACTGAAATTATTCACAAATTTTCATAATTTTCCAATAGCTATCCCAGTTAGTGGAACAGAAAACTTTATCCATTGTTGTAAAAATGAGATTATCTTGATTATTGCTCATGTATAAACTAAATTAAGAAGTTTGGTTCTATAAGAGACCACTTATTAATATAGTCATCACTTCTGCTTCAGTACACCCCATAAACACGTCAACAGTGAAGATCTCTCCTTACCCCTTCGTAATAAAGTATATGATGGTCTTTATGGAAGTTTTAGAGAGTCATTTATTTCTGTTGAGTGCTTTCATATAGTTTAAAAATAAAAAAATAAAGAGGGGAACCTAAAACTTTTCGAAAAGGAAAGTGAAAGTGAGAGAGACAAGCATTGTTGAAGTGGGGGAGCTCCTTGAACTTTGTTCATGCTCACGGAAACTTTCTGAATCTTGATTACAGAAACTTTTCAACAAAAATAATTATCCCCTTGTACAATTCCATTGTATTATAAAAATAATGTGCCAAGGTTTTCCTTTAGGATGTTTACAATGCTTGTTGGTTTGTGCGGTGCAGGACAGAAACTTTGGCTGTAGTGCACGATTTTACATTTTTTACTGGAACGTCAAATGGTTCTGAAACTTTTTGCACTGTCTTTCTATACAATATTTTTATTTTTCCTAATTTTGGCAGATTTGTTGAAGTACCATAGGTATGGTGAATGTTCAGATTATTACAGACTGTTCTGTTTTAGACAGATTCTGTTTTTGATGCATAGTTTGCTTGTTTTGATGAAACTATCAATTTCTATCAGTGGATTAAGCCATGGAAAAGTTATAATACATTAGCTATAATGCAAAAACAAAATATGAATTGGTTTGCAACAGTACTTAGAGTAGTGATTTGCTTTATTATACTAACGGATCTTACCGAGTTTTCTGTTGAGTTTTGTGTGGATGAAGTGTTCGAAGATCGAGGATGTCTCGATATGAGGATAAGGAGGAGAGGCAAGAGCTCAAGCTTGGGGATGCCCAAGGCACCCCAAGTAAATATTCAAGGAGACTCTAGCGTCTAAGCTTGGGGATGCCCCGGAAGGCATCCCATCTTTCTTCAACAAATATCGGTATGTTTTCGGATTCGTTTCGTTCATGCGATATGAGCAAATCTTGGAGCATCTTTTGCATTTAGTTTTCACTTTTCTTTTATGCACCATGCTGGTATGAGATAGTCCTTGGTTGATTTATAGAATGCTCTTTGCACTTCACTTATCTTTTGAGCATGGCTTTATAGAATGGTTCATGTGCTTGACTTATATCATTCGAAGTTTGGATTGCCTGTTTCTCTTCACATAGAAAACCACCATTTGTAGAATGCTCTTTTGCTTCACTTATATTTGTTAGAGCGTGGGCATATGTTTTGTAGAAAGAATTAAACTCTCTTGCTTCACTTATATCTATTTAGAGAGATGACAGGAATTGGTCATTCACATGGCTAGTCATAAAATCCTACATAAAACTTGTAGATCACTGAATATGATATGTTTGATTCCTTGCAATAGTTTTGCGATATAAAGATGGTGATATTGGAGTCATGCTAGTGGGTAGTTGTGGATTGTAGAAATACTTGTGTTGAAGTTTGTGATTCCCGTAGCATGCACGTATGGTGAACCGTTATGTAACGAAGTTGGAGCATGAGGTATTTATTGATTGTCTTCCTTATGAGTGGCGGTCGGGGACGAGCGATGGTATTTTCCTACCAATCTATCCCCTAGGGGCATGCGTAGTAGTACTTTGCTTCGAGGGCTAATAAACTTTTGCAATAAGTATATGAGTTCTTTATGACTAATGTGAGTCCATGGATTATACGCACTCTCACCCTTCCATCATTGCTAGCCTCTTTGGTACCGTGCATTGCCGTTTCTCACCTCGAGAGTTAGTGCAAACTTCGCCGGTACACCCAAACCCCGTGATACGATACACTCTATCACATATAAGCCTCATTATATCTTCCTCAATACAGCCACCATACCTACCTATCATGGCATTTCCATAGCCATTCCGAGATATATTGCCATGCAACTTCCATCATCATCATATACATGACTTGAGCATTTATTGTCATATTGCTTTGCATGATCGTAAGATAGCTAGCATGATGTTTTCATGGCTTGTCTGTTTTGATGTCATTGCTATGCTAGATCATTGCACATCCCGGTACACCGCCGGAGGCATTCATATAGAGCCATATCTTTGTTCTAGCATCTAGTTGTAATATTGAGTTGTAAGTTAATAGAAGTGTGATGATCATCATTATTAGAGCATTGCCCCGGTGAGGAAAGAATGATGGAGACTATGATTCCCCCACAAGCCGGGATGAGACTCCGGACGAGAAAAAAGAAAAAAAAAGAAAGGGGCAATGTAACTATCCTTTTACCACACTTGTGCTTCAAAGTAGCACCATGTTCTTCATATAGAGAGTCTCTTGAGTTATCACTTTTATATACTAGTGGGAATTTTCATTATAGAACTTGGCTTGTATATTTCGATGATGGGCTTCCTCAAATGCCCGAGGTCTTCATGAGCAAGCAAGTTGGATGCACACCCACTTAGTTTCCAGTTTGATGTTTCATACACTTGTTGGGGAACGTAGTAATTTCAAAAAAATTCCTAGGCACACACATGATCATGGTGATGCATAGCAACGAGAGGGGAGAGTGTTGTCCACGTACCCTCGTAGACCGAAAGCGGAAGCGTTAGCACAATGTGGTTGATGTAGTGGTACGTCTTCACGATCCGACCGATCAAGTACCGAACGCACGACACCTCCGAGTTCAGCACACGTTCAGCTCGATGACGTCCCTCGAACTCCGATCCAGCCGAGCTTTGAGGGAGAGTTCCGCCAGCACGACGGCGTGGTGATGATGATGATGTTCTACCGACGCAGGGCTTCGCCTAAGCACTGCTACAATATTATCGAGGTGGATTATGGTGGAGGGGGGCACCACACATGGCTAAGAGATCAAGAGATCAATTGTTGTGTCTATGGGGTGCCCCCTGCCCCCGTATATAAAGGAGCAAGGGAGGGAGAGGCGGCCGGCCAGGAGGAGGCGCGCCAGGAGGAGTCCTACTCCCACCGGGAGTAGGACTCCCTCCTTTCCTAGTTGGAGTAGGAGAAGGGGGAAGGAGGAGGGAGAGAGTAAGGAAAGGGGGGCGTGATACGTCTCCAACGTATCTATAATTTTTGATTGTTCCATGCTATATTATATTCTGTTTTGGACATTATTGGGCTTTATTATACACTTTTATATTATTTTTGGGACTAACCTATTAACCGGAGGCCCAACCCAGAATTGCTATTTTTTTGCCTATTTCAGAGTTTCGCGGAAAAAGAATATCAAACAGAGTCCAAACGGAATGAAACCTTCGGGAACGTGATTTTCGAAACGAACGTGATCCAGAGGACTTGGACCCTACGTCAAGACATCAACCAGGAGGGCACGAGGTAGGGGGGCGCGCCTACCCCCCAGGCGTGCCCTCCACCCTCGTGGGCCCCACGTTGCTCCACCGAGGTACCACTACTAGGAAAAGGCCTACTAGTGGCGCACCAGTTTTGCCTACTAATGGCGCACTACTAGTGCGCCACTAGTACCACGCCACTAGTATTAAATACTAATGGCGCACCACTTGTGCGCCATTAGTATCTGGTATACTAATGGCGCATCACGCCGTGCGCCATTAGTATAGCCCACCGTGCGCCATTAGTATGCCTCCCAGGGGCCATATTTACCCATGTGCCTTGGGATAGTAATGGCGCACTGCGGGGTGATGCGCCATTAGTATCCTTTGGCATACTAATGGCGCACGTTGGGGTGATGCGCCATTAGTATGTATATTAGGGATTATTTTTTTTCTTTTCTGATATTTGCACAGATTACAAAATATATTATTGGACATAATATAGACAGCACCACACAGCAACAGCAGATTCATCGAATACAATAGAAGATTAGTCTCCGAATACAATTCATCATATTAGTCTCCGAATTCAAAAGACCGAACAAAGATAGAACATTACAAGTCTTGAGACCGCGAGTAGCGAGTTTTTCTTCACATTACAAGTCGATATCGATCATCTAAACTACCATCACATAGAAGAGAGCTGCGGTCATCACGATGAGCATCATCGCGATGAAACTGGTCTTCATCCGGTCCCTCCAACGCTCCCTCCTCCCTGCCGCTAGATAGCGCGCGTATCTAGATTCCGCCTCCGCCCTAGTGGTGTACCCTTTGTAACTATTACCGCTGAAACGGTGAACCTGTCTCCGACACTCCTGCCAGTCATCGTAGACTCCGGGAACCTTACCCTTGTACACGACATACGACGACATCTCTATGCACTAGCCAAACAACTGACAATACATAAGCAATATATAAGTATGCAACAAAAGGATCGGAAGAGAAAAGCAAGACATTAATAGCACGATTCATGGTCCTACTAATAAATAGCATCAATTACATCTAAGTTGAACGACTGTCCAAACCAAAGAGACATACACGTTCATTAAAGTTTAATTACAACATGAGCTAATCGATGTTTCAGAACTACACATAGCATCACTACTTTCGACTCGACTCATGGGACCGGAGCGTGGATGAAGCTGCCGTCTGTCGTGATGGTCATGAAGTCGCGGGCGTTGTCAGCCTGCATTTGTAGCGCTGTGTCTATCTCACTGTTGGACGGTTGATATTTGAGGTAGAACTGCCCCGAGGTACGAAGGACATCTTGATGGATGATTTCTGCAAACTCCGACTGGATGCGAAAGAATTCTTGTCGGATGTCCGCGTCCTGGATTGCCGCCAAGCTTGCGGCCCAATCTTTGAGATTATTTGGTAGCAGAAGGTGATTATGGTCCCGTACGATCGCCCGCATGTGATGGAGGGCATAGTAGGCATCCTTCTGACCGCCAGGCGGCTACTTGACGCAGGGGAACGTCGTATTGTGGGTGAACACGTGCCTGCCGTACCTACGAGCTGGCCTCTTAAAGGTGCCTCCAGATGCGGCATAGCCGGGGAGAGCATCATCAAGAACTTTCTTGATATTTGTGTAGTCTATCTTGGAGTCACGGTCCGGGTCGAAATACGTGGCCATGGAATATTTCGGGCTTAAGAGGATGAGTGTGCAATGTGTGTCACTGCACAGAACACGGAATGTTAGAAAAAAAAGAACGATCGAAATCTAAGAAATCATATGTTACGGGGCGGTTAGGGGATGACTTACTCGGGAAAGTAAGGCACGAGGAAGTTATCCTTATCTGGGTTTGCCAGAATGACGCCTTCGAGGTGTGAACTCGCGACTTGCCGGTCCCCAGCGCTGCCCAAGATCTTGGCACGCATGTAGAAGGGGTCGACTATCACAATGTCCGGGGTCTTGTCTCTAATGATCCTCATCTCCATACTCAGCGAAAACAGCTGAACGAAGGTGTAGTGCAGCGGATGAAGGTTAAACATAGCAAAGATGTCATCAAACCGCAGGATGATCGTACCCCCGATGGCGCTATCCACAAAGCCCTTGCCCTCTGGCACCTTGGCCACGAAAACCGGGTATGGCACATCATTCTCTCTGAGACGCCGCTTCTCCAAAGAAAGAACACTGTCATGCAGACTCCGCATAGCACCGGTTGCAGCATTGAGCATATTTGTCGGTAGCATCGCCCTACCCGCCACATGCACCCTCCTCGAGATATCCTTAGGTGAAGGTGGCCCGTCTTGAGCACGGATCGTACTCGGTGCCGGCTGGCTCGCACATGCGCCCTTGTTAGTCTTTCGTTTCCGTCCCTTCTTCCTGATCTGCTGTAATGGGATCGAGTTCTGCTCACAGACCGCCTTCTTGAGCGTGTTGGGGCTGATAATATTTTGCACCTCAGCTATCTGAGGCTCGGTGAAGGCGGCAGCTGGAGGCGTCTCCTGAGAACTGAACGCCAGACGACGCCTGTTGCAATTGGGTTTCTCCGCCGTACCAGCTAGATCGCGGTCGTCTTTTTCAGGGTTGGGTTCTTGAGAAGGAGGCCCGCAGAACTCGTCACCGTACCCATGTTCGGCAAAGTAATTATCACGTTGGAAAATGTACCGTCGTCGTTGTCGTCGTCGTCCGGATCCTGTGCCATATGCATGTCCGGATCCTGTGCCATAGGGATGTCCGGCATGTCCGGAAGCGTTGCGGCGTTCTTGCCATGGCTTGGCGCTGGCACGACTGGCGGTCTTGTCTGTGGGGTGTTGTCCCCCGCCCCCAAACGAATCTGGCTCTTCGGCCAAAGCAGGGGCCAGCTTACGCAGGCGCTGAGGGTCATCACATCATCTTCGTCGGCCCCAGCGGGTCGAATCGGAGGTAACAACTCGTCGCAGCCTGGCAGCACCCGAACCAGTTCAACCCTATACAAGGTGGGTGGCATCGGATTACCGTGGAACACGCGGTTGCCCGGTTGAACGATTCTGCCCTTGGCGACATCGACCAACTCGCCGCCCACGAAGTGCAGGAGAGTGCAAGGAACGTCGGCGGCGCCCTGCGAAAACATGTAGGGCGTCAGGGATGCCCAGTCAAAGGCAAGGAGATGAAGTCATTGGCCGAGAGGCTTAGTTACCGTGATGTCGTCGAGCTCGGCTAATGTCGAGGCACCGCCAACGGCGGGCGTGCAACTGACGGAGGGGCCGCTTGCTGGCGAGGTGCCGGCCGGCGTACACCCGGGTGCATTAAGCTCCAATGCCCGTGCCGGCGCCGGAGACACGAATACCGCCTCCGCCGGAGACACCAATGGCGCCGCCTGCGCGTTGTGCGAGTTGCTGGCCGTGAAGCTGGGAACCGGGGGAGGCCCCTGTTGGCCGCCCGCAATCCACGTCGTGAGCCCCTGAATCAAGGTAGGCACAATGGCGGAGAGCGTCGTTCGCAGTTGTTGGTTCACTTGCTCTTGGACAATCTCCGGAATAAGCGCCACTTGTGCCTTGAGTTCTTGAACCTCGCACGAATGGCTTTCCGAGCTGGTCTTTTTCTCCTTTCGCCCACCAGCGGTATAGTATGACGACCATTTTGTGGACAAGCCTTTGCCGGCCACACGACCAGCTGACGACGGCTTACTGAGCTTATCCTTGTTTTTCATTACGTTCAACGCCCTATTTAAAGGGGTGTCAAAAGGGGAGCTCTGAGACGAACCCGTGCTACTGCTTTCAGCCTCCTGCGGAAGGAATGTGAACCATTTAGAAATTTGGCTTCATTAATTAGAATGCAACCATATGGAGCTAATTACGCGAGGGTATATTCCTTACCAGAACAAGCTAAAGCGCCCTGGTCTTCGGATCCGTGGTAAGCTCCTTTGTTACCGGGTCCTCCTTGTACCAGGCCCTGACAAAGTTCCTGGTCTGCTTGTCACGGAATTTCTCGAAGCGGGGCGGTAGGCCTTGCTCGGCACGCTCCGCGTCCTCCTTGTCCCATATAGGCTCCGCCACTCTGTAACCGCCAGGACCGAGCTGGTGGACCCCTAAGTTCAACTGCCGCATTTCTTTCCCCCACCGACTTGCTTCAGAGGTTGCGCTACTCTCACACTTGATCTTGAACTCCTTGTAGTCATCTTCGCTCATCAAAGGATATTTCGCCTTGATCTTCTCATAACTATCACCTTTTTCAATCATTGCCTTCACCGTGCTTCTCCATGTAGACATGGCCTTGCTCATCCTCGTGAGGGCGGCACTGTTCACTTTATTCCCTGAGAGGCGTGTGTTTGCAAACTCAGCGGGGAACTTGTATCGTTCGTGCAGCTTCCTGAAGAGGAGGCTGCGCAAATTCCCTCGGTCCTTATGCCTTAGGTTCTCGGTGTTGATCGAGACGGTGCTCCGGAGAATGCACCCGAGCTGAACCGAGTACCCCTTGACTACTTGTTTGGGCGTTGTTGGATGCCCGTCGGAGTTCACTTCAGTAAATTCCTCCTTGACGGTGCCGAGAACGCTCGGGCACCGGTCCTTCCGTTGCCTCTTCGGTTGGCTGCCATCTGTGCGTGCGCCGTCATCATCAGTGGTGGCATCCTCGGCGGCACCATCAGTGGTGTCATCCCCGACGCCACTAGGGGTTGTGTAGTCAGGATCGGTGTCGTCCGCGTCGTTGTCCTCATAGCGGTGAGGTTCTTCCTCCAGCTCCTGGGACAGCTCCCAGAATTGCTTGCCGCCCGAACCGCCGGCCTCATCTTTGTGGGCCATGTTTCGCTCTAAATAGGAAAAAAGTTTGGTCAAAAAGTTGGTTATTGTCAAGGAAGAAGATCATGGTCTCATCATTTAGGGTTTGTCAACACCGAGGCATCCTAAAAGCTAAGCTATTATCATTTAGGGTTTGTCGACACCGAGGCACCCTAAAAGCCTAAGCGTACATTATTTAGGTTCTCATCGACACCGAGGCACCCTAAAAGCTAAGACGCGAAGGAGAATTCTAAGTTGGGCCTAATCACTTAGCTCTATTGCCACCTATGGTTTAATGCAGCAAGAATAAAGGGGCAGTTGATCCTACTTAATTAAGTACTAAGACCCCGGCCCATGCATTAGTCACAAGTACCCCATATGTCCTATTTTTAGCAAAGTCATGCTAAAATTCATGGAAAATTTCAGCATGACCTTTGCTGAAAATAGGACATATGGAGTACCCGAATTTGCCGGAACGGAAGTTAATCGACATTCCAGCAAACTCAAGGGCCTCTCGGGGTACAGCAGCAGCATCACAAGTTGACAAAATTCCCAAGTAGTACAGTAGCAGCATCACAAGTAGTACCAATGAACATATAGTCCAGCACATTCTGAATTTCGATAAATGACAGCAAGTTAACTCATGCTGACAGCAACAAACTTATAACAAGATAAATGAAATTGCAGTTGTACGATCATAAACTTATAACAACATAAACTCATGCTGACAGCAACAAATTGCAATGATCAAGCTATCTGAAAACAGAGTACTTGTTGATTAACTATCAAGCTATCTGAAAACAGAGTACTTGTTTATTAACTGGCAGGGTAGATAAGAGACTGCAAATTAAATAGCCATATATCCATCTTCTGAGGTATGAGCCATGGACCATCCACCCCATGAACTAGGAGTGTCATGCAGCATAAAAACTGCCAGTGGCCAGAAGAACTGCACCAAAGCAACTGGAGTTTTGCAACTATGTGATAGTGAACAACACAAGAGGTGTTGCTGCTCAGGGCTTCAATTTGAAATAATACTGGAAGATAACTAACTAAAAATATGTGGAAGTGGAGCATTACTACTCTACAGAAAGATAACGCAAGGTAACAAAAGTGTAACTCTATCTATCTACAATGAGTGGAAATGGCCAAGCCTAGACAACTTACTACTTAACCAATTCTCAGGCAGGCCATACACAACCTTCAGTTTCAGTTCAGAAAGTTAGAGGGAAACAACGGTGGGGAGCCATGCAAAACATGATTAATTAATTTGTTTCTTGGAAATGATGTTCAGGTGGTAACACTCAGAGTATAATCTTCTACCTCAGTTTTGTTGTTGGCATTTTTGTAGTTAGGGAGGTATTTTGCTACAAGTCTGTAAGAGAAAATGGGTGGTGTAAGGTGTTCAGATTGCTTATTACCCTCCAGTAGTTTCTTCAGATAGTTCAGTTTCACACTAAAGGTTAAAACTTTCGTCTTTCTGGCGACTCAAGTATTCTGACAAAGCAAAATGTGATTTCAAGGTGGGGTAGAAGTAGGAGCGTGAGAGTAACTGTTTTCATTTTCTTCCTTTTTCGTGTTTGTTTAAGAAAAACATGGACAACCCTGCAAAAATAGATTTCCAGTATAACTAATGCAATTCCCAGTGACACTTTACATTAGATTTACAGTGTAAGAATAGTAGTATTATAGTGCAAATGACAGATGAATTACAGTGAGTTCTACAGTATAATTGAAGTTGGATTATAGTGTAATATAATAGATTTACAGTGAACTGACACGTAAAACTGCTGGAATTCCTCCATGAATGTTAGTGAGAATTTCAGAAACTCCCACCTCCTAACAACATAACAAACACTAGCTGAACCACTAACTGAAACAACACAATACTGAAAAACATGGACAACCCTGCAAAAATATAGAATGTAAAGGGATGGTTGTTACTTGGCAAGTAGTTGCTTGCCTGCTTATTTCAAATGGATATATGACAAGCATACAGGCACACACAAGTGCTTCTTAGTTCAAAATACTACATGCCAAACACTCGTATGAGGAGAGGATTAACAATGTGCAAATTAACAATGATTAGTCAACTTGTCTGTTAGACTGATATTAACTATAAGAACGGATGGATATACCTATATATAAGGAGGCATATTGTAGTTACTCGTACAGATCTATCCCCTAGCAAACTGTTGCAAGTACAGTACACTAACTACTTCACTAAACACAACTGCATAATTAAACTTAGTAGCAGAGGTTCAGTACACTAAATTCGGTAAAGCGCACCAACTGTAGTTAACGGCAAGCTTACACAATAACTACAACATGTACTTTTAGTACACACATGGATTAATTGACCAAACCCCCAGCAAGTAGGTACTTGCCATGTACTACATATGCAACACAACCAGTTAACATCAGTTAACTAACCATAGTAGTAGATGAACATCTACAGTAGTAGGAAACTCTAGAATTGGGGAATTCCCAATTTACACAACATAACACCACATGTACTAGAACATCA
Organism: Aegilops tauschii subsp. strangulata; assembly: GCF_002575655.3. NCBI lineage: Eukaryota > Viridiplantae > Streptophyta > Magnoliopsida > Poales > Poaceae > Aegilops > Aegilops tauschii. The sequence goes on from NC_053037.3 coordinate 602,016,664, forward strand.
ACTGCATAGAGCAAACACACAGAGGCCAACAACAGCATGAGATGCATAACACCAAGACCAAGAATACATGGCCAGTTCACAATAATATACTAACTCTTCAGTTACTATCACAGTTAAATCTTCGTGTAAATTACATCAATTTTAAAATCAGCACAACTACAAAACCTACACATTGACAACTGCTAGTGAATCACATTGTAAATTCAATGAACTTGCAGTTGAAGAAACCACCAAAAAGCAAGATTCAGACTGGAAAAGAAAACAATCAGAGATGGGGGCAGGGGAGAGGGAGGGCGGACGCCGGTAGCCGGAGGGGCGGGAAGGGGATGAGCATACCTACGCTGGACGCCGGTGGGTAGGGCTGGAGCTCGCCCCGGTTCTGCTCGATGATGGAGTTCGTCCGATCCTGCAGAGAGAAGGGAAGGTGGAGGAGTCTGTCAAACGGAGCCATAAAGAGATGTGGGACGGCGGGAATGGATGGGAGGAGGGAGGTCGAGGTGGACGGCGGCGGGTCAGGAGGGATTTACCTGGCCGCCGCTCGATTTGGCGGGTGGAAGGCGAGGTGGGGCGGCGGGTAGACGGGCACCTTGGCGTGCAGGCGCTCGTAGTCGAAGAGGAAGACGGCGGCGGTCCTCCTGGGCGCCTCGGTTGGTCATGGGGAGGCCGGCGGCCACGTGCTTCGCGGGTCGGCGCGGGGGCGGCGGCGCGCGGGAGCTGCAGTGGTGGGGGCGCGGGGGAGCTGCAGTGGTGGGAGGGCGCGGGGGCGTGGGGGCGGCGGGGGTGGAGTCCGGCGGGGGTCGGCGCGGCGGCGTCGTGGGTCAGGTGAGCGCGCGGGTGGACTGGCGAGGGAGAGGGACGAAGGGGATCTGGCGAGGGAGAGGGAGGAATTAGCTAAGGGGGGAAACTTACTAATGGCGCACCCCGAAGCGGTGCGCCATTAGAATGTTTTTTTACATAGCAATGGCGCACCCACGATCGGTGCGACATTAGTAATCTTTTTTTTATATAGCAATGGCGCACCAGCCAGAGGTGCGCCATTAGTAATCTTTTTTTTATATAGCAATGGCGCACCAGCCAAAGGTGCGCCATAAGTAATTTTTTTATTATTATTTTTTGTTGCATCTAATAATTGTTTAGAAAATGAATATGAATATGAAACAGTAATAATTTTTTATAAAAACAGTATTAATTTTTTTAAAAATATCATCAAATTTGTTATTTGAAAATATTTATGAATATGAAAAAATATCATCAAATTTATTATTTGAAAATATCATCAAATTTGTTATTTGAAAATATAATCAAATTTGTTCTTTTTGCAATTTTAGTTGCATTCATTTGTGACGGTGGAGCGGGCCGGGGAGGGTGTGGGGGAGGGTGCGGGGGGTCATCTGCGGCGGTGGAGCGGGCCGGGGAGGGTGCGGTGGGTCGTCGGCGGCGGTGGAGCAGGGGAGGGTGCGGTGGGTCGTCGGCGGTGGTGGAGCGGGGGAGGGTGCGGGGGATCGGCGGCGGCGGCCGGTGGAGCGGGGTAGAGGGTGCGGGGGGTGCTCGGCGGCGAGGGGGACCGGATCTGGCGAGGTGGGATAGCGATCGAGATGGAGGGGGATCGAGATCGAGTGTCCATGAAATTTAAAAATATTCATGAATTCAAAAAGTGCCCATGAAATACAATTGAGAAATGAAGGCTACAATTTAGATACAATCGATCTTAGCTAGCTATCTGTTCACAATCTTCTTGCCCTTATTTTTCGTAAATGGAGTTGTTCTCTTGAACGGACATCCTTTAGGTAGGGTGGTCCTGCTTCTTCTTGTGGTGTATGCTAATACTTCATCATCGTCGTCATGTTCCATCTTCGGGTCACCGTACTTGTCGAAGTCTTGCTCATTGGCGACTCCATCCATTCCGATGATCTTCCTTTTGCCTCTCCTCACGACAACACGACTGGGCTTTGACGGGTCGGTAATGAAGAAGCATTGGTCCACTTGGGAAGCCAATACCCATGGCTCATTTTTCGCGGTGACGTTCGCGCCTGCGGTCTTGGATTTGGCTTCGGGTATAACCATGGTGGTGAAATACCGGTCTTCTTTTATGACGCTCTTGGCCCATCTGACATGGAACATCGGGACCTTCTCTCCAGTGTAGCTCAGCTCCGAGATCTCCTCGATCCTTCCGTAGTATATGTCCTTGTCGTTACCGGTGTAGGATTCCATCGTTACCCCGGAGTTCTGATAACCATCGCTCTTCATGTCCTTGTCCTCGGTGTAGAATGTCTAGCCGTTGATATCGTACGCCTCATACGTCATCAGGTTGTGCTCGGCGCCCTGTGACAAGGCGAATATGAGTTGTTCTTCTGCGGAAGAATCCTCATGTAAAGGGTACGACAGAAGCTTCTTCTTGAACCAACGCGTGAAACATGAGTTGTGCTCTTTGATTATATCTCCATCCGTCCTCTGTTGGCCTCGGTCATTGTACGTCTTCTCAATAAAGGTTTTGTGCTCTACCACCCAAGGATCGACCACGTCTATGTGTTGTAGCGCGACTAGGTTTGCTCTTTCAAAGTCGGCGAGTCGACCCTCGAAGTCGACATGCATTTCGCGGCGACCCTCACGGTGACCCCATCCAGCGAGCATGCCGAGGTGCCTGTTGACGGGCAGACCAATGGGGTTCTCGATGCCTAGATAATTCGTGCAGTAGGAGATGCACTCTTCGGTCAAAAAGCCCCTGGCTATGCTTCCCTCTGGACGTGACATGTTGCGAACGTATCCTTTGATGACACCATTCATCCTTTCGAACGGCATCATGCTGAGCAGGAACGTCGGCCCGAGTTGGATGATATCATCCACGATATGGACCAGCAGATGCACCATAACGTCGAAGAATGCGGGCGGGAAGTACATCTCAAGCTCGCATAGTATCACCACGATCTCTTCCTGTAGCCTTCTGAGTTGCCTCACGCCAACAGACTTCTGAGAGATGACGTCGAAAAAGTTGCATAGGCCAAATAGCGTTTCACGGACGTGCGCGTCCATGATCCCACGGATTGCAACTGGAAGTATCTGTGTCATCAGCATGTGACAGTCGTGAGACTTCATCCCGCTGAACTTCTGCTTCGCTGAGTCTAGGTATCTGCTTATCTTCCCCGCGTAACCGTAAGGAAGTTTTACTCCTACGAGGCAGGTGAAAAACTGATCGATCTCCTCCTGACTTAGAGTGAAGCACACGGGAGGGAAGTCATTTCCGGTCTTCTTGGCCTTTTTGCCTTTGCGACGACTTTCCGTGTCCTGCTTCGCCTCATCATCATCATCATTAGCGTGAAGCTCCTCCCTGATGCCCATTGATTTCAAGTCTGCCCTTGCTTTCGGCCCATCTTTGGTCCTCTCTGGCATGTTGAGCAGGGTACCAAGCAGACTCTCGCACACGTTCTTCGTGATATGCATGACATCAAGGCTGTGAGGCACACGGTGGATCTTCCAGTACGGCAAGTCCCAGAAAACAGACCTCGTTTTCCATACCTTCAGCAGCGGCTCTGGCGCCTTTCGCTTCTTTCCCGGCTCTGGCGCCTTTTGCTTCTTTCCCGGCAGTGGGCAATCTTTCCAATTTTTCAACAACTCGTCTATTTCCTCGCCGCTCCTCGTACGCGGGCGTCTTCGGGGTTCGGTTTCACCATCGAACAGATCCTTGCGTTTCCTCCACGGGTCATCGTCGCGAAGCCACCTTCGATGTCCCATGAACATGTTTTTCGAAGACCCGGGATCTCTATCTAGCTGGCGATACGTTGTGTCATCCATGCACCTGACGCATCCAGAAAATCCGTGGACCACTACCCCGCGAGATATCCGTAACCGAGATAGTCGTGCACCGTCTTGAGCAGTGCGGCTCTCATAGGGAAATATTCTTTCTCTGCGGTGTCCCACGTATTGGCTGGCGTTTTCCACAGCGTGTCTAGCTCCTCTTTCAGCAGCCCCAGATACAGATTGATTTCGTTCCCTGGTTGTTTCGGCCCTTCAATTAGCATACTCATGTGAATGTACTTCCTCTTCATGCACAACTAGGGGGGAAGGTTGTACATCCACACAAACACAGGCCAGGTGCTATGTGTGCTTCTCTGGCTGGCAAACGGATTGACTCCATCGGTGCTCGCGCCTAGCACGATGTTCCTTGGATCCTTCCCAAATTCTGGGTGTTCGAAGTTCAACGCTTGCCACTGGCTCCCATCCTTAGGGTGACTCAGCATCTTGTCTTTTTTATTTATCTCCGGATCATTTGCGTCATCTTCTCGCTTCTTCTCCTCCCTATCCGCGTGCCAACGCAGGAGCTTTGCTACCTTAGGGTCCGCGAAATACTGGTGCAGACGAGGAGTGATCGGAAAGTACCAAACCACTTTTCGAGGAGCTTTCTTCCTCTTCTTGTATCGAGTGACGCCGCACACCGGACATATGGTAGACTCCGCGTGCTCGTCCCGATAAATGATGCAATTATTCATGCACACATGGTATTTCACGTGCGGTAAATCCAGAGGACACACGATTTTCTTCGCCTCCTCGAAACTGGTCGGGCACTTGTTCCCCTTGGGAAGACGTTCGTGCCAGAATGACATGTTCTCTTCGAAGCATGCGTCGGTCATTTTGTGTTTATCTTCATCTCCAGAGCCATGAGCGTTACTTTCAGGCGGGTATCCTCGGGCCTGCATCCTTCATACAATGGAGTAACTGCGTCTATCTCCAGTTGATCCAGCTTGGCTTTCTCTCGGGCGGCAGCTCTTGCGTTATCCGTCTGCTTGAGAAGCAGCTCTTGAATATGAGGGTCCTGCACCCAGCCCATCGATGGTCCATCGTCGTCTACTCCGCCGGCATCTTCATCTTCATGATCATGCCCTTCGTCTGCTCCGACATCTTCCTCATCATCATGTCCGGCATCTTCTACATGATGACTGTGTACAACATCACCGTCGTGATCATGTCCTGGAGATTCTTCGTCTTCTCGCCCGCCCGAGCCACGGTGGTTGTCTTGCTGCCCTTCCTTATTTCTTGCCCGGCCCCCATGGACGACTTCATAGTCATCTTCATCACCTTGCCACCGATAGCCATCCATGAAACCATGCAACAGCAGGTGGTCCCGCACCTGCCCGGAATCCGGGTCCGCAATAAGGCTCTTCGGCTTGCATCTTCGACACGGACATCTTATCTCCGTCTCGTTCTTTTGAAGCATCTCGGCCTTCGCGGAGCTCAAAAACCTATTCATGATGCCTTCGGTCATCGTGCGGACCATGGTCGCCTGCGGGGTAGAGCAAAACGGTATTTTAGAACCAAGAAAAAATTTGGCATGACTTTCCCTAAAAATAGGACCAAAAAGAATGCATAGTGCCAAAATTCTCGCCGACACGGAAATGAATCAACATTCCGGCAAAATATTGGCAACTATCGCATTTCAAATACCGGTACCTGCAAACACAAACATATATGCAACACCACAAACATATGCAACACCACAAACATATGCAACACCACAAACATACATAGATCTAGCTAGGCCATAAAAAGTGCATGTGCACGTTGTTGGAGGGACAACAACATAAAGATAGCCTCCCCCTTACTTACCTATCAAAAAAGGTATTTTAACCACTTAATTTGGATGAATTTATGGTGCAAATGAGGTGAGGAGGAGGAGGCAGCCGAGACAAGCTTGGAGGAGGAGGTGGAGAGAATGTAGTGGGGAAAGTGAGTGGGTAGTTGTGGCTGTCCAAAATATCTAGCTGGTCCCAGGTTACTAATGGCGCACCACCTACAAATGCGCCATTAGTAACCCTGGTTACTAATGGCGCACCTGCTGGTGGTGGGCCATTAGTAGTTTTGCAAAAAAATAATAAAAATAAAAATATACACTAATGGCGCACTAGGGAACAGTGCGCCATTACTAGTTTAAACTAGTAATGGCGCACTATACATTGGTGCGCCATTAGTAGTTTTGCAAAAAAAAATATTATATAGTAGTGGCGCACTATGAGGCTGGTGCGCCATTACTAGTTAGAACTAGTAATGGCGCACTGTGCCCTGGTGCGCCATTAGTATGTTTGGAAAAAATAAATTGTTACTAGTGGCGCACCGTGTGCCTGGTGCGCCATTAGTGTCTTTCACACTAATGGCGCACCAGCACATGGTGCGCCACTGCTATATAGTACTGGCGCACCACATGTCTGGTGCGCCATTAGTGGCCATTCCATCTATAGCCCTTTTCCTAGTAGTGTACTCCTTCCTATTATATATACCTACGTACCCCCAAACTACCAGATACGGAGCCAAAAACCTAATTCCACCGCCGCAACCTTCTGTACCCATGAGATCCCATCTTGGGGCCTTTTCCGGAGCTCCGCCGGAGGGGGCATCGATCACGGAGGGCTTCTACATCAACACCATAGCCTCTCCGATGATGTGTGAGTAGTTTACCTCAGACCTTCGGGTCCATAGTTATTAGCTAGATGGCTTCTTCTCTCTTTTTGGATCTCAATACAATGTTCTCCCCCTCCCTCGTGGAGATCTATTCGATGTAATATTTTTTTGCGATGTGTTTGTTGAGACTGATGAATTGTGGGTTTATGATCAAGTTTATCTATGAACAATATTTGATTCTTCTCCGAATTCTTTTATGTATGATTGGTTATCTTTGCAAGTCTCTTCGAATTATCAGTTTGGTTTGGCCTACTAGATTGATCTTTCTTGCAATGGGAGAAGTGCTTAGCTTTGGGTTCAATCTTGCGGTGTCCTTTCCCAGTGACAGTAGGGGCAGCAAGGCACGTATTGTATTGTTGCCATCGAGGATAACAAGATCGGGTTTATATCATATTGCATGAGTTTATCCCTCTACATCATGTCATCTTGCTTAAAGCGTTACTCTGTTCTTATGAACTTAATACTCTAGATGCATGCTGGATAGCGGTCGATGTGTGGAGTAATAGTAGTAGATGCAGGCAGGAGTCGGTCTACTTATCTCGGACGTGATGTCTATATACATGATCATACCTATATATTCTCATAACTATGCTCAATTCTATCAATTGCTCAACAGTAATTTGTTCACCCACCGTAATACTTATGCTCTTGAGAGAAGCCACTAGTGAAACCTATGGCCCCCGGGTCTATTTTCCATCATATTGATCTTCCAACACTTAGTTATTTTTATTGCCTTCTATTTTACTTTGCATCTTTATCATAAAAATACCAAAAATATTATCTTATCATGTCTATCAGATCTCACTCTCGTAAGTGACCGTGTAGGGATTGACAACCCCTTATCGCGTTGGTTGCGAGGATTTATTTGTTTGTGTAGGTACGAGGGACTCGTGCATGGCCTCCTACTGGATTGATACCTTGGTTCTCAAAACCTGAGGGAAATACTTACGCTGCTTTACTGCATCACCCTTTCCTCTTCACGGGAAAACCAACGCAGTGCTCAAGAGGTAGCAGGGCGACGCCCCCCTCCTTGTCCAATTCGGACTAGAGGGGGAGGGGGCGCGCGGCCTGCCCTGGCCGCCCCTCATCTTCTCCACTAAGTCCCATGTAGGCCCAATAAACCCCGGTACTCCGGTAAAATCCCGATTTCACCCGGAACACTTCTGATATCCAAATATAGGCTTCCAATATATCAATCTTTATGTCTCCACCATTTCGAGACTCCTCGTCATGTCCATGATCACATCCGGGACTCCGAACTATCTTCCGTACATAAAAACACATAAACTCATAATATAACTGTCATCAAACTTTAAGCGTGCGGACCCTACGGGTTCGAGAACTATGTAGACATGACCGAGACATTTCTCCGGTCAATAACCAATAGCGGAACCTGGATGCTCATATTGGCTCCCACATATTCTACGAAGATCTTTATCGGTCAGACCGCATAACAACATACGTTGTTCCCTTTGTCATCGGTATGTTACTTGCCCGAGATTCGATCGTCGGTATATCTATACCTAGTTCAATCTCGTTAACGGCAAGTCTCTTTACTCGTTCTGTAATACATCATCCTGCAACTAACTCATTAGTTACAATGCATGCAAGGCTTATAGTGATGTGCATTAACGAGTGGGCCCAGAGATACCTCTCCGACAATCGGAGTGACAAATCCTAATCTCGAAATACGCCAACCCAACAAGTACCTTCAGAGACACCTGTAGAGCACCTTTATAATCACCCAGTTACATTGTGATGTTTGGTAGCACACAAAGTGTTCCTCCGGTAAACGGGAGTTGCATAATCTCATAGTCATGGGAACATGTATAAGTCATGAATAAAGCAATTGCAGAATACTAAATGATCGTGTGTTAAGCTAACGGAATGGGTCAAGTCAATCACATCATTCTCCTAATGATGTGATCCCATTAATCAAATGACAACTCATGTCAATGGCTAGGAAACATAACCATCTTTGATCAACGAGCTAGTCAAGTAGAGACATACTAGTGACACTCTGTTTGTCTATGTATTCACACAAGTACTATGTTTCCGGTTAATACAATTCTAGCATGAATAATAATAAATATTTATCATGATATAAGGAAATATATAATAACTTTATTATTGCCTCAAGGGCATATTTCCTTCAGTCTCCCACTTGCACTAGAGTCAATAATCTAGATTACACAATAATGATTCTAACACCCATGGAGCCTTGGTGCTGATCATGTTTTGCTCGTGGAAGAGGCTTAGTCAACGGGTCTGTAACATTCAGATCCGTATGTATCTTGCAAATTTCTATGTCTCCCACCTGGACTAGATCCCGGATGGAGTTGAAGCATCTCTTGAT